>NC_045597.1:166596423-166913298 GCF_009762305.2 Zalophus californianus | reverse complement strand
GCTGAAAAACTGTAAATTAGAAACTTTTAAAATCCATAATTCATGTGGATTGCCCAATTGCCTAATACTTATTGATAAATGTGGCTTTAGACTTAGCTCATTGGTACATATTAGGTTTTGGGAAACAGATGTATCTATTAGGCAAATGACTATATATTTGTATATATACACATGTACATATATAATTAGTTGATGTTATATTCTTTATAAAATATGGTATTGTTCTCACTGAATATTATGAAGATTTTCTTATTTTATTAAAATTCTTTCCATTCTTAAATGATGGAAAGAATTTTCCCCATAATCATAAAAATGATATTTTCTCAGTGGGGATAGATTTTTTTTAAAAATATAATTCCAAAGTAAAAACTATCTATTACCCCATCACCAAGAGATAATCACCATTAATTGGTGATTTTTTTTTTTTTTTTTTGCTGTGGAGAATGTTTTTTTGCTCTGTTTGTGTGTGCTATAGAATCGAGACAAACAGAATAGACATTTTTAAACCCTTGATACATTTTCCCAAGTTGCTTTCCAGAAAGTTTGTTCTTATTTATTTAAATCAGCAGCATTGGTGAATGAGAATGTTCATCTCACAATATGCTCACCAACTTTAGATGTTATCTTTTTAAAATTTTTGCTAACTTTATCACGGGAAAAATGGTTATGGGAATGTGAACTTATTAAAAATATTAACTGTGAAATTGCTTATAGTTGTCTTATTTTATGAAGCAAGTAAGGTTAAGTATATAATATTAAGAGCTCTGTATAACTAAACTCTAGCTTATATCATGCCTATTTAGACTATATTAAACCAATGGCTTAAAAACAGTTTTGCAAAATTGCATTATATTAAATGGAAATTGGCAAAATAATTACCAGGTAAAGTAGGTCCAAGAGCTTCAAGTAAGAATTCTGTAGAAGAAATGAAGGCAGCATCTCTCTGTAATCTATTTATTTATTTGTTTCTTTCCTACCCCGTTCCAAAAAGGGAAGATATGATGTCAGCACAATGAGAACAGTGAGACCCCACCTGCAATCAGGATTTCTTAAATGTTCTACTTGGGTATACTTGAAAGCCCCTGCCAGCTTGGAGGGATATACATCAAAGTCACAATCCACAGAATGCTACCATTAGAAACCTAAAGCCTTCAGAAAAAGTTCAGTTCTTAGACCAGCTACTACTTTCCTGAGGCTCCCCAATGTTGCTGTATGTGCCCCTCCTGTCCCTTTGCACCCGAATGTTCTTTAAACAAATATTTATGCCCGTTACATTTCCAGTACGATTTCCATGCCAACATTGACTCTGAGGCTGTGACGACGCTGTCTGATGAAAGTGAAGGAAATCACATTTATGGGCTGTGCAGTGATCAGTATTGGTATCAACGAGAGGAAAACTCTCAAAAGGCCTGATGTATAAGGAAAGCCATTTTAGATTTCTTTCTAAGTCAGCATGACTGTACATTAACTTTGTTTAAACCAAAAGCCTGGGCGCCTGGGTGGCTCAGTTGGTTAAGCGACTGCCTTTGGCTCAGGTCATGATCCTAGAGTCCTGGGATCGAGTCCTGCACCGGCCTCCCTGCTCAGCAGGGAGTCTGCTTCTCCCTCTGACCTTCTTCCCTCTCATGCTCTCTCTACCATTCTCTCTCTCTCTCAAATAAATAAAAATCTTAAAAAAAAAAAAAAACCAAAAGCCTGATTTACGGCCCACCAAGCATACATTGTGCATCTACTTTATAAATGAGTGGCCTAAAGGAAAACCATCTTGAAGATATCAATGTTCCTACTCCCTGCATTCCTTGACGTTAAAACTTGTGATTCCTGGGGCGCCTGGGTGGCTCAATTGGTTGAGTGTCTGCCTTTGGCTCAGGTCATGATCTCAGGGTCCTGGGATGGAGCCCTGTGTCACGTGGGGCTCCCTGCTCAGCAGGGAGCCTGATTCTCCCTCTTCCTCTGAGCCTTCCCCTGCTTGTGCTCTTTCTCTCTCTTAAATAAATAAAATCTTAAACAAACAAACAACTCAGGAGTAAAAAAAGCTATTTGACCTGCCTCTCACTGGAATTCTTAAAAAACAAAAACAAAAAAACCAAAAACCAAACCAAAACAAAAAAACCCTCATGATTCCTGCCTCTATGTTAGTCTATAATCTTTTGAGCTTTTATAAGATGTAAAAAAAAGTATATAACCTTGTAAAAATGTTCATTCTCTGTCGCAATTTTCTCCCTGTGAAGAGTATGTTTCCTGGGCAGCTGTCCTAACTTGGGCTGGAATTTTTACTTTTAGAGATTCTAAAAGGTTTGTTCATTTTGCGTCAACAGTATTCAGAGTTCACAGCCCTAGAAAGGTCTTCTGCCCCACCCAAGGGAGGCCCTACTGGTTTGTGATGTCAATGCGTAAAGCTACCCTCAGGTCTCTAGATAACTATGTGAGATAATCCTGTGAGAAGGAGCAAGAGTGAAATGGAAATGTTTGGATTGTATTTTGTAAGTAGCAAGATGCATGGGAACAGATGCAAACTTTTGAAATCATTTACACAGCCTGTGAATGTCGTATGATGCAGTCATTAGCGTTACCGTCTGAAAAATGAAATCCCTTCATAGTGAATGTATTGTCTGGTCTGGGAGAGATGCTTGTTTGTGATTAATGCAATCATTGTTCTGGAAACTTTGTGTTAAAAATGCACGATAATCATCATAAAGGAAGCATGGAATTCCAACTCCTTGTCCTGACATTCAGAGCCTTACATAATAAGTGACCTAACACAACTTCTAAGCTCCATCTCTCCCCTATGCAAATCTTTGTTCTAGGAAAACTAGTTACTCAACATTCCCTTCCCACCTCCATGCTTCCTTAGTGGCAGTCACTCCATCTAGAATGCCCCTCTCACCAGCACGTGGTCTGGCAGTTCTGACAATCCAGGATCATCTCAAATGCCACCTCCTCTGTGACATTTCTCTCCTGTGAGCTTTTTTCTCTACTCTGACAAAGTTTCCTTGAAGATAGAATCTACATCTTACCCAATAGAAATAACTGACCTCTAGCTTGTTCCTCTCCTTCCTGAGTATAAAGTTGTTGCAGGGAAGTTGACTACCCAGCCCGGGACCACATTGGCCAATCTCCTACATCCAGGTGTGCCCAAGGGACTTTTTCTTACAGGTGGAGGCAAGTGGAAGTGACAGGTGTCACTTGTGGGCTGGGGATCTTAAGAAGTGTGCATGCTTTGTTTATTCTTTTACCACTTAGGCAGCTTGAGCCAAGATCCTGATGCCCTAGAAGATGGCAGGAACTCAAGAGAGAAGGAGCCCAAATCCCTGGCTCACCAGGTGGAAGAGAGTTGCCTGACCTAGGACAGCATCACTGAGCTGTTGAGTGAGCATGAAATTAAGTTCTATTGGGTTAAGCCACTGAAATCTCGTATTTTCTTTCTTATAGAGCTAGAGCCATTTCCTGCCTAATATAGCTTGGTATCCTTTTAGTGTTTGGCTCATTCCATTTTATAAAGCAGGTGCTCAAAAAGTATTTGTTAAATTGAAGGGAAACTTCAGAGACAAACACAAAGAAAGATAAATTAGGTTATATTCTCAGAACATAGTTGGATATATCTGATGACACTAAAATGCTCTTCCAACCCTATCTTCTTAAGAAATATTCCCTGCTCAAGTCATTTGTTTTATATAAGTACTTACACGTTGAGATCAGTTGTCACTTTGTTCTTGGCAAAGAGAAAATGGGATGTTTTGTGAATTGATGGTCATTCTAGTTGAATGTGGGTGCCAAGTTTCCTCTGGTTATATGGGCCAGATGGCATAACTGTGAACAAATAATGGAGAAATGAAAGATAATCCTTTTTGATTGTCAGATTCCTGGGTCAGATTTTCCAATACGACATAACTAGTGGATAGGGGCCCTTGGCCAATAGCACTTCCGTTCACACTCCAATTAGACTTCCATTGTAAAATGATAATGCTGTTATTGCTGGCATTATTTCGTAAGTTGTGCTCAGTCATACAAAAGGGAGATATCTCTTAGCTCCAAGCCCCAAATGTCAACAAGTCTAAACAAGTGTGGGTCATCAGCCCTCCAAATCAAACGTCAGGCTGATTCAATGTGACTGGGTATTTTTTGGATATTGCATTAAAAACTCAGAGTGTGAAGCTTGAAGGGTAAGAAGAAGAAAAGGTAACCAGAAATGTGCTATGTCTGGCCTTTTCCTCCACATTCCTAGTACGCAGTATAGTCAAGAGTGAGATCTTTATCTCATCATGTGGATTCAAGTATAGTCCAGTGTCCTTTTATGTAGCCTGAAGGACTCCCTTGAGTATTTCTTGCAGGGCAGGTCAACTAGTGACAAATTCTTTCAGGTTTTGTTTATATTTGTTTATTTGAATGTCTTTCAATGATACTTTTTTTTTTTTAAAAGATTTATCCATTCATTTTAGAGAGAGAGAGTCTGTGTGTACGTGCAATGGGGGCGGGGGGAGGAGGGGTACAGGGCTCAGTCCCACCACCCTGAGAGCATGACCTGAGCTGAAATCAAGAGTCGGACGCTCAACCGAGCCACCCCAGCACCCCGCAGTGATACATTTTGGACGGATAGTTTGCTGGATGTACAATTCTGTTTTTGTTTCAGCACTTTGAACAGGTCATCCCACTGACTACCAGCCTCCACAGTTTCTGGTGAGAAAAGTCAACTGTTAATTCACCAACGATCAATTACATATGATATTGCATTTCTCTCTTGCTGTTTTCAAGATTCTCTCCTCATCTTTGGCTTTAGACAGTCTGTCTATGGTGTATTTCAGTGTGGATCTCTTTGGGTTGATTAAGTTTTTGAGTTTCTAGGATGTGCACATTAATCTTTTCCAAAACGTTTGGGAAATTTTGGCCATTATTTCTTCAAGTATTCTTGCTGCCTCTTTTTCTCTTGTCTCCTTATGGGCTCCCGATAAGTTTAAGCTGGTTAATTTCCATCTCCTCATTAAATTTTTTCATGCAGGCCTAAGTACTCCTATAGATATATTCCTATAGATAAAATAGCTAGGTTATGGCAGTGACATTACAAGTTTTGATAAATACTGCTAATTGCCTTCTCAAATGTTTATAACAAGCCACCCTCATACCAACAGTGTCTGAGCAAGCCCATTTCTCTTAGGGGTTTTTTGTTTATTATGTGGGAGATTCTTTTTAAATATTGCATGAGGTAACTTATTTTCAGTTGGGCTGTAGTTCCTGAGATGAGTCTTACTGCCTCTCAGAATCTTCCATCAATGTTGTTGTTACCTGCTCAGCTAGCTCCTCCTAGAATCACCCTCAGAAAACATTCATGAAGTAGGAAGAAATGATGGGCACATTTCCCAATGCTTTTTTGTTCTATTCTGTTTTGTTTCTCACTAAAGGGAAGTCTGTTCATTCTAAATTACTTCTGTCTCAAATGATAGGGTGAACTGTGACCCTTCTCTGGGCACTCAAGGCTGTGGGGAGACATATAATGTCTGTTTTGTTAACTGTTTTTTTCCACTCAAACTACCTGATGTGAACATTTTCCGTTGTCGTCTTTTTTTTTTTTAAGCTTATTTATTTAAGTAATCTCTACACCTAACGTGGGGCCCAAACTCACGACCCCGAGATCAAGAGTGGCACACTCTTCGGACTGACTGAGCCAGGCATCCCTCCACTGTCTCCTCCAATACGATTTATAATGGCTACATAGGGATTCATAACTGCAGAACAACAACAACACTCATTTCGGTCATGTTAAGTTTCTACTTTTCCCTGTTATAAATAACACTGTAATGATTATTAATAATCTCTAGGAGAGCAGAGCCCTATTTTATTTTTTGGTGTGTGGCAGCACCTAGCACAGGATCTGCCTCAAAAAAGACACCAGTAGGTGTGTGTAAAATGAATAAGTGATTGAATAACAAACTTTTAAAGGTATTTATACCTTTACCTCCAAATTTGATTATTTTCTTCAAAAAATACCCAGAGGAGAAACTGATGGGTAGGTAGATGTGTATAATTTTTAAACTCTTGGTCAGAATTTTCAAATTGCCTACAGAAAGTTCTTGCCAATTTATACACCCACTGGGTATATATGGGAATGCCTGTTTCTCCACCCGGGGCAACTACTGACTTGTTGAAATCTATGTAATTGATGGTTGAAGAATAGGGTATTCTTAGTAGTTTTAATGTACACTTCCTGTAGGACAAGTGATGTTGAAGTATCTTTTACTATTTACTCCTTTGACCGGCAGAACTCACTGCTTTGGGAAGGAGAGCTGGTCTCTCTGAGTCTTGAGGGCCACAGCCTGGGCTACTCAGGGAATGAAAGGGCTGTCCTGTGACTCACAAGCCACCTGCTTCTCAGGCAATTTCGCAGGGTGTCATCCTCATTGGTAAAAAAGAAAAGCAGGGAGAGCCCAACTGTACCTTGCTCCTGGCAGGTTTGCTTCTCCCTGCACTGTGACCCAGGCAATTTCGATTTATCTTTTGGATCTTAGGAATTTAGCAGCTGGCTTTGGTCACCACCTCCAGTGATATTTACCTACCCCTAGGCAGAGAGTCTCCAAGCTTTTTTGGTTTTGTCCCCATGGTGGCAAACCATTTTCAAGCATGTCTTTCCAGGTTACATCTATTAACTAATAAAATCTAAGCATGTACTATAATACTAATGTATTAAGTACATGCAAATCTATTACATGAAACTCAAAAGTTTATTTATTTGAGAGAGAGCGCATGCTGCACAAGCTCACTTGCAGGGGGTGGGGGAGGGGCAGAAGGAGAGGGAGAGAGAATCCCAAACTGACTTCACACCGAGCCCGAGGCTGGGACCTCAACTGGACATCAGGACCTGAGCTGAAATCAAGAGTCAGATGCTTAACCAACGGAGCCACGCAGGTGCCCCTGAAACCCAACATTTTAAAGGGTGACATTAAAAACATATACATAACTGGCAGCTCCAGCATTCCTTCTTGCTGCTCAGTGATGCTGCCTTTTGGGCTCTGCACATTGGGAGTCCAGCGCTCTAGGGTAGTTGCAGGAAAGCGGGGTGTCTCCTGTCTGAGTAGGCGGGCTGTTGACGCATGTCTTAGGGAGTTAGACCTTCTCCACCACAGACCAGCTGGCCGTATAAACCAGCACTTTCTACAGGGTGCTGTTGAAGGGTAACTTGACACTGGGAAGGGTTGTTCAATAAAAAGAATGCGGCCTCCTCCGATGCACACTTTCTATGAGGACTGGGAACCTTTCTCGCTCCACTTGCTCTCTGCTATCTCACCATCTGTGGCTAATCTGCTTGTTCAAAGATGGCCTTGACATTTGAGTACAGGCAGGCGAAGCCGGATCCTTCCTGGTCAGGACCCACCCTTGGCAGTTATGGTAGATTTTGCATCATGATGATCCAAGTGAGTCAAGTATTTGCTTCACACCATACTGTGTCAACATGTAAGGTCTCTGGCAGAGAAATATACACGCAAAATAATATAAAATCTAACTGATGTAAGAAAAGACACGACACACAAAAGTTATGATGGGGATTTCTTAACAGTAAAATTTACCACCAAGTGCTTTCAAGAAAATACCTTTCCCTAAAGAGAGAAGAAAACTCCTCAAATAGACTTGAGTTAAAAACTTTGGCAAGGAGGAAATGAGAACCTCAGGAGCAGTGCCTGCTGATGCCACCGTGGAAGGCCATGCTGTATTTGAAAGGGCAAGCGTCTCTGGAGCCAGACAACTGGATTTTTAAAAAAATATGTTTTATTTATTTGAGAAAGAGAGAGCAAGGACAAGTTGGGTGAAGGGCAGAGGGAGAAGCAGACTCCCCATTGAACAGGGAGCCTGACACGGGGCTTGATCCCAGGACTCTGGGATCATGACCTGAGCCGAAGGCAGATGCCTAATGGACTGAGCCACCCAGGTGCCCCAGACAACTGGGTTTGAACTAGCTTTGGATCCCAAGCCTGCTGTGTGCTAGCAGTGTAACCTTTGACGTTGAGATCTTCAGTCTAACAGAGAGGGGAGAAAAATAATCCTTTCGTCTTAGCAACATCACGAGGGTCAAACAAGAGAATGCCCAGCAACCATTCTGCCTATGATAGTCGCTCAATAAATGTGTTCATTCCTTCCTCACCCTCTTTGGGCCACGGGGATTTCTTTCATGACTGCTTATGCCCTAATTTCAGAGTTGGCCTCTTTTTTCTTTTAGCATTCATGTAGATCATTTCTCAAAGAGTTGCCTTAGCTACCTAAAAGATGCCTTAAATATGAAACTTCTATTTTAAAAGTCTATGCTCCATTTGATCGTTTCTAAGTCTGTAACGCAACCAAATAATAGTTCTGATAAAGTTAGTGGGTATAGTCCTCTGGTGCTTCCATAATATGATTGGCATCAGAACTGTTTTTGGCATCGTGAGCTGTTTTCTTTGTTTAATTATAGGCAACTCCAGTGTTCCACGAATTCACATATACAGCAAAATGCTCACTCACACCCACCGAAAAAAAACCTGTTTTAGGAGAGACTTCTCCATCCGGCTCTTTCTGTTCAGTTTTTCTTTGCTCCTTATTCAGTTCTGTAAATACAGGTTTATATTTAGCCCTTTTTTTATTCCCCATATGTTCCTTCTAAAAACATTCCCTATTAAGAGATTTTCACTAGTCGATCTTGTGGAGAACTACTGAGTGAGCGCGACCCTGGGCAGGCATAACTGAGGTGTGTATGTCGATGGCATCACAACTAAACCAGGAGGGAAGGAACCCCTCCAACAAAGTCGTGCCCCGCCGCTCTCCCTCTTTTCTGGAAAACCTGCTGCTGATGGACCAGGAGGGTCATACATGGTGGGTGTGGAGGCTGACTTCATACCCCTTTCGCCATCTCTGCTCTGTGGGGAGTGGGCAGCCAGAGGATGGGAAAGGTCAGGTTACGACATCACAGACCAGAGGTAACCAGCTTACTAGCCGGGAGGGGCCAGGATGCCGACTGGTCCAGGGGCGGGGCAAGCTGGAGTGCCCAGCTAGGCCCAGTCCGGCCCAGTCCAGCCCAGGGCTCTAACTCCAGACCTGCAGTTCTCTGAAGGAGCTGCTCCTGTTCTTGGGAAACAACTTACACTTGGCCCAAAATGACAGGCAGGGAGAGGGGAAAGGTTTCAGAGCCAGTGCGACCGGCCCTGGAATCCCTCCACATGCCCCCTAGAATCAATCACCGGGGGCCTCGGTTTCCTCATCTCTAAAGGGGTTCACGTTACGTGTTTTGCATGGTTGCGAATGTGCGTGGCCCTCACTAGTGCCCACTGAACAAGACTGTGCCTCAGTGGCCGGCCCCAGACTCTACTGTTTGCCCGTCTATGCCAGGCCTCGCCCTCATTCTCCTGAATTTAGCTCCTGTGTCATAAAACACACCTTGGATTGCCATTCAGTCCTTTGTCTTTTTATTCTGTTGTTTTTGTTTTCCATGCTTGTCCTTCTGGTTGATTTGCCCCAGTAGAGAGTGAGTTCGGCTTCTTTCTTTCTAGAAACTTCGTTTCCACGGTGGCTGAAGGTTACCACATTTATTTACCTTGAGCTAAGGGCCCCTGGGAGAAAATCACCAGGAGCCTGGGGGTGGGGTGGGGTGGGGTGTTCTTTGCTCAGCTTGTTTTATTTATTTATTTGTTTGTTTGTTTGTTTGTTTGTTTGACAGAGAGAGACAACAGCGAGAGAGGGAACAGAAGCAGGCGGAGTGGGAGAGGGAGAAGCAGACTCCCCACCGAGCAGGGAGCCCGATTCGGGGCTCGATCCCAGGACCCCAGGACCATGACCTGAGCCGAAGGCAGACGCTTAACCAACTGAGCCACCCAGGCGCCCCTACTCAGCTTAAGAAACCTTCCTCCAGCCTTCACCAGCCCTAGCGGCTCCGTGCGCCCGGTGGGCAAGGGGTGCTCCTTCCCCTCCCTGGGAGTTCCCACGACTGTCACACCAGGCCTCTTTGCCCTTTGACACACTTTGGGAAGCCTGAAGTCCTGACATGCCTTCCTCCTTCTGGGAGAATGACTGCACGCAGAACCCGCGCTCCACCGCTCCTCTGCTCTAGAAAGACCCGGGCGGCCTGCCCTGAGCCACATCCCTGCAGCCCCACCGGCTAAGTCAGCTTGGTTCTGCCTGCAACCGGAAGCCGTGCCTTCCAACCTCTTCTCTCTCTGTAAGATCTTTTTTGCCTTCAGCTTTACGTGCTTACTTCTCAGCTGGTTTAGAACCCAGAGAAGAACAGAAGAGATGCTATTTCTTGGGGTCCCTTCCAAGACCCCAGCAGTACCGTCAGTGGATGAAGCTGGCGAAGGGAAAGGCAGTGGGAGTGGAGGGAACTGTGGGACACTGAAGAGTGTGTACAGTGCAGAGGGTAGAGCCAGCTCAGCTCCGGCTCGTCGCTACCTCGTGGGCATTTGGACCCGCTTTGGCCCGACATTTCAAAACTTTTAAAGAAAGCCAGAGATCTTGGTTTCTATCTGCTATTCCCCCTACTCAAATGTTGACAATGAAACTATAAAAACAGAAGCCCGTGGTGTGGGACAAGCAAAGCACACTGCCAGTCTGAGACAGTGGCCTCCACCCGGTCCAGACCCCCAGGGCGCCCTCCTCCCCCGTCCCCTGTGCACGTAAGTCTAATTCCATCGTCCCGTCTGGAAAAAACGTCCTCACAGCTCACCAGGATACTCGGACTCCAAATGTCCTGTGTCTTCCAAGGAGGGGCACTGTTGTAAGTTCATGAGTTAGTCTGGACCTGCAAGCTAGCATTTTTGATAATATACCGTTCTCCTTTTGATGATCTGTTTTGATGTCGCATAAAATGTATCCACTTTGAGAGTTACACACAAATTAACAAGCACAGGCAAATGGTTCCATCCCTTTCCTTGGAATCATCAAAAGATAAACAGTCCACAGTTCCTTACCAAAGGAGGCACTGTACCTGTGGGTACCACTGAACCCCAGGTTGATAAAACACACACAAAATGTGACACCCTCTACGAACTCTTGAGCATTGACTCAGAAGCGTCTAAGAAATGGAATTTGGACTTAAATACCCTGAAGTAAGGTGGCAATAATTTGGTATGATGGTTCTGAACTGTAACATTCATTCATTCGTTCCTTCGTCAGATATTTACTCAGCCGTTCTCCAAAAACCACTGCTGAAATGGCCATACCCACCAGGACGCAACACTGGAAACTTCTCCCCCCCGTTGCTGCTTCCGTTGTGTTGTTGGAGAACATGGGGGCTCCTGTGCCCCACCGCTGGGAACAGGTGTTACCTCCCTGGCAAAATGAAAAGCCCCATTGTTGCCACTGAAGTTGCACACGCCCTCCAGGTATATGGGGCAGCTCTCCTCTTCCCCGAGCCAGGGAGGGCCTGTGAAAACATGGAGGAGCTGCAGAACTTAAGAAAGATGGTGGTGAATGTGCTTATGCCGGGACTGTATATGCTTATCTTTCAGTCGCACCAACTGGAGCTTTATTCCTGCGCTTCTTGCGTATCCTTAAGACTGCAACTCTTTAACTGGAGGGCAGTCAGCCTCCCCTCCGGTGTCCCCCAGGGCTCTGTGGCTCCCACCGAGGGGCCCGGGGTAGATGATGCAGAGATGCCTCCCCCACAGGCTGCAAGCTGTTAGTGGGGTTTGGGGACTGCAAAGGTTTCAGTGTCCCTGGGACTTTGTCTTCACACTTAATCTCTTGCCACTTCCCCCTTGCTTGAGGCCGGTCTCTGGAAAGTTTCTGGCGGCTGCCTGGGGGCTTTTGCGTTTTCTATTCCCCTGCTGGGAATGCCTCCCTGCCCCCACCTTTAGGTCGCTCTTGCCTTAAAATCTTCTAATTTTTGAAGCCTCTAATCTTCTAAATTTCCGTTTAAATGTCACCCCCCACCCCCCGCCTTTGCGCCCTCTCCTGTTCAAATATCTGGCCCTAATGTGTTAGTGAAGAGGCCAGGCTACCCTGCAGTAGGGAGTCAGTTGAAACCCATTTGAGTGGTTTACCACCACAAAGGCTTATTTCTGGCTCATGCAACAATCCAGGAACTCAGAAATCCAACTCCTCTAGTTTGTCCACCTCTGAGGGTGTGAGATGGGCAAGAGAGGGCTCTCAGGCAGGGGCGACATGGCCCTGAACCGGGCACATGGCCCCAGGTTCCCTGGGAGGGGACTGGGAAAGTCATCTTCCCTTACAGAGATTATTCCAGTTAATCCTCACAGCGAGCCTCAGAGGTCAATGGGAATAGCCTGCTCATTTTACTGAGGCTGAGATGCTAAGTGACCCCCTCAAGGCCACGCAGCTAAGTGGCGAAGCTGGGATTTAGAACTCAGGGTGCCAGCCTCCAGGGCCCCCTCAGAACACACACACTCTGTATTGCCCATGTTGCTTCTATGTTAAAGATAACAAGAAAATTGGTAATATATCAGTTATATATTTTATTCAGTGTTAGAAACTCAGAGCTTTACAAGTATGCTTGTTACTTATTCCTTGCATAGTCATAGTTTAGACAAAAAATACAGTTTTGCTATGAAGGCGTAGGAACTATCTAGACAAATGGTTCTCAAAGTCTGGCCCAAAGCTCCTGGGGAACCTTGAGACCTATCTAGGGAATCCACAAGATCAAAACTGTTTTCATAATAATACTAAGATGTTTGTTATTTACCTTTTTTGCTCTCATTCTCTCATGAGTATACTATGGAGTTTTCCAGAGGCTCCCTACATATGATAATGTCATTGCTCTGATGTTAACATGCTCTGATGCTAAGAAGCATGGTTGTTACTTTAAAATGAATTAACAAATAATTTACTGTTTGAGGTTTTAACTTCTTAAAACTTAAAATTTCTAATATGATATATATCAATAGATATAACCCACACAAACAAAAGTTCTTTGGGGTCCTCAATAATTTTAAGGAGTTTAAAAGATCCTGAGACCGGGATGCCTGGGTGGCTTGGTCTGTTAAGCGTCTGCCTTCAAGTCCCACATCAGGCTCCTTGCTCAGCTGGGAGCCTGCTTCTCCTTCTGCCCGTCTCCCCTACCGCTTGTGCTCTCTCTCTCTCTCTCTGATAGATAGATAGATAAATAAAATCTTAAAAAAAAAAAAAAAGGATCCCGAGACAATAAAGTTTGAGAAGGGCTATTGGGTTAGAAGTTCAAGGCAATGTGTTTTCTGATAACATTTTAAACTCCAGTGTATAGCAATTAAGAGTCTCAGTTTCAAAAATGTCTTTTAAAAATGCCTATGTCTCAATTTCTATGTATTTAAAATGAGGTTATAGTACAATTATAATACCAATCTATATTACAATATTAAGTAAAAGATTAACTAAAAAATTGACCATAGTACCTTGGATTAGAACTGAGCATTCTAAAGAAAAACCAAGACAGGAACACTAACAATAAATTTAAAGAAATTTCCACAGGGGCGCCTGGGTGGCTCAGTCGGTTAAGCATCTGCCTTCGGCTCAAGTCATGATCCCAGGGTCCTGGGATCGAGCCCTGCATTGGGCTCTTTGCTTGGCGGGGCGTCTGCTTCTCCCTCTGCTGCTCCCCCTGCTTGTGCTCTCTCTCAAATAAATAAATAAAATCTTAAAAAAATTTCCTCATTTTCTATTCCTTTTCTCACCTCCATTCTTTCTCAAGAATAGTAGGAAAATGTGTCCAATTTGCTTTCACCACAACATTCCGTCCATAAAGGCTTCTACTTTTTGGAGATCAGTAGTCTAATCAATTTGCCTTGGCCCACATTAATGAAAAAAATCACTACAGGTGAAATTTCATGGTAACGAAATTCATTTTAACTGCATACTGTGTAAACAGACAGCTCTTGAGCTTGGGTGATGGCTTGGTGTGTTTTCTCATGCTGCTGTCACTAGGGTAAATTTCAGTTTAAAGAAATCAAGTAGCCACTGTCTACTGTCAAGTAGCCAGTTTATGGCAGTGGCTATGCAATGGCCGAAGAGCTTGATCTTTATAATCCATTTTACCTTCACAGAGAGGGCTAGCCATGTGGGCAGCACATTCACTGCAATAGAATACCGTGTCCGAATAACTTGATATTTATAATCCCTGTTACTTTAATAGAAGGTAAGCTGTATGAGCATAGAGTAGCTCATTTACGAAATGACAGATAAGACCTGCCTAAGTGCACAATGATATTTGATTTAAGGCTTAATAACAACGGATTTATTTAAAGTGTTCTCGTTTTTGGAAATTTTAAGATTCTAAATGTAAATAATAGAGGGTCTTATTTAGAGATTACTACATGCAGGTGTTATGGTGTTATATGTGGTGATTGACATGTTTTAGCTCACTGCCCACCTCCTCCTCCAAACAGCCTAATGATGGAGGCATTACTATTATTCCCCATATGTCATACATACATACATTTATAAAAGGAAGTAGATCTTTGCAGAATTCCAACTCAGACACTGATTCAATAACCCACACTCTGAACCACTGTCCTATACCAGTTTCCACTATAAAATTGTGAATTTTAGTCAAATCCATAAAGTATTTTCTTTTTTAAAAATTTATTCAGAGAGAGAGAGAGACAGAATATGTCTCTGGGAGAGAGTGGGGGGGGGGGGTGTCAGAGGGAGAGGCAGACTCCCTACTGAGCAGGGAGCATGGGGCTTGATCCCAGGACCCCAGGACCATGACCTAAGCAGAAGGCAGATGCTTAACCAACTGAGGCATCCCTAAAAAAAAGTATTTTCATTTAAATTTTGCCCTCATTTGTTTGTTTCTTGCTCCTTTGGCTGCAATTATGGGTTGAATTGTGTCTTCTCAAAAGATATGTTGAAGTCTTAACACCCAGTACCCATGAATGTGACTTTATTTGGAAATAGGCTCTTTGCAGATGTAATCAAATAAAGATGAGGTCCTACTGGATTAGGATGGGCCCTCTATGCAATGACTGGTGTCCTTATAAAGAGTGGGAGATTTGGAGACACAGATACCCAGGGAGAAGACTGCCATGTGAAGATGGAGGCAGAGACGGGAGGTATGCTGCCATGAGCCAAGGAAGGCCATGGGCCACCAGAAGCTGGAAGAGGCAAGGAAGGATTCTTCCCTTAGAGCCTTTGGAGGGGCTATGGCCTTGATTTCAGACTCCTAGCCTCCTGAACTGGGAGAAAATACATTTCTGCTTTTAATAAGCCACCCAGTTTGTGGTACTTCGTTATGGCAGCTCTAGGCAACTAATACACCAACTTCATGGGCTGGAGCCCCAGCTGAACCTAAGACCCTGAGAGTGAGGCCTCCACGACTGCACTCCTGTGCCCGGCAACGAGTAGACCCCTGCTGGAGAGATTCCCATCAAACCAGTGGATGACAGGACCAAACTGAGTTGATCATGGGGTCTGGGTCCTAAGACTATTCTGAAGGTCTAGTTTTGTAGTGAGAGATCACGAAGCATCTTCAACAAAAATGAGATACTGCCAGATATTTAAATATCTTCTGGAACAAAGCAGGATATAAAGAAAAAACCAGGTGTTTGAACCAGATGCCATGAACTTGTGGGCCACGGGGAGCCACTGAAATGCAAAGCTCTGACGACTGTGTGCAGGCCAAGCGTCAGCTGCTGGCTAACGGCAGTGGGCTGTTAGCCAGAGAGGTGGCAGTGTCCCGCGGCAAGACAGGGGGGTAGTGCGCTGCCAGGGCCGGGCCCTCGAGGACACTTCGGTCGCCACAACCACCTGGGATTACATGAATGGCGACTGAACAGTATTTTTAAATAGGCACCGAGAGGCAGGAAGGTCACCAATCCTATAAGTAGGAAAAAGCTGTGGCAACAGTGAAGGGATCAATAACAACAAAGACTAGTGAGTGCTTACTGCAGGTCAGGCACCATGGTCAGCACTGAGCATGAGGGTTCCACCTTCCTCCTCACATCAAGCCCAGCTGGGCAAGGCCCCGTGGGAAGATCCTCCTTTTGCAGAGGAGGAGAATGAGGCACAGAGATGCTAATTCACTTTTATGTACTTGCCCTCCTCTGGTGCCAGAAGCAACCGGTGAGTGAGGTGGGTATTATCATCAGCCATTTACAGGTGAGAAAATGGAAACTAGGGCAGTGGCAGTGCCTTGCCCAAGGCTGCATGATTAGGGACTAGCGAGAGGGGAGCTAGATTTCAAGTCCTGCACCTCCAACCCCCCAACTCTTGCACTGCACCGTGGTGGAGCTGGTACCTTTTTTTTTCCCCCCAAGCAGACTCCGAACTGAGAGCGGAGCCCGACGTTGGGGCTTGATCCCAGGACCCTGAGATCATGACCTGAGCCCAAACCAAGAGTCTGATGCTCCACCGACTAAGCCACCCAGGTGCCCCAGAAGTGGTACTTTTGGTATGAGTACCACCTCTTCATCCTAGAATGGGCAGAAAGATGTCGCTGGAGATCATGCTTCCATTCCACCAACACTTATCAAGGTCTGTGCTAACTCATGTCATCTGTTGACCGCAAGTGTGGAGAGGAGACTTTTGTCTTTCAAACACATGTTCATCTTTTGGGATCATATTTGTGGTTTGGCAGAAAGGACAGTAAGCTAGCTATCTCTGAATTATATACCAGGATCTTATAGAATGTTTGTATTCCATGTACTTTTTCTTCCTAAAAACAAACAACAGAAAACACACCACTCGTTAGGACTCCCGTGATTCTCGAGGTGCGCATCGGGCACTCAAGCCAGCTTAAGCAAGAAAAGGAAATGCATTCTCAGGTTACACTGGTGTCCCATAGCCTCTGAGAAGCCAGGTGCAGCCAGGAAAGGCTGTGGCCAGGGGAGCCCCCAGCTGCTCCCTGCAACCAGCTTCTCCATTCCACTCCCTGCAAACCAAGGAACCAAGGACGCCCCGCGCTGGTGCGACTTTACATCTCCTTTGTTCAAGGGACGAGCCCAGAATGAATATGTCAGGACTGTTTTGCTTCTGCAGGGGACAAAGAAAGCAGTTCAACCTGGCGTAAGCTAATTAGGAAATTTAAGGACTCAAATAATTGAAAATTCTCGGCCAGCTAGATCCAGGTGGTGACAGGGCACCATAAGCAGTAGCCTCTCCCTCCTCTTGCACCTCCGCCGGCTCCATTCTTGGCTGGCTCAGCCCTCTTGGGACCCGATGACCAACAGGACCTCCAGACTTCTATCCTTTGCCAAAACTCTGCTTTTCTGAGAGTCCCAGTCTCGGGAAGGGCTGCAGGTAAGCCCAGCTTTGGTCACATGCCCATTTCTGGACCACCCGGAGGGCAGATGGAAGGAAATGCTCATTGCCAGGCCTGGAGCCAGGGCCAAGGTTGGCCCTCCTGCAAACACATAACAGTAAGAGCAAAGCTACATGAAGTCGATTGTTGGGTACAGTTTTAAGTATTTTAGATAAGTTCAATCGTTTTAAACTTATCTTCTTTGTTTGCTAATTTAATCAGCACATTGTCCCCTTTCCTAGGTGGGGAAATTGAGGCGCAGATGAATGTGTCTTGGCTAAGGCCTCAGAGCTATAACTTGCAAGAGCTGGGATTTGACCTGAACTCTGAGGCCACAAAAGCTGGACTCTTGACCATTAGCAGAAGGGATCTGCCACCAGCAAAATGGGCCATGGATGCTGGGCTAATAACAATAAGAATAGATGTCCAATAGCCGCTCTGAATTCTCGCTTTGTGGAGAGAATGTATCCAGCCTGGGTAGGGTACCCACCCGGGCCCAGGGTGGCATCATGTTGTTCCAAGGTGACTGCTTCTACTGTGGCCTAGTACATGGACTAGTTCCAAAAAACAGGAGGGACAAGAGAAAAAGCACCCACCATTATTCTCTGGGGAAGTGGCTGGGGAAAGGCAATTTAATCATGGGGATAAAAATAAAAAGCTATCAACCATAGGCCTCTGGGTGGACTTACTTATATTTTATCCCATTCTAAGTTCCGCTTCCCGCAAGGGCTTTGTGGGCATGAAGAGTTCAATAGGGCACAGGGTACCCATTGGGCTGGAGGGGATGCCCAACACATTCCCTGATTAGTTGTCTGGGAGAGAGAGGACCGAGAAAAGAAGCCCAGCCCCCCTTGCTATTAGGAAAAAGCACGTCATTTTTTAGATTGCTATATTATGGTTGAACTGCACTTTGACATTTGGGTGATGCAGAAATGGAATCTATTTTTTTGCATTCCCCCAGCAACACTGTCAGTAGAACTGCCTTCAAGTCTTAGAATCCTAGCTGGAGGAAGGTGGTCAGTAGTCTCAGCTGACGTTGACACTGGGGCCTGGTCATACTTGAAAATAAATGTTTAATCCTCCAAAAATACTGGGTATGTGATAGATAATAATTATTTTAAATATCCAGTCTACCTTACGAGATCGGCAGAGCACCAAAGCAGGCTCTACTTTACTGGAGGGCTAAACTAAGCCACCCGCTAAAAACTTCGACCTAACGCTTGAGATTTCTGTCTCTTTCACACCTGTGTTCTGTCAGCTTCTTCGGAGTTGCGTTGTAGTAACGACCCCAAATCTCAATGGTTATCTCAACAAAGGTTTATTTCTCACTCTCATTTCCTGTATTGCACAGGGCATTTGTGGCTCTGCTCCACGGGACCTGCGATGGAGCAGTGCCCCGCTCGGAGACGTGCAGTTCTTGAGCAGGGGAAAAGCAATGACACGGCTGTGCAAGGCACCTCGTGCTCCTGCCTGGAGGTGGCAAATGTCACTTCCATCCATGTCGCACTGGCCAAAGCAAGTCACACAGCCCAGCCCGATCCTGTCCTGGCCCAGGGTGAGTGGAGAGACATCACTTCCTCCAGAAAGGACACCAAAGACAGGTCTGGGGAAGGTAGACTGGATATTTAAAATAATTATCATCTACCACATACCCAGTATTTTTGGAGGATTAAACATTTATTTTCAAGTATTCACAGAGAACCCCCCCCCCCCCCAGCTGTTTTGGTTTATTTTTATAAAAACAGAGCTCCACTTCATGTCTACACTGCTATACAAGTTACAATGCCCTAAATGTTCTTTTTGGTGCTTCCTGAGCCCAGTGGCACCAACTAGAACCTTGGGAGGGCTACTGGACGTACTGAGAAAGTGAACAACTTTCGAGATGAAATGCAAGTAAATATAGTAAGACGAACATCCTATGTTCGTGGAGTGCTGGAGAGGTTGGGAAGGTTCCGTCTTGTGAAGTCCTGTGCATGATTTCAGCATAAAGAATGGAGAGTGGGGAGAAGGAGGGGGGAGGGGGCCAGGATCTTTGTGCCAGGCTTTATGCATGAGGAGCCTGGGATCTAGGGAGCATTAGACATTACTCAGGGTCATCCCAATTAAAATATCAGAGGCAGAATTTATACTTTCATGGTTTCTCTGGCCCCAAAGCCCGTCCTTTTTCTTGTGCCCAATCCTGGCTCCCCAAAGGAAAGAGACCAAGAGAGGGAAGAAAAAAGCGGGAAGAGAGGAAAGCTGAGAGGTAGTAACCACACAGAGATATAGAGGAGGAAAGAAAGGAGACCCCGGGAGAGAGAAAAGGAGAAGGAGAGAAGGTCAGGTAAGGAAAAATGATACTGAAGGAGAAGAATATAGTTGGAGGACCGCCCCTACCCGACTTGAGACTTACTAGAAGCTGCAATCATCAAGACAGTGTGGTGCTGGTAAGAAAACAGACGAACAGATCAATGGAGCAGAGAGCTCACAAGTACACCCACGTAAATATAGTCAGCTGGGCTTGGACAAAGCGGCAAAAGCAATACAGTGGGGAAAAAGACAGTCTTTTAAAAAAATGGTGCTGGAACAACCCCAGACATCCACATACAAAAATATGAATCTAGACAGACCTTACACCCTTCACAAAAATTAACTGGAAATGACACAGACCTAAATTAAAATGCAAAGCAATAAAACTCCTATAAGATAACATAGCAGAAAATGCAGACAAGCTTGGGTTTGGCAATTACTTTTTAGATGTGATGCCAAAGGCAATCTTCATGAAAGAAAGAGTTGATAAGGTGGACTTCATTACAATAAAAAATTTCTGGGGTGCCTGGGTGGCTCAGTCAGTTAAGCGTCTGCCTTCGGCTCAGGTCATGATCCCAGGGTCCTGGGATGGACCCCCCATGTCTGGCTCTGTGCTCAGCAGGGAGTCAGTTTGAGGATTCTCTCTTTCCCTCTCCCTCTGCCTAACCCCCCCCCAGCTCCCCGCCCCGCTAGCACTGTTGCTCTCTAAAATGAATGAATGAATCTTTAAAAAAACAAACAAACAAAACTCAACAATAAGAGAATAATCAGATTAAAAATGGGGCAAGCAACAGGTACATGAAAAGACGCTCAGCATCACTACTCATAAGGGAAATGCAAATCAAAACCATAATGAGATATCACCTCACATCTGTGAGAGTGGCAACTACCAAAAAGACAAGATGTGGAGAAAAGGGGATACTAGTGCACTCTTGGTGGGAATAAAGTTTGGTATAGCCACTATGGAAAACAGTATGAAGAGTATGGAGGTTCCTCAAAAAATTTAAACATAGAGCTACTGTATGATCCAATAATCCCACTTCTGGGTTTATATCTGAAGGAAATGAAATCGTTATCTAGAAAAGATACCTATACCCTCATGTTCATTGATTGTAGCATTATTTACAAAGTCCAAGACATGGAAACAACCTAGTTCCATTGATAGATGAATGGATAAAGAAAATGTGGTGTGTGGGGTGATACACCTCATATAATATACACCATATAATATACATATGTATACAAATATATATTGGAATACTATTCAGCCATAAAAAAGAAGGCAGTCTTGCTATTGGCAACAACATGGTTGGACCCTGAGGACCCTATGCTAAGCGAAAGAAGGTAGACAAATATTGTATGATCTTATTTATATGTGGAATCTATTTTTTTAGAGAGAGAGCAAGTGAACAAGCAGATGGGGGGTGAGGGGAGGGGGAGAGGGAGAGAGAGAGAATCTTAAGCAGGCTCCACATCCAGCACGGACCCCAATGCTGGGCTCGATCTCACCACCCTGAGATCATGACCTGACCTGAAACCAAGAGTTGGATGCTTAACCTACTGAGCAACTCAGGCACCCCTATGAGGAAGCTATTTTTTTAAAAAGCTAAATTCATAGAAACAGAGTAGAATGGTGGTTGCCAGGAGCTGGGGGTGGGGGGAATGAGGAGATGTTGTTCAGAGCGTACAAATTTACAGTTATAAGATGGATAAGTTCTAGGAATCTAATATTCAGCATGGTGATTATAGTTAACAATATTGTATCATATACTTGATAGTTAAGAGAGTAGATCTTAAATATTCTCACTACACACATGCATACACACACAAAATTATAATTATGTGAGATAATAGATGTGTTAACTAACTTTATTGTAATAACAATTTTGCAATATATACACGAATCAAATCATTACATTATATATCTTAAACATGTCAATTATATCTCAATACAGCTGGAAAACAAAATAGGACAAAAAAAAAAAGGGCCACCAAAAGTCATAAGATACCTAGAACTAAACCTAACAAAAGAGACAAAGGATCTGTACTCAGAAAACTAGGGAACACTCATGAAAGAAATTGAGGAAGACACAAAGAAATGGAAAAACATTCCATGTTCATGGATTGGAAGAACAAATATTGTGAAAATGTCTATGCTACCCAGAGCAATCTATACATTCAATGCAATCCCTATCAAAATACCATCAACTTTTTTCACAGAACTGGAACAAATAATCCTAAAATTTATATGGAATCAGAAAAGACCCCGAATAGCCAAAGGAATGTTGAAAAAGAAAACCAAAGCTGGTGGCATCACAATGCTGGACTTCAAGCTCTACTACAAAGCTGTAATCATCAAGACAGTATGGTACTAGTACAAAAAACAGACACATAGATCAATGGAACAGAACAGAGAGCCCAGAAATGGACCCTCAACTCTATGGTCAACTAAACTTCGACAAAGCAGGAAAGAATGTCCATGGAAAAAAGACTGTCTCTTCAATAAATGGTGTTGGGAAAATCAAACAGCCACATACAGAAGAATGAAACTGGGCCATTTTCCTACACTATACATAAAAATAGACTCAAAACCGATGAAGGACCTAACAGTGAGATAGGAATCCATCAAAATCCTAATGGAGAACACAGGCAGCAACCTCTGTGACCTCGGCCGCAGCAACTTCTTGCTAGACATGTCTTCAAATGCAAGGGAAACAAAAGCAAAAATGAACTATTGGGACTTCATCAAGATAAAAAGCTTTTACTCACAGCAAAGGAAACAGTCAACAAAACCAAAAGACAACTGACCAAATGGGAGAATATATTTGCAAATGTCTTAACCAGATAAAGGGCTAGAATCCAGAATCTATAAAGAACTTATCAAACTCAACACCCAAAGAACAAATCATCCAATCAAGAAATGGGCAGAAAACACGAACAGACATTTCTGTAAAGAAGCCATCCAAATGGCCAACAGACACATGAAAAAGTGCTCAATGTCACTTGGCATCAGGGAAATACAAATCAAAACCACAATGAGATACCACCTCACACCAGTCAGAATGGCTAAAATTAACAAGTCAGGAAATAACAAGATGTTGGTGAGGATGTGGAGAAAGGGGAACCCTCTTACACTGTTGGTGGGAATGCAAGCTGGTGCAGCCACTCTGGAAAACAGTATGGAGGTTCCTCAAAATGTTGAAAATAGAGCTACCCTATGACCCAGCAATTGCACTACTGGGTATTTACCCCAAAGATACAAATGTAGTGATCCGAAGGGTCACATGCACCCCAGTGTTTATAGCAGCAATGTCCACAATAGCCAAACTATGGAAAGAGCCCAGATGTCTATGGACAGATGAACGGATAAAGAAAGGTGGTGTCTGTGTGTATACACACACACACACACAATGGAATACTACTCAGTCATCAAAAAAATGTGAAATCCTGCCATTTGCAATGATGTGGATGGAACTAGAGGATATTATGCTAAGTGAAATAAGTAAATCAAAGAAAGACAATTATATGACCTCACTCATGTACAATTTAAGAAACAAAACAGAGGATCACAGCGGAAGAGAGGAACAAATAAAACAAGACAAAATCAGAGAGGGAGAGAAACCATTAGAGACTCTTAATCATAGGAAACAAACTAAGGGTTGCTAGGGTGGGTTGGGTGGGGGGATGCGGTAACTGGGTGATGGACATTAAGGAAGGCACGTGACATAATGAGCACTAGGTGTTATATAAGACTGATGAATCACTGATCTCTACCTCTGAAACTAATAATACATTATGTTAATTGAATTTAAATAAAAATTTAAAAAAATGGGCCAAAGCCTTAGCAGACACTTCATTAAAGAAGATATACAGATGGCAAATAAGCATCTGAAAAGATGTTCCACATCATATGTCATTAGGGAACTTCAAATTAAAACAACTAGTATACACCTACCAGAATGGCTAAAATTCAAAACACAACACCGAGTACTGACAAGGATGTGGAGCAACAGAAACTCTCATTCATTGCTGACTGGTGCAGCTACTTTGGAAGACAGTCTGGTGGTTTCTTACAAAACTCAATATACTTTTACCATAAGATTCAGTAATCAGTCTTCCGTACTGACCCAAAGGAATTGAGTAAAAAGATTAGTGGTTGCCAGGGTTATGGCAGAGGGAGGAAGATTAATAGATGGAGCACAGGGGAATTTTAGGTAGGTGACACTTCCCTGTATGATGCTATTATGGTGGATATATGCCATTATAGATTTTTTTTTAAAGATTTTATTTATTTATTTGAGAGAGAGAGAGAGAGAGAGAGAGAGCGAGAGCACATGAGAGGGGGGAGGGTCAGAGGGAGAAGCAGACTCCCCGCCGAGCAGGGAGCCCGATGCGGGACTCGATCCCGGGACTCCAGGATCATGACCTGAGCCGAAGGCAGTCGCTCAACCAACTGAGCCACCCAGGCGCCCTATGCCATTATAGATTTGTCCAAACTCATAAAATGCTCAATACCAAGAATGAACCCTAAGATAAACTATGGTCTTTGGATAATAATGATGTGTCAGTGTAGGTTCATCAGTTGTAACAAATGTACCACTCTGGTGGGGGGTGCTGATAATGGGGGGAGGCTATGCAGGTGTTGGAGCAGGGAGTGAAAATTTGAGAAATCTCTGTACCTTCTTCCCAATTTTGCTGTGAACCTAAAACTGCTCTAAACAATAAATTCTATTACGTAAATTTTAAAAAATGAAAATAAATAAACTGACCAAAGAAGAAAAGTTAGTAAAAGACCTTCATTGCTGATCTTTGAAGTACACTTCAAGTCGGTTTTGCAGCTCCAGCCTTTGGAAGGTTAAAGAAATGTGGAGAGAGGCCGGCACGCCCCCTACAGGAGGGGAGAGGCGAGAAGCGGGGTGGTTTAGGCTCGGCCTGAGGCTCTTACAGCAGGAATTACCAGGAAGTGCTGAAAAATACCAACGCTCGGGTGGCCTCACACAAGCAGAGGCTTTCCAGTGGCAGAGTCCAGGGAGGGGGAGTTGAAAAGCTCTCGCGTTCATTCAAACGTGCAGCCGGGGCTGAGAATCACCGGGACCGAGCGGCGGCAGGTGGGGGAGGAACTGGGGGTCAGCGTCCGGGAAGAAAAGGGAACTTTCCCGGAGAGGACGCCGCCGCTCCCCGCGCGGTCGCACGGTGGGGTGCTCACGCCAGCCGCGCTTTCCAAGGGCAGGCAGCTTGGGTCAGTGGGTTTCACGTCAAGCACAAGGTCCCAAGGGCAGGTGCGCCAACCACCCGCCCTGGGAGGAGCGAGATTAGGGCCTTGGGTCTGTAGCAACCGCCCGGCCCTGGGTGTGGGCCTAAATCGCGCGCCCCTGGCCTTGCCGCTGCCCTGGGATGCTTTTCACAACCGAGTCCCGGGCGCCGCGTGCGGACTCCGAGTTCGCGCTCTAGTTGACAAGGGCTTGTCACTTTTCCTACTCTATTGCCACCAAGTGGCGATTACACCACTTCGGACCTCCCTTTGGTGACGCGAGGACGAATGGGTGACCACGTCTACTTCGGAGCAAACTTTCTCTACACCTGTTAATTAATGACCTTTAACACTAAAAACAGGCAAGCACACAAATTAGAAAAAAACAACAAACCCACACAGACACACACTGCGCGCGCGCGGGTCCGAGAACCAGCTCAGGGAGAGAGAAGTGGAACCAGCACAAGAACCTCGCCAGCGCCAGGTTGGTGGGCTCCCCCTCACCCGCAGCCAGAGCACCCCTCGCGCCCTCTCCGCGCGCCTGCCCGCGGCTCCGCACCTCGCTCGCCTCGCGCTCCTCGCCCACGCTGCCCTCGGAGTCCCGGAACCTGATTTGGCGGCCCGAATACCTTGGGGACCCTGCGGAGGGAGGCCCGATCTCCTCTCCCCCAGCGTCCTCCTCCGGCGCGCACCGGCACACCTGCGACCCCGCGCCCCGCAGCGCCCTGGGAACACCTGTCCGCGGTAGGAGGGACCGGAAACGCGTGTCTCCGGGCGCGCGCACCGCCCACCTCCGCCGCCTGCCCGCGCTGCTGGTGCCTGGCCCGCTCCCGGCTCCCGGCCCCCGGCCCTTTAAGGCGGGAGGTTGCGGCGGCCGCGCTCGGGGCGGGGAAAGCGAGGCGCGCCACGCGGGGCTGGCTCCCCAGCAGTAAGTAGAAGCGAGGCCCACCTCGGGCCCGGCAGCGTCGCCAGCCACGCTTCGGGGGCGGCCAGAGCTCGGGGAAGCGGGCGGCACTCCCGGGGTGGGGCGCGACCCGCACGGCTAAGGGATCCGTCCCCGACCCCCCCACTCCTACCCCCGCGGGTTCCCGGAGCTCTGGGGCCCGCCGGAAGTGAGTGCGTACCTGTCGGCCCTTTCGAGGGGGCCGGGGGTCGGGTTTGGGGGACTCAGGGCAGGCCTCCGAGCCGCCGGACCCCTGAGTCCGCCCCGGGACCTGGGCTCTCGCTCTCCTCGGTGGCGACTTGGGGTCCCAGAGTGTCTTTCGCTTCCAGGCTGGGCGAGATGGAGCTGCGACCGTGTCAAAAAGCCGGAGAATCAAACGGTTAACACTCATTCCAAGTGCAGGTTCGGGTCCGCGGCTGTCAGTGTTGAACGCACTGAATTTAGAGGGGGTGGAAGGAAGACCAAAACAAAACAGCAACACTATCCTGCCGACCTCAGCGGGTGGCAGCTGCAGTCTAGACGGGCCCGGAAAGCATGACTTTAACTGCGGCCCTGGGCTAGCAGCACCGCTACGCTCACTCTTCCCGCGGCTCCAGTTCACCCAGCGGTCACAGCAGAGTGCCTAGGGCATCCTGCGGGAGTCCTACGGTTGTGGGTTCTTTTCCCAAAGACCTCGTGTGGCATGGATTCAGAACTAAATTTCCCTTCCCAGAAGAGGAAGAGCCGTGCAAAAAGGAATTAGACAAAGCCCCCCCCCCCCCGTTGTCTTCTTTTGAACTTGTAAGAAACGGCCTTAAAAAGCATCTGGGACTACTTAAGAGAGTGCATTTTTTTCTGGCCAGAGCGTCACGCAGGCTTCTTTTGCCCAACAGCTTTGAGGGAGCCGAGAGAGCCGAGTGCAGGCGAAATGGCCCTGGTGCCCTATGAGGAGACAGCAGGAGTGGGGTTGCAGAAATTTCACAAGCCCCTTGCCACTTTCTCCTTTGCGAACCACACGATCCAGATCCGGCAGGACTGGAGACAGCTGGGCGTGGCGGCGGTGGTTTGGGACGCGGTGAGTACCCCACTGGGCCTCTGCAGACAACCACAGTGGATTATAAGACTGGTCTTTATTTACTTATTTTTAATAACAGCTTTATATTGAGATATAATTCATATACCAAAGAGTAAGAAGTGAAGCTTGCCAGATTGAGCAGGTAGGTACCCTGTGTTGTGTGGGCAGTGTCCTTGACCCTTACTGTCCCCGGGAGGGAGCTCGTGGGGCCTGAGGCTGCAGTGTCTGTGCCCGCTCTAGGGGGTCCGCTCCCAGCAGCAGCTGAGTTTCTGCGTGTTGCCAACCTGGGACTGGAACCTTGCAGCGGGGAGAGAGGTGTGTCCTGTCTTCCCGCTAGTGCGAAGTCGGCCGGAAACCCTTGGGTTCCTAAAGCACTTGTTGACTTGGATCATCCCGCTGTGCTTTGATTCAGGCTGTCGTTCTCTCCACGTATCTGGAGATGGGAGCTGTGGAACTCCGGGGCTGCTCGACGGTGGAGCTGGGTGCCGGCACTGGGCTGGTGGGCATAGTGGCTGCCCTGCTGGGTGAGTGCCGTTCGCTGGCTCACTCCTTTATGAGTGGAACTCATTGTGAGGTGTGAGTGCTGTTTCCTTGATACAGACCCATATTAGTTTCCCCCTTACCGGATTTTTCTGTGCCCTGTGCTTATGAGTCGGTTGCTGGTGCCCTTAACTCCAGCAAGCCTGCTTGCTTTCTTCTCTCTTGCTCTTGCTCTCATCCTGTTATTTATACTTCTCATGAGAGACTGCTTTGCCCTCCTCAGTTTATTTTTTTTTAAGCAAACACATTTATTTGGGCAATTAGAATTGCAGTTGAGGAGACAATTAGGTTGTCTGAATTAGGTTCCTGACCCCTTCAGTATTATGCCAATAATATCTGAAGTCAACTTTCAGTTCAAAGAGAATTCTCATATTCACACACAGTTTTTTTACAGTTTAGGGGCCTTCCCATACACTATTGGATTTGACCCTGTGACGCAGGTAGAGCAGGTAGTCTCATTCCTATAGTTCCCTTGCTGAGGAAACTTGGCTGGTTTTTCTCTTCTAAGAAGGGTCGGCCCTGCTGTAGTTTGTACTGACATCTTATATTTAAAAATTGTATTCACAGGGGTGCCTGGGTGGCTCAGTCAGTTAAGCATCTGTCTTCGACTCAGGTCATGATCCCAGGGTCCTGGGATGGGGCCCTGGGATGGGGCCCTCTTTCCCCCTCTCCCACTCCCCGTGCTTGTGTTCCCTCTCTCGCTGTCTGTCAAATAAATAAAATCTTTTAAAAAAAATTGTATTCACAGTATGCAGACCTGAATTGATATCAAGGTTTTTCATTTTTTTTGTTTGGTATGCACACATTAACTTAGGCCTAGAGCATTTTTAAGCTTTTTTATTTCCCTTAAAGATTTATTTATTTATTTGAGAGAGAGAGAGAGAGCATGAGCAGTGGGGAGGGGCAGGGGGAAGGGAGAAGCAGGCTCCCCGCTGAGCAGGGAGCCGGATGCAGGGCTGATCCCAGGACCCTGAGATCAGGACCTGAGCTGAAGGTAGATGCTCACCCAGGTGCCCTGAAGCTTTTGTTTTTATTTTATTATTCTTTGTTGACTCCTTTCTATAGCTTCTGGCTCATGCAGTTCAAACTACCCAATGATAGGATAGGCCACCTTCTAAGACACAATATATAACATTTATCACTTCAGTATTGTTAAAATGCAGTTTCAGCTTCTGTAGGTCTGGGGTCAGGCCTGAGAGCCTCCAATTCTAACAAGCTCCCAGGGGATGACGATGGCGACACTGTTGGTACTCAGACCACACTTTGGTGGTCGGGAGCTGGAATTCCATTACATAGTGTACAGGTACTCGAGGACCCACGAAAACCCCTCCTTTATTGTGTCCTCTTTCTGGTAACTTTTTTTTTTTCAGTATTCCTTTCTCTGTTTAGATGTTGCCTTCCCAAATGTGATGGGGAGCAGGGGCCGCGTGGTGGGGATCTAGGTTTCCATCTGTCTCACACCATAGCCCTTACAGGCACCGATGAGGCCCTTGCTCATACACTGCCTTTTGTTAGCCTTATAATATCTCCATGGGTGTTAGTTATTATTTTTAACTTTAATTTTGCCAGTGAAACTGGGGTTCTGGGAGATTAAGCCCCTTTGTGAAGTCCTGGTCAGTGGCGACTTGAGAGTCAAACAACAGGCTTGTCAGACACTGTGGCTCTTTATTATCTTTCCTTGACACTAACTTTGCTGATGTGAGAGGAGTTACCTGGAAGGGAAATGAGGTTTCTTCTGTTTCTCCAGAACTGCACAGCTGCATCAGCTGGTGTAGAGAGACTAGTTGGCAAAGTGCATAGGTTTAGAGTTATACTTGTTTTTTTTTTTTTTTTTAAGATTTTTATTTATTTATTTGACAGAGAGAGAGAGACAGCGAGAGAGGGAACACAAGCAGGGGGAGTGGGAGAGGGAGAAGCAGGCTTCCCACGGAGCACGGAGCCCAATGTGGGGCTCGATCCAGGACCCTGGGATCATGACCTGAGCTGAAGGCAGACGCTTAACGACTGAGCCACCCAGGCGCCCTGAGTTATACTTGGTTTTGACACCTCTTTTAACTCTTACTAGCTCTGTGACCTTGGGCAACTTGCTTAATCTCTCCACTTCAGTTTCCCTATAAAATGGAGTTACTAGTTCATGCCACGTGCGGATCCAATGAGATCAGGCATAGGAAGCGGTTAGCTCATTGACTGGCACAAAGCAAATGCTCAAATAAATGTTGATTGCCCCTCTGAGTATTTCTGTTTGTGATCTAGAAATCTGGGTCTGTGGGGTGGGGAAAACTGAGATGAGCTTCTTCAAAGACGAGCGCAGAGAGAGGGACTGGTTAGTTGTTGCCTCACAAGATGGATGGCTGGGGAGCGGCTGGAACGGAACCGCAGACCTTGTGCTCGGGACAGGGGATGCATGCTTCCTGGCCCAGCTTCCCTGTCACCTCTTTGAATCCTTTCCTGCCACACAGAATTCATTGCTGCCTGATTTCTTCTCCCCAGAGCGCTTGGTCTGCTCACCACCTGTGCCCCAGCTGTGTCACATTTTGTAACAGGTGATGGTTCCTTGTGTCTGTCTGTCCTGGCCCGCTGAAGCTCCTGAGACATGGGACTGCACCTTACTCTGTGTGTCCTTGGCCCCAGACACCACTTCCACACAGTAGATACTCAAGTAGTTCTGGAATAAGAGTTGGACAAACTAGAAGATTATGAAAAGTAATGTTTCTTTTACAAAAATGATGTCACTCTATTTCAAAAATAGCGCTAGAAGCAGAATAAAGAAGGGGGACGACAAACCCATCAAACGTCCTAATTATTCATGATTCTGCAACATACGTACTGTTGCCATTTTGGTGTATTTCCTTCCATTCTTTTTCCTCCACCTGTATTTTTTTTTTTAAGATTTTATTTATTTGAGAGAGAGAGAGCACGAGCAGGGAGGAGCGGGAGAGGGAGACTCCACGCTGAGCAGGGAGCCTGCCACGGGGCTGGATCCCAGGACTCTGGGATCATGACCTGACCCCAAGGCAGACGCTTAACCAACTGAGCCACCCAGGGGCCCCACCTCCATCTGTATTTTTAATCATAGTTGTAATTCATTGTTATAGAGGTGTGTGTGTATGTGTGCACACATGTATATGGACATACATACACACCTGTATGTCTCATTCAACGTTACATCGTGTGTACCTCTCTGTGCTATGTGATTTGCATACCCATTATTTGTTGTGGCTGCAAAATATTAGGTGTTAGTTTGGAGGTTGAAACCTGAGAGTAAAGAAAAAGTTAGTCTTTTAGAAAGGAGGCAGTGAGAACTAGAATAGGTAATGATTTTGAAATGTTAGATGTTGATCATTCTCTTTTTTTAAAGTATTTTCATTTTCCATAACCTGAGTCATTTATTCCTGAATTCAGGGAACACCCACCAAAAGCCGGGCCTGGTTTTAGGTGTTGTGGATCCCTGCCTTCTGAGGAAGCTTCCATTCTAATTCTGAGGGGGGAGGAAGGAAAAGACAGATTATATTAAAAAGCCAAAAAAAAAAAAAAAAAAAACCCTGGTGAGTTCTTTGCAGAACTTTAATAATGGGTGATGAGATTTTCCTGTTAAAAGAAAAAAACAACACCTGTTAATTAGTGGGCAGTTTCCAGGTCCTTCTCACCGTGCCCCTGTGTGGTGGGTGGGTCACTTGGCGCTCTCTGTGGTGAAATGAAGGCTTGATAGAGGTTACGAAGGTCACGAAGCTCATGGATTTTGGAGTTAGAATTGGAATCCAGTTCTGACTCTTAAACCCTGGTTCTTATTTGAAAATCTCTTTGTACTGTGTGGAAACTATTCTTAGAAAAAACTATCTCATTTTTAAGATAGGGTTCAGTAAGTTGGGGTGGGGTTAGGGAATCTGGATTTTAAAAGCTTCTGAGGTGATTTGATGCCAACCAAGTCTGGGAACAGTCTTAAAATATGGCGCTCAGGAAAGAGTTGTCTTTTAGTTTTCTGTACTCCTGGTGTGTGAGTCTCCACTGAGCTTTCCACTTGTGTTTCACTGAAGGCTGGGTGTCTCTGCCTGGCTATTTCTCAGCACCTCAAACAGAACGTGTGTTTACATTTGAACTCTTCCTTTTGCAAACTCATCATCCTTTGCTTTTGTTCTGAGTTAGTGTGGCCGCCCAAGTCATCACTCAAGCCAGCGGCGGCTTGACCTGCTCCCTCAGCCCCAGCTCACTCCCTGAGCCCCACTCATCTGTCTTCTAACAGTTTCTTGATTCCAGTTCTCCCTTTGCGTGCCCCCTGGCCTGGCTGGAGCCCTCAGCATCTGTCTCCTCCGTGATACTACGCGCATCCCCACTGCCTCACCTCTCTGCCTCTGCTTTGTCTTCTCAGACCCACTTCCCAGTAGGCCATCCTCCTTGCAGAAGTGCTCGGGGCACCTGGCTGGCTCAGTCGGTGGAGAACGTGACTCTTGATCTCGGGGTCATGAGTTCAAGCCCCACAGTGGGTGTGGAGCCTAGTTAAAAACAACAACAAAAAGCCCTGTGCCTCCCCACGGCCTAAGACTCACGAGGTTCTAACCCCGTTTTGCCTGACTCTTCGGGCTCCTGTTTCAGACCGGCTGCACTGTTTGCGGTTCCAGGGACACATCCGTGGCTTCTGGCCTGTCCCTTCTGCCCTGAATGCCCTTTCTTCACCCCTTTCCCCTGGTTAATGCCACATCTTCCCAGTGTAAGCTCAGATTTCCCTTCCTTCCGAATTCTTTGACCTCTGCCCCTCTCTAAGAGGGTCTCCTTTGTGACCACATCATTTCCTGGCAACCGCATCTCCATATTTTATTCCGACGTTGTGTCATAGTTGTGCTTCTGTGTCTCTCTCCCTCCTGAGACTGAGCTCCTAGAGGCCAAGGATTGTTTTGCTCATCTGTGTCTCTAGTACGTAGTATGTGCTCCCATGTTCGAATAAAGTAAGGTGTTGCTTACAAAAGTACCAACTAAAGTGATGGTAGGGGTTCATGCGTTCTTTCTCCATTACTGAGTGAGTGGCCGAGGGCCATGTGGTCGTGTTGGGTCAGCTCCCATGAGTCTGTCATGGGCTAAATGTTGCTGCGCCCTCCACACACAGGACAAGCCTCCCAGGGGGTCATTTCTTCACCATCTTCACATCCCTGGGCACTCTGCCCGTCCTTGCTTCTCCTCGCTAGGCTGAATAGCAGGTGTAGGGTAGCACTCGGCTGATTCCAGGCCCGTGTCCGTGTAGCCCCGTGTGGCTGTGGGCAGCACGCTGCTGTGGGGTCTCCCTTCACGTCGTGGCTCAGGAACCTCAGGGGGCAGGTGATGCCACTGAGCAGCCCCATCCTGCTTCCCCTTTTACTCTGCTGAGCTCCTCCGTCCCGTCCACACTCCCAGCTGGTGACGTTCCTTCTTATTTCACTGAGGAGATTGCAGCGGGCAGAAGAGAACTTCTGCAGCCTCCCACGCTGCCTCTAACTCTCCCGTGCCTGGGCCCACCGGCTCCACCTTTGCCCTCCGTGGGATGCTCTCACATGCAGGGTCTGCCCTGCACGGGCCAAGCCCCTCTCCCGCATAATCATTTCTCCTCCCGCTTTCCAACTGACCATTCCCATCAGCCTACAAACTTGCTGTCTCCTATCTAAAGAAGAAAAAAAATCAAAAAAATTTTAAGTGGCTGAAATTGTGTAATGGAAATATATTTTCTGTAGCAGGAAATAGATAAGATGACCCAGTATATCTCATTATACCAGATAGCAAGGAAGCTAACAAGGATGACATGGTGTTGTGTCAAAAGTCCACTGGCAAAAGATGGGACAGTTTGAACATCAATATTGATAATGGCACTGGATTTAAATATATCAAATATGTTTAATCCATGAGTTCATGATACAACAGCAACAAAATAAACCCAATTAGTCATCTTTCGAGGATGCTTAGAAACCAGTTCTTTGGAATCTGGTGTATAAAAGGGGAGGGAGGAGCAAAGTTTATCCTATTCAGTTTCTGTACAAAATGAGTAACCAAATAGTAGTTGAAAGAAACTTCCCTTTATAGAGATTTCTCAACAAACAAATGCAGAAGTAATCTAGTGAATTAAAGATCTGGGCACTGGGTATTTGTGCCTGCTCACATCACAAAAATAGAGCCTACCAGGTCCTGCATACATCTTGATGAAGAACACGCTACCACCTCTGAAATAGTCTTGCTCAAAAAAGTAAACTCAAATTTACAGGAGACCCAGAGGAGCCAGGAACATGCTAAACTACACAAATGGTACAATCAGCAAAATCCAGATTGTGGGAAACTACAGGGCAAATGATCTATATGTTCCCCAAATCACAAGGGGAAGAAAGATTCAAAGGAAACTGACAGATTCAAAGAAATCTAAGACCTTTTCCATGGCCCTCCCTAAACAAACACCCAAAAGGAAACCACAGACAGAGCTGCCCTGTGCAGGGATGACATCTGGGTGATGAAACCTGAGTGGGGGGTGAGGGGGAGTGCTTCTCAGGAGAGGCTGTTCCTGGGCAGGTGTGTTTGGGAGCTGGCCTGGGGTGGTTAGAGCAAGGGGCAAACCACCCGCCTCCTTCAGCTGGGTCATTGTGGTGACCTCTTCACACGACTCCTTGACCTACTGCTACAAATTCTGTTAAAGCCTGAAATCATTGGCACTTCTGCTCAGCACTCTCCACTGGCTTCCCATCTCCAAAAAAGCCAAAGCCTTTCTGAAATGTGACCTGTGAGGCCTGCAGAGGCCATCTGCCTCCTGCCCGTTACTTCCTCGACCTCATCTTCTACTACTTCATTCCTCATTCACTCATTCCAACCACGGTAGCCTCCTCACCTGCCCCCCTGTAGGCCTTGGCACTTGCTCTTCTGCCTGCCAGGAAGACTGTTCCCCGTGCGACGCACTCAGTTATACCTTCACTTCCTCCGGACCTTCATCTGAGTCCCCCTCTCAGGGAGGCCTTCCCTTTTCATTTGGTCTGAAATGTCAGCCCCACCTCCCTTACTTTCAGACATTTCACATCTCTCTTTCCTGCTTTGTTTTCCCCCTAGTCCTTATCTCTAAATGAGTACTGACTATTCTCATTTTAAAAACTCCTTTTACTGCCTGGCTCCTCACTTGAATGTAAGCTCTGTGAGGGCAGGGGCTTTTGTCCCTTGGCTGATGGTAGCTACTTGGCTATTTGTACAATTGACAGATGTTACAGGGGAGTGGCCAACTCACATCAGGATCCTGGCAAAACTCCTGGAACCCCTAGCTGGTTAGCAGTAGCCTCAGAAACCCGAGACAGGCATTGAAAAGGTCTACATGTAAGAAGTATTAAAATGAACACCGAGATGATATGCAAAAGACTAGATCACTCCAGGATTGCCCGCAAATGCAGATTGTTAAGAAAGCCAGAGATAAGGTTCTGAGTCAAACCAGGAAAAGGCTGTGATTTTTTTTATTATCAGGAGAGATGAGAAGTATCTCGGAATTCTGCTCATCGGGCAGCATGCTGTCTAGCACTGAATGGTCAAAGTGGTAGGAGCACTCTTGTAAAATCTAACAGCTTGAGTGTTTTCTTCAGTATCACACTTAGGACTGTAAACGTCATGTAGAATTACATAGTGTCCTAACATTACAAGTCAAGATGAGAAACATCAGTCTGAGCTGCCACTGAAATGGTGCTTGATATCGCTGGACTGGAGTCCCGTGGGGGATTAATGAAGATTACCAACTAAAGAAGGGTGCAAATGAGAGGTCATTTTATGAAAGAATGAATCACAATGTTAAATTTCAGAATTTACAAGGCCCAAACTAAACAGGATTACACATATTATATTGTTACTGCAATGCAGATGAGGTATTTCAGGGCCAACCTTATGTGGTTCTTTGACCTTAAGGGTAAACTACCAGTTTACTGGTTCATGGTAAACAACTCACAAGAAATATTAACGGAATATTGCCTCATTAATTCTATACACCGCATGTAGAAACTTAGCATTTAGAAAACATGATCTCACATTTTAACCTATAGTACTTTGATACAATCGAGTAATTTCTAAGTTTACCACTTTTCAAAAATTATACACACACACACAAAATACATAATGCTGCTTCCTAACAGCAGATGTGGACTGGGATTTTGTAATAGCCAATTAATCTCTCCCTTGATTCCTTTTTTTTAAAGATTTTATTTATTTGAGAAAGAGAATGAGAGAGCGAGCATGAGAGGGGGGAGGGTCAGAGGGAGAAGCAGACTCCCTGCTGAGCATCCCGGGGGGGACTCCAGGATCATGACCTGAGCCCAAGGTAGTCGCTTAACCAACTGAGCCACCCAGGCGCCCTCCCTTGATTCCTTTTAAGGCTTAGACTCCAGAAAGTGGCCTTCCCCTGTTTTGGGTATCTTGTCATCTTCATAATTATTTGCTCCTAGATTTTTCTTCTGTGGATTCCATTTTAGCCTCAGGTCTACTGACTTGAAGATCATGACCAAATGAAGGAAGTATAGTGGTAGACACCTGTGGAGAGTGGGCCAGCTCTGCCTGCAGAATTCAGAAGCTTCAGCTTGTCATTTGGGACTCTGCATTTTATCAGCAGAGCTTAGCAAACAGGTGTGTCAGAAATGCAACTCAAAGGTTCATGTTTGCCAGTGAGCAGTGCAGAAGGAGCTACTGGTCATTGTTCTGTTCTTCTGCAGCCATCCATGAAGGGTATGATCCTCTGGGTACTTGGTGGAATACTAGAGACACTCACCCTGCTGTTTAACTTGACCCCCCCGCCCTGTATTGATGTGCACATAACTGTCTCTCTGTCCCACATTCTAGGTGCTCATGTGACTATCACGGATCGGAAAGTAGCATTAGAATTTCTTAAATCAAACGTTCAAGCCAACTTACCTCCCCATATCCAACCCAAAGCTGTTGTTAAGGAGCTGACTTGGGGACAAAATTTGGGGAGTTATTCACCTGGAGAATTTGACCTGATACTTGGAGCTGATATCATATATTTAGAAGAAACATTCGCAGATCTTCTGAAGACTTTGGAACATCTCAGTAGCAACCGCTCCGTGATTCTTTTAGCTTGCCGAATTCGCTATGAACGGGACAACAACTTCTTAGCGATGCTGGAGAGGCAATTTACTGTGAGTAAGGTTCACTATGATCCTGAAAAAGATGTATATATTTACAAAGCACAGAAGAAAAACCAGAGGGAGGACTTATAGTTGACTTTAATTTATAAGAATGTTATTGCGTGTGTCAGTGAAGGTCTTAGACTGGGAATTGAACATTTAATGAAATGGCTTACTGAACAAAAAGTCTAACCAAAGGTTCTCAAGGGACAAAGCACATGTTTTAAAACAAAGCAGCACTCTATCCCACTGCTATGACTTTTTAGTCCTATTTGACTCTGAAAAATTTAACCCCCATTAAAGGAACATATTGAGATATCTGTGTCCCATACTCCTCCCTCTTGATACACAATTTCCCCTGATGATATAATGAAGGGCCAGTATAAGGGTGTAGTCAAAGCAGTGAGCTTGTTTGGGTGAGGCTAACCCATGCAAATTATTTTACATACATTCTGAGGTATATGTTTAGCCCAGTTTTCTACTTTTTTGAATATAAAACAAGAGGCTTGATGTATATATCCCCTGAGCTGTTAAAGCTCTTGAGATATTTTTTTTATCTGCCCCATTTAGGTCTTAAATAGTTTTGGCTATTTGAGAGTAGGATATGAGTTCTCGGAGGTCTCATTTCATGCTTTTTGGCTTAATTTCTGATTTAGGTATATAAACAAAGGATTAAGTAAAAATAAAATTTTAGCTGCTTTTTGACAACCCCTAAAATCTCGGCCCTCCATGTGCTGTGCACAGGCTTTCTTTAAAAGCTATAGGTTTTATCTTAGCACTCCCTTTCCTCAAATGTTGTTCTTGTATTTCTTGCCTAGGCTTTCCCCTCCTCTTTGTAATGCATAGGGTGACAATGAAAACGGTTTTAAATCTCACCTCTTATGGAAGGTTAGCTCCCTGGAGGAGAAGCTCCTTCCATACTGTACTTGTAAGTGCTTACTCTGTGTCCGGACTCCCCCAGAAGATGGGGAGCCTCTTGAGGGCCAGGACTGCTCGATCGTGCCTCTTCCCTGACTGCCTCCCAGTAGCCAGTGTCTCAGAGCCAAATATTGGTTGAATGAAAAAGATACATTCCATTTAGAGGGGACTGGTTTTTGGGTTAAATGATTGCTTCATTGTTTTATGATTATCTTTGACAGACTTTATGAAGTCACATACTTTTTTTTAACTGTACAAGCTTAACAGCTTCAACAAATTTACATGACAAGAATATTATATAATCTCAGTATGGTATTTGGTACTAGATTTCCTTTGTAAAACATTAGAAATAAGACCTCCTCCTTCCTCTTAACCTTCAATGACTATCTTGGATGTGAAAATACCAATACGTTATTTTCTACATACATTTTAGAGGTTTTACTTTAATAAAGATGAATTATGAATTAAAAATTCTGAGCATTCTGTGATGTACTGGTTCAACAAAATTCTGATAAATGCACATGAAATAGAAATATCCATAGCTTAGCAAATCCATAAAATGCCAGTAGCGTGCCATGAACATGGATGGTCTTTGAAAATGAGGAGCCGTGCAGTATCATCAACACTATAATGAAAGGCCAGTCCCATTCAGGTATGTTATTAGAAAGTATTTTAATTGGAGTTCAGCTCCTTTAATATCCCTGACTTTGGAGAACAGATACTACAATGATTGTGGGTGTGGATGGAGGCAGGTGGGATGGGGTCGGGGTGGGGAGCTTCCAGATGTCTGGATGCTCTACCAAGTGAAGCAAGCATTAGTTGGTGGTCTTACCTGTTCATAGAAAATAAGAATCAGAAAAAGGTAATTTTTTTTGTCTTAATAGAAAATAAAAGGCAAGAAAAATTCAACAGGAATAGTTTGGTTGTTTCAGTGAAAAATCAAGTTTCTCTGTTTTGGCTTTGGGTTTCAAATGTTGTCAAAGGCTAAGTTCCCTGGGGGAATAGAGATGGAGGTTAGGGTGCAAAGTTTAAATGGGAATGCTTTCAGATCTACCTCTCTGAGGGAGTAAAAGTAGCAAGACTGGGAAGGAGGGAGAAGTTGGGCTGGGATGCAGTCAGGAAAGTCCTCTGAGAACTGAGAGCTGGGACGGCCCTGCAGTTGGGCCATATTAAGGCAAGGGGGAGGGACTTTATGTCCCAGCAGAAGAGATTAGTCATTTGACCCGAGGGGCATGACCTTAGGGTGAAGAAAATACCTGGAGAAAATTTCAGCTGAGGGCCATGAACCAACATTCTCAGAAGCTGGGGCAGTGACTGGGGGGGGTGGGGTGAGGGGTTGGGGAGAGAGGGTATGTCTGGATGGTATGCCACAGTACCCACTATAAATGTCAGTAAAGTTGTGACATTTTTCTCTTATGTTAAGGGATTAATTGATCCCATAAGCGTGCATTCTAAGTGTGCTTGTTTTATCCTCAAGGATAAAAACCTAGTTTAAACCTACTGTATACCAAGCCTTCTCACATTGCTGAGTTTCTTAGAACTCTTAAGACAGTTATCCAGTAGGTATCATTGACTTCTCCCACAACTAAAGCCAAATACTGGTACCAAGATGCTATGTTAAAATATATGTATGTATGACATCAGGTTCTTAGAACTACCACTAGGAAGTACACTGTCATCTTCGAAGCCCTGGTACTATCTTTGGTTAGTTTCTAGTGGAACATTCTTTCATACAAAAGGATCAGAATTCTAATCAAAATACTTTATCTAAATTAACTGAACACTAAATTGAAAATGCAGGGCAGAATAACAACAGTGTCTGGAATGTTTTATCTTACCAAACACAATTTATGCTCCTAGAAGACAAGTGTTAGGTGCCCTCTTCATAAAGGGCAAATGTTTTCAAAAGGGTAAATAAATGTTTACTTATTGCCTAATTTCTGTGCTTTATTTTCCTTTGCCCAAGGTAGGGATAAATAATAAATAATCACGGAGATGAAAAAATAAAGCATACTCTCAACAAAATTATCAACTTATATAAAAGATTCACCTCTAGTATCAAATCCATTTACTCTCTATGCTTTTAGTTTATGGTGGTTGATAGATTGAAGCATTTATCAATTTTTAAATCAAGAAAACAATAAAATTTTGAAGTAATTTAAAAAATCACTTTTTAATGTACCAGTACTGCTAAGAGGCCCTTGACCTAGGGCCTGACATCATAGTTGGTGAGACAGTCATGTGATTTATTTTAGTGTCAGAGACGTGGTCACAGTTCTGCTGCTACTCCAGAACCTCTACCTAGACAGAAGGAGCATTTTCAAGGTCTTTAACAAGAATAAGGCAAGACATTGCTGTGAGCATGGAGAACCTTGTTCTGGGAAACAAGAGACTTCGTTTCTCTTAACGCTGACAGGAACTGCATGAAATCAGGGCAGGCCTCGGTTCTTGTCACTTTAAAAACTGAGGATTTGTTAGCTCAGAAGTTTCTTTCCACTCTTAAGTCACGTTATGCTTTTCTTTCTACAACCAGCAAAGTGTTAAAATTTAACACTAGAAAAGCTGGCATGCTGAGAAACTGTTCCCTAGCTGAGAACAATTGCTTCTGAGAAAGATTAGAAGGGTAAACCCTGTGAAAGAGGTGTGAAAAGAAAGGCCTACCTACTATACAAAGCCTTGTGTCAAGGCTGGTTCTGCTACTTCTAACTCCTAAAAAAAAAAATTACATAGACTATATATAAAGTTTGACATAAAAAATACTTAATAACATATTTTTATTAATTTAGCAGATTCTTAATGCCGAGGAAGCAACCTCCAAATATGAATACAACCATACTTAATAATAATTTCCACTTCTCGGTATCTATCCTGAAGATGAACCAGCTTGTATTTATACTAACTTGTGTGTACCTGTAACAGTCAAAAGTCACAACCTAAATGTCCATAAAAGAGGGTGCTTACTAAATAAACTATGAGATATCTATACAATGGGATACTGCATACCAGTTAGCAAGACTGAGGCAGATGTACATATACTGAAATAGAACTGTCAAGACACATTCAGTGAAAAAGTACCATTTATGTAAAAAGGGGAGAGGAGAGAATAGACATTGATTTGCATGTACATGCACAGATTGTCACTAAAAGGATACACAAGAAACTGCTTCTCCATTTGTAGTTTTTTCCAAATGTACATACTACTTAAGGAAATGAAGTGAAAAAATGAGGACATTATCAAGAAAGTGAAAAGAAAACTTAAGAGAATGGGAGAAATAATTGCAAATCATATTACCTGATAAGGGTCTAGTATCCAAAATTATGTAAGGAACTCCTAAAACTCAACAACAACAAAAAACACCATTAAAAAATGAGCAAAGGACTTGAACAGGTATTTCTCCAAGACATACAAATACCCAAGAGACCCATGGAATGATTCTCAACATCATTAATCATTAAAGAGTTGCAAATCAAAACCACAATGAGATACCTCTTCACACCAATAAGGATGGGTATAATTAAAACAAAAACAAGTAACAAACGTTGGCCAGGGCATAGAGAAATTGGAACCCTCATACATCACTGGGAGGAGTGTAAAGTGGTGCGGCAGCTCAGGAAAGATTTGGCAGTTCCTCAGAAAGTAAACATAGAGTTACCATATGGCCCAGCAATTCCACTCCTAGGTATCTATCCAACAGAACTGAAGACAGGGACTCAAATACTTGCACATGAATGTTCACAGCAGCACTATGCACAACAGCCAAAAAGAAATATCTGAATGTCCATCAATGGATGACTGGATAAACTGTGGCACATATAATGGATTATTATTCAGCCATAAAAAGGAATGAAGTACTGGTAAATGCTAGTGTGGAGGAAAACTCAAAAACATGCTAAGTGAAAGAAGCCAGACACAAAAGGTCACATACGGTTCTACTTATATGAAATATTCAGAATAGGTAATTATAGAAACAGAAAGCAGACTGGTGGCTGCCAGGGGCAGGAGGGAAGGGAAAATGAGGAGTAACTCTTTAATAGGTACAGGCTTTTATTTTGGAGTGATGAGGTTTTGGAGCTGGATATACAGGTGGTGGTAGCTAGCGCATTGTAAAGGCACTAAATGCCACTGAACTGTTCACTTAAAAATGGTCAATTGTTACGTAAATTGCACCTCAATTAAAAACAAAAATAGCATTCAAATGCCTGGAAGTACCTTTCCTCTTCACTTGTTAGGTCCTCAGGAGAATTCTAAGCCCCAAATTTGGTCAATGTACATAGGAGGTGGAGAAATTAAAATGCACAATGGAAGGATAACGCTGATTAAGGCAATGCTTTTCTGGGTTTTTGCCTTAAGCATTTTAGTGGAATAGTGGCATCATTTATAAGATGGAAAAAACCAGCTGAAGGATGAACAGATTTAGAGAAGAAATTAGAAGTTCTGTTTTGCAATCTGAGTGGAGATGACAAATAGGAGTTTGTAGCAGAGAGCTAAAATTGTATAAACATTTTAGAATGGCTTCTTTGCTGTGTCTTAGCTTCTTGAGGGCAGAGACTTCTTAGTGCCATAAGCATGTCTTCAAGTATTTGTGAAATAAGCAAGTGACAACAAAGGTATGGATAAAGAGAAAATAGGTACTCTCTGCTTTTATTGGAGCACCTGAACAACATGGGTTACAAGGACAGTGACCACAGGTCCTGATTTGCTCAGCACAATCCTGGTTTACCCCTTTTGTCCCTATTAATATCACCCTTTCACTCTCAAAAATGGCTGTTTGCAGAATAACTTATATGGTCATGCTCTGTAGAAAAAGAGTAAAATTCATGTAATTCCTTCAATACTATAGCAGGTATAACAAGCTTCATAAACATGTCATGGTAATTTTTTAAAAAAGTACTTTACAAAAAATGCCACTGCTTATTTTCAGAAATTGAATCAATAGGAGAGAATCTTTTATTATGCTTTAAAGCAAAGAGCATATCAACCACACCCCTTCCCATTTCCTTCCATTTTATATGATCACAGAACTTAAGAATTACAAGGGGACCTGAGAAGTTATCTATTCTTATTGTTCTTCCAGTGCAAACATGCATTTTATGACACTGGAGACAGCTGGTCCTATGTCTCCCATTGGTTTTCTCAATAGGGCGGTAACATCTCCAAATCTTCAAATAGGTACTGTTCAGTCTTACTGAACAAAGAAATCTTGTGCTAAAATGAGGAATACAGTAAAATTAAATAACTGAAAATATGTTCTTGTTGCTCAAACTAGTTTTCTGTTGCTGTGCCAACAAGCTTGTGAAATATTCTAACATAAATTTTGCTCATTTAACAAAAGTAATAAAACTAAGTTCAAGAAAATACAGCTTAACACTACTAGTAAAAGAGAAAATATAGAGATCCCATCCCCCAAAAAAGAGACTTACAGAGTTTTTAAAAGCATGTTTATGTGACTGCACATAAATGTGTGTAAAAAGGGCATTATGACAGTTGATACCACAAAGATTACAGTAAGAAAAAAGCACTTTATGACAATATTTCACAAATTCACAAGGATCACTTTAATATACAAAGCAATTGCTACCATTCTGAACACAAAGCAGCTAATATGTACATAGTGTTAATAAAATGCATTATAAGCCAGTACATTTTCTCTCTTTACACAGATAGAGCACAAAAAGATTTAGGTAAAAAAATTAAAACAGGGATGTTTCTAGAATGTAGGGAATTTTTTTAGAAATGTACTTCCCTCATTATAGTTTTTTATTTAGTATTCAACTCCAATAGCAACATCAGAGTTAAAAATCAATACCCTGTTTTGTGCTGATAGTTTTGGGGGGAGGTATTCTTTACCCCAATCCTCAAGGAAAAATTAAAACAAAAACCAAAAACATCTTTCTCTCTAGAAACTTCCCTGATTATTTTGTTTCTAAAAAGTTTCAAGTGATACATCTAGGTTAGAAATAATTCCTTTTGTGGGTGGGGATGACAACTGACATGTGGACAAATCAGTTGGGGATAACTCTACATGGAAAACTGCTAACTAGCACTCTTCTTTGCCACCCCTAATAAATCCATACTCACAGAACAATGTTGACAAATTATTTCCCACTTTTAATATAAATAATTTTATTACATACACAAATTGGAGTGGCACCTGGATAAAAATACGTCTATAAAGCATTTACCAATTCAATTTTAAAAACATAAGAAAATAAAACCTCCCAAACACAATGATAGATCATTTCACTTGGCCAACTAACAGAAGATTATTATCTGCAGGGATTTTCTTCCTTCCCTACCAATTTTTAAACTATCTCAGATTTACTCTCACATTTCTGAGATGCTCCTCAGACAGAAGCTTGGACATGCCATACTTCTGTAGGCAAGTATCATATAATGCCTATATAAAGTAGGTAAAATCTGAATTTCCTACTCTTTGACCCTTTTCAAAGACATTTCCCAGATTGTTCATTTTTCTTTTACTTGCTGGTGAGAATAATTAAAAATGTATCATGTTACGCCCAGCTAGGACCTGCACCCACAGTACCAGAATGCCGACAGGTCAATATCTTCTCTCTGTGCTAAACAACTCTGCCTGTTTATAATATCATCTTGCTTCACAGGCTCTGTTCTATTTTTTTTTCTATTTTTATTTTTTTAAAAAATAAATTTCAAGCTAAAACACCTGAAATATAATCCCTCCATTCAAACGTTATCTGGTCCCTCTTAAAGTTTGTCTGCCCCCTGAGGACACATACAAAGGCTTAAGCTACATTCACTAATCAGTAAGAACTTATCAGAAGCATATGAGACAGATGGAACTTCAGCACCCTGTTTGATTTATTTGAAATTCTTCCATACTGACTCAGCTTCATGATATGTTCAACCCCTCAGGGATTAGTGCCTCTCCTAGCCATCGATTCGAGAAAGTCAAGGAAACCAGTTCCCAAGTACATACAGTGACTGTGCAGTCAACTTAAAACAGTCAACATATCAACATTAAAAGTATTCAAGATGTATGCAAACCATCCAACAAAAGTTCTAGTTGTGCTTTGTACAATTGAGTGAGCAAACGTATCCCCCAACTCTTCACCTACAGTCTTGCTAAAGCACACGGCACTTTCTTCCTTCTCACCTGACATCAGTCAAATTTAGGCAGCATTTCTTTGATGTTAAGAAAGCCAATTTAAAGTGAAAAAAACCTTAGTCAAATGATTACATGTGGTCTCCATCATGACAGTAATTACTCTGAAAAATATTTTACTGTTCTGGACAAATTCATGGATATCTTGATATCCTATAGACAACATAATGTTGGAAATAAATATCTATTCACTCGAGTTGCTTTTCCTTCTGTCTTTATCCATGATGAAAAAGAGTTAACATTGGGTCCAAACTCATCTTTTAATTAACTGGGCTAGTCAAATCTAATTTCCCATTATTTTTCTTTTACAGCTATTTATAAGACTAGCCTTTAGGTGCTAAAATATTTTAATGAAAAGTTTCCATTTAAAAAGTCACATGATTTGAAGAGAGGAGAAAGACATAAAAAGTCAGTTGACAATTAATTGATGAGGGAACTTCTCAAGTTGCTAATACCCAACTGGGTCATTTTTAAAAGTGCAAGTTACACCAAACATTTACAAAGAATACAATGTAAATATAATCCAAATAAATATACAACTTTTGTATTAGGTCATTGGGAAACAATATACCGAAAAGTTTTCAGAGCCACAAAGGCAACAAAATAAAGACTCTTGAAATAACTGAAAAGGTGTGTAACTATTGTTCTTATAACCCACTTTAATTCAAAATCTTAACTTTACCATATTAGCCTTATTTAATCCTGCAAAATGAAGCAGCCTTTTTGATCTTCAAATTAAAGAGACCAATTTATGCTAGTAGCTGACTGTAGCTGATCACAAAATTAAAAACATTTAAAAAATGTAAAGAAGAAATCTAGATTGAAGTCACTTCAAGTAAGTAAAAGCATCCTGGTTTAAACAAACTTGTTTCTTCCTAAGCCTTTGTATGATTCCACATGTCACCCCACGTGGTCAAAATGATAGTAGGGATGAGGCCTGAGAGACCGAGAGAAACTTCAGCCAGATGACCTCTGATTACACAGCCTGCCTGACTGGTGTGCGATTTCAGACACTAGCGCTGCTGCTGACCTACCATCCAAAACACATTTTTTGACAAAAATCCCTGCTCAAATGAAAACACCAAAATTCCTCCCCCAGGATGAGTTTTGAAAAATCAGTGGTACCTTTTAGAAGCTATCTTCAAAATGTTCTTACCACTGTTATAGCTGCCAGAGACAAAGCATAAAAACCAAATACTTCAGGGGTGGGGGAGTTTTCAAGTGACTAGTAACATATGTAAAAGTATCAAGCCAAAGAAAACTAACAATAAAAAAAAAAATACTTGGAAGAAAATCAGAAGACAAAAATCAATCATGAGTGCTGGAGTAATGCAGTCCAAGAAACTACCAAAAGGGATGCAATAGAACACACAAAAATGTAAAATTTCATCTGACCTCAATATACTATAATACTCAGCATTCCTGACTTAAGAGCTCTCAGAGCTTCAGATTATATACTGTATGTATTTATATATATGTACACATATATTATACAAATGCCATTCCCCCCCCAATAATATCTAAATGAAAAGAGCACCTATGACAATATGATGGTTGCCAATATGGTACTTGAGTTTGAAAAGAATGAAATTAAAATTATATCTATCAATTTTTTAATAATGTGAACACATTGGATCTAGCCCTTTCTAAACCACTTTTCAGTTAAACACTATCAAAGCTTGAAAACTCATAAGAGTAATATATCAAAAATAAACCCCTCCCACTTCATTTTTATTAGAGTTAATCTGTCCTATAGATAAAAGTGCCACATGGCCCTATATTTGCAAAGTAAGCGATACCAAACTTGCTATTTTCTAGGCAAATCAGTAGCATATGTACAGATTCCTATGATGACGTTTTCATTCCCTTTTGGCCAATATGAAGAGAAAAAACATTTATTACTGGTAATGTGGCCATATATTATAGTTCTTGGCTACAAGATTTTTTTTTACTTATGTCATTTTCTTAATAAAGATTCTCAAAGTTGCATGCTTTTTTAAAAACAAACACCCTTTTTCCAATTCTTGTAAAAAAAAAAAAAGTCTGCACAAAAGATGCTTAATTTCTATCTGTATAAACTGAAATATCTTCAAGTCTCTTAAAAGGGTCTAAAACAGATTTAGCAACAGAATATATTTCTTACCTCACCATGAAGTAACTGACTTCAAACCAGTGCAATCATCCTCAAGGTACAAAGGACCTGGTATTTATAAAAACTTATAAATTCAACCAGCTCATACGGATGTGACTGCCTTGATTTATCGGGGACTAAGAGGACCATCAACTTTCCTAATTAAACAGAATGCCTCAACTTTTGGAAAACGGTTTACTTTAGAGAATACAACTTGCTAAATACTAGGCAATTTTCATTTATAAAGTTTATGACATTCAAAACATTTTGACTCATTAAGAACTCTAATTTGTGAACAGATTTGTGATTTTGCTTAGTTTCTGTTGAAGTTTTGGAAAATGACATATCTAAGCTGGTATACAAATAATTTTTATGCTACAACTTTCCCCATTAGCTCAGCAGGATAAACATCAAACTTTACAGCCGTTTGAAAGCCTTCTTGAGAATCTGGTGAATTGTCCAAATATAAGACTACAATCACTCAATTCTTAGAATGATGCTCCTTCATAAACTCTGTTCATCCTTGAAAAAAGACAATGGTTTGTTACAAACAAAAATATACCATATACAAATATTAATTAAAAACCTTACTTTTCAAAATGGACCCAATAACACCCATATCTGCATATTTTGTTAACGTATTAACAAACTTAATGTTTAAAAATAACCCATGACTAAATATAACACATTTTCTATACTCTTCTTTTAAAAGGAATAACCTTCTCAAATGAGAAATTATACTTAAGATTATGTCAGTCTCCAATTTTTACAATCCACCTTAGTCCTATTTTTCTTTTAAAGGGTAACTTCTAGATTTATCAAGCTTAGTGAATAAGATGAGTAATTAATAATTAGGAGTATTGGAAACAATGTATGATACGTATAAATACAGACTGTTATAGTCAGGGATTCAAACAGGTAGCTCCTTTGTAGAATGACAAAGGCTATACAGCATATTGGAAAGCTAAAGCACAACTATCCTTTTTAGGAGAAAACAAACCAAAAAAATGTTTTGCAAAAAGGACAATCCAAATATTGTAGTACAGCAGTCATTCAAATGTCTGAAGAAAATAACTTTCCTTGTGTACATCTAATACTGTACTTTTTATAACTATATCCTTACAACTTCATTAAAAAATTCACCAGAGATACTCTTAAAGTATGTTAATATGGAAAAGATTTCAAATCAGTATTCTTCTACAACACATAACATTTTATAAACAAATATATCATTTTGTTTTATTTAACATCTTGAAGGCTTTCCTGTTGGTGGTATAATGTAAGTGCAAATGGGAACAGTTTAATTAGAAATATCTTTTTAAGTAAATGAGTGACATAAATATTTTTTGAAGGCGATGACAAAAACATTTATTTAAAAACCTTGTTATATAACTCAAGGGGCTGGTTTACTAATGAGCATCTTTTTACTAAGAATTTAGTACTAACTAAAACAAGCTTTGTACTTTTATTTATTTCAATTTAAAATTAAAATACCATGCTTTTTCATTCAGTTGGTTACTTCTTTTAATGTATTCAAAAATGTTGAACACATACAGAACTGAATTAAGAAGCAACAACTGCCTATGGAAGAGCTATAGTTCATACAGAATGTTTTTAAGAATCAAGGACAAGTTTTCAGTATTGAAGAAGAGAATGTACATAGAAAGCACTCCGAATTCATTCTTAATTTCTTCAACACCATACTAAAATTCTTTTTTAGAGGGTATGTTTCTTAACAATTTTACATAATTCACAATGAAAATGTGAAAACATGTCAATTTGGCAATCAACACTTCTTCATTGCACCTTACTTACTTTATGCATGCGGCCCACACATTACTTCAGCTCAAGAGGCTGGGGTAATTCTGTCCCTAAGGCAATCAAGGAGCTCAGCACAAACCTTGAAATCATTTTTAAAAAGATTTTCTTTTCCTCATTTCCCCCATCAATTTACAAGTAAACAAATGATTACTTCTTGAAGAGGGAGGGGGATGAAAAGCGGAAGTCTCTTCATGATTCCTGGTGCTGAAAATTTCTTGAGGGGAGAAGTGGAGGCAGGTGTTGGAACATTCACAGTTTAATGCAAAAGCACAAATGAATGAAATTCTGTAGTTGCTTTCAGGCAGTTTTGCGCATAGAAAAAAAGAAATGTTTAGAAAATAAAATGTTTATTTCGTCTTTCTGGTTGTGGCCAAGCCAGTCCTTTTCCACCGTAACAGGTGAAATTTAAATCCCAAATTAATCTGATTTGTGGCAGTAAAGGTCCTTAAGTGCTTTTAGCTCCTCAATGAGTGTCTTATTTTGGTTTTCAAGCACTGCCACTCTGTTTTCTAAACATTTCACATATTCTTTCTTCTTTCTACGACACTCTCGTGCTGCTTCCCTATGAGCAAAAAGGACAGGAAAAATTATGCAACATTTATTTCTATATCATTTATTTTGGGCTAGAGTACTTTTAAGTATTTAGCTCAAAGCAACAAATATTTTAATATAGATTAGGCATTTGAAAAAACTATACAGAATGACTTGGAGATGGACTCATATAAAATTTTAATCTAATATACAAATTTGATTAAAAAAAACCCCAAATGTGAAAACCCCACAAACAATGTAAAGAGCTGAATCACTTAAAATTTAAAATTATCAGGGCGCCTGGGTGGCTCAGTCATTAAGCGTCTGCCTTCAGCTCAGGTCATGATCCCAGGGTCCTGGGATTGAGCCCCACATCAGGCTCCCTGCTCCATGGGAAGCCTGCTTCTCCCTCTCCCACTGCCCCTGCTTGTCTTCCTCTCTCGCTGTGTGTCTCTGTCAAATAAATAAATAAAATCTTAAAAAAAAATTTTAAATTATATCACTGTTTACTGATATGTTCTGTATCACACCTATAAAACTTGAAATTCTATCAATAACTAGGAAAATACTAAGGCTAAATGTCAAAGTGAAAAACATCCTAAATTAAATAGAAAAATCTCATCAATTCATCATTTCAGGGCATTAAAAAAATGTCTAACATGAGTCTCTTCCACAAATGATGTTGAGAAAACTGTATATCCACATGCAAGAGAATGAAGTTGGATCCTTACCTTATGCCATGTACAAAAACTACTTGAAAATGGATTAAAGAGCTAAATTAAGACCTAAAACTATAAAACTTCAGAGGAAAACAGGGGAAAAGCTTCAAGACATTGGACTGGCAGTGGTTTCTTGCTGTGCCACCAAGAGCAGACAACAAAAGCAAAAATAAACAAATGGGGCCCCATCAAACTTAAAAACTTCTGTGCATGAAAGGGGACACAATCAACAGAGTGAAAAGGGAACCCACGAAATGGGGGAAAATATCTGCAAATCATATATCTAATAGGGACTTAATATCTAGGACATATAAAGAACTTCTACAACTTAACAAAATAACTCGATTAAAGAATGGGCAAAGGACCTGAATAGACATTTCTCCAAAGAAGGTATATAAATGGCTAATAAGCATATAAAAAGATGCTCAACACCAATCTAATTATTAGAGAAATGCAAATCAAAGCCACAATGAGATACTTCACACCCTTTAGGATGGCTACTATATTTACCCAAAACAAAATGAAAAACAAAACAACCCCCCAGCCAAAACCCAGACAGAAAATACTAAGTGTTGACCAGGATGTGAAGAAACGTGAACCGTGTGCCCTGTTCATGGGCTGTAAAATGTCCCAGCCACTACAGAAAAACTATATTCCTTAAAAAAATTAAAAATAGAGTTACCCTATAATCCAGTAATCCAACTTTTAGATATATATCCAAAGAACATAGAACAGGATATTGAAGAGATATGTGCATACCTATGTTCATAATAGCATTATCCACAACAGCCAACATGTAGAAGCAACCCAAGTATTCATCAACACATAGATACATTTTTAAAATGTGTTATATACATACAAGCATATTATTCAGCCTTAAAAAAGAAGGAAATCACATCACATGCTACAACACCGATGAACCCTAAGGACATAATGCTAATAAGCAAAATGAGCCAGCTACAAAAGACAACTGTATGATTCCACTTACATGGAGTACCCAAAGTAGTCAAATGCATAAGAAAGTAGATGGTGATTGCTAAGGACTCCCAGAAAGGGAAAATGAGGGAATTTGTTTTTAATAGAGTTTCAGTTTTTCAAGGTAAAAAGTTTCAGGTTTGCAAGGAAAAGTTCTGGAGATCTGTTGCACAACAATGTGAATATACTTAACACTACTGAACTGTATACTTAAAAATGGTTAAGATGGTAAATTTTTTTACAATTAAAAACTATTAAACTATTTCAAAAAATCTAGCAGATTAAGAACAAAAAATATTTTTTAGTGAGCTACAAAGTCTAAACTGGTAAACGTTTTTAGCTCTATATGAATAAGGACCATATATTATATCCCAAGTCACTAGCCAAGGGACTGGCACAAGGTAAGTCCTTATTCCTGAGTGAACATAAGAAGTGAAAGCAAAAGGTTCTAAATCTTTAAAAAATGGAAAAAAGCAGCAACTTACAATCACTCATTTACAAGAGTGGCAGTATAGTACGGCACTTAAGAGTACTAGTAACTTCAGTGTCAGGTTCTTAGGTTTAAATGGTTTCCTCTTACCAATTATATGACCAGAGGCAAATTACTTCTTAGTTTCCTGACTGTAAAACAGAAAATATTATCTACCTCAAAAGTTTTATGAGGATTAAAGGAATTAATATATAAGAAGTGCATGAAATAGTGGCTGGCATTTTGTAAATGCTATGTATGTGTTCACGATAATTATTTCTAGATAACTCTAATGCCTTCATTCATGTCTTCATCCCCATATAGCCTACTGAGTCAGAAAAAAGAAGCAAGCTGACTTTTGGAATAAAAAAAAAGCTGCACCTAATGTTATATTATCCATGACAGATATGGACAATATATAATCCACTGCATCACTGTACCACTGGTGAAAATTTTTTTTGGAAGGAATTAAAAATGGCCCAACATTCTAATGCACAGTGAAGATGACAAGCCAAGAAATGCTATGAGGCCACAAGTGATCTAAAGGATCACAGTGGGAGTGATTCCGAGGTCAATCTGGATGTTCTGTATGTAGTGAAGTCTAACAATATAAGAGCAAGTAGGATGTATGTACACACTTAAAAATCTACTTTTACTCAGGGCTGAGTCATCTTGTTTTCCTTGCTTTCTCACCCATCATTTGAGAATTTACAGTCCACAAGTGCTCATATGAATGCTATATCTACATGCTAGTTTCCAAAAGTTAAACTAATACGATCCCATAGGTTAGTATCTACTAATTTTGCTCTAGCAAAATCAGTATGCTATAGTGTTGTTAAAGATTAGGTTTCTCGGGCACCTGGGTGGCTCAGTTGGTTAAGCGACTGCCTTCAGCTCAGGTCATGATCCTGGAGTCCTGGGATCGAGTCCTACATTGGGCTCCCTGCTCAGCAGGGAGTCTGCTTCTCCCTCTGACCCTCTTCCCTCTCATGCTATCTCTCATTCTCTCCTTCTCAAATAAATAAAATCTTTAAAAAAAAAAAAGATTCGGTTTCTCAAAAGAAAAAAAAACACTAGACTAAGAAAATTAACTTATTTCTTTAATGTAAGACCTCTGATCCTTTAGATATACTAAATGTGAATTGAGACTCTCTCCGGAGAGGAATTCTGACTAGCAACTTCCAAGCTGAGTATGAATATACAATACTTTTTTGGAGGAACACCAAATAAATTTCAAGTAATATACAGTCTTGCAGAATGATGCTTAAGTTAGGCACAGTTTAAAATAAACAACTTTGCAGGCACCTGGGTGGCTCAGTCAGTTAGGTGTCTGCCTTTGGCTGAGGTCATGATCCCACCGTCCTGGGATCGAGCCCCACATTGGGCTCCCAGCTCGGCGCGAAGCCTGCTTCTCCCTCTCCCACTCCCCCTGCTTGTGTTCCTACTCTCTCTCTCTCTGTCAAATAAATAAACAAAATCTTAAAAAAAAAAAACTTTGGATACAAACTTAATACAGTATGATATAATAGCAAGAATTCTAAACTGAGGATCAGAAATCTTGGGTTCAGATCCTGGCTTTGAAACTAACTAGTTGTATAGCTTCCAACAGGTCCCGAGTAAGAACTATTTCATAATTTTTTTTTTAAAGGACTAATCAAGATGTCTTTAACTAGGACTGTTAGGTTTGTATTAAGGAGTATGAAAAATCAGGGAATAAACCTACAATGTCATTCCAAAGCACCAATTTTGCTTAATGGGTCAGAGGGGTGCCAAGCATTTTCATATTTATAAAAGCATTATTATATTTTGGAGTTGGATACAGAATACAAATGAGCTCTAAAAATTTTAAAGAAATCCTTAGCGTAGGGAATGCTACTTAAAGCTTCTCAAAAATTTCTAGCTAAATGTTTAAAAAAAAAAAAAAAAAAAAAAAAGGAGTAAAATGAAAGGACTCTCCCAGCGGATTGGTCTGACAACATGGTGTGAAGATTAAATTGACCACTGATGTTTCTTCCAGTACAGAAATAGGATTTTATGATTTTAAGCATTCATGCAAACAGATGGCTTATAAATTCTGAAATTGATGTGATAGGCATATTTTTAGAAAAAAGTTCTTTCACATAATGTGTCTCAACATCCTCCTCCATTCACTGAACTAATTCTTTGCCTCTATATGATACTCATATTCTCTCTATTTTCAGCATCCTCCATTAATTCCAAACTACCTGATTTTTTTCTTTTACCTTCAAAGAAGTTTATCAATTGTACTTTTTTTTTAAACAACCAGTTTTTTGTTTCATTGATTTTCCTCTATTGGTTTTCTCTTTTCGGTTTTATTGATTTTAATTTGCTCTTCTTTTTCTAGTTTCTTAAGATGGAAGTTAGGTTGGCAGACATTTTTTTGGTAAATATTTTTGGCTTTTTAGAACAAATGGGCTCTGTCACAACTACTGCTGTTGTAACATGAAAGCAGCCTTGGATAGCACATATTTGAATGACCATGGCTATGTTCCAATAAAACTTTATTTATAAAAAACAGACAATGAGGTATAGTTTGCTAACCCCTGACATAGATGATTGATTTAAGACTTTGTTTTCTAATGTAAGTATTTAGTGGTAGAAATTTCTCTCTAAGCACTGACTGAACTGCTCCCACAAATTTTTGTCGTATTTTAATTTGCACTTAGTTCAAGATATTTCCTTTGAGGCTTCCTTTTTGACCTAAATGTTTGATACTTATTTAATTTCCACACAACTGGGGATTTTCCTGGATGCTTTATGGGCCAAGAACATATTTTGTGTTCTTTCTATTCTCTTAAATTAGTAAGTGTCATAAAAATGCCATTAGGTACAGTTGGTTGATTATGTCATTCAGGTTGTCTCTATATTTTCTGTCATCATCGAGAAAAGAGTGCTGAAGTTTTTTCTTCTTTTTTCTTTTTTTTGGTGGGCAGCAAAGTTTACTGAGTGATAGTAAAGTAATAGTACAAAGCTCCCAAAGAGGGAGGGGGCGTGAGAGGGCTGCCCTGAGGTTTTCAACTATTCAATTCTCTGTTTCATCACCTTTGGCCTCATGTATGTTAAAGCTCTGTTAGGAGCATACACATGTAGAATTACTATGTCTTTTTAGAGAAATGATCCTTTTATAAATATTATATAATGTCCTTTTTTTAATCCCCGACAATGTTCCAGCTTCCTGTTGACTGCTATTTGCATGGTCTATCCTTTTTTACTCCTTTCCTTCTAACTTACCTATGCTTGATATTTGAAGTAAGATTCTTACAAACAGCATATAGTCAGGTCTTGGTTTTCTATTCTGTTTGGTCTTTTATGTAGGTTAGACCAGGTTTAGCCATCTATGACCCATGGTTCAAATCCACATAGTCTGTTTTTAATAATTTTTAAACTTCTAGCCAGACTAACCAAAAAAGTGAGAGAGAGAAAGACCACAAACTTTCAATATCAGGAATGAAATCCCTATTAAACAGTCCCCCCCCACTGCCCAAGAAAATCACAACCAAAACCCCAGAAGTATTTAGGTACAAATCTAACAAAAAATGCGCAGGATCTATATGCTAAAACATGGAAAGTACACTGTGTTCATACAATGGAAGATTCTATTGTTTTAAGATATTAATTCTCCTCAATTTGATTTAAAACTCAACACAACCCTAATCAAAATCCCAGGAAACTTTCTTATAGACATCAACAAACCAATTCTAAAATTTTAATGAAAATGCAAAGGAACCAGAACAGCCAAAACTATTCTGTAAAAACAGAGCTGGAGGACTCACTGTCAAATTCCAAAACTTACTAGGAAGCTACAGTAGTCAAAACAGCATGGTGTTGGCTAAAGGATAAACACAAAGACCCATTAAACAAGGTAGCAAGAAACAGACCCACACAAATATGGTCAAATGATTTTTGACAAAAGTGCAATTTTGACAATTGATTGTCAAAATGATTTGACAATCATTTTGTCAAATGATTTGACAATCATTTTGTCAAATGATTTTGACAAAAGTGCAAAAGTGCAACACATTTTAACAAATGTGTTGAAACAAATGTATGTCCATACACAAAAAATGAGCCATGACACACCTCACACCTTTTACAAAAGTTAACTCAAAAGGGATCATAGACCTAAATGTAAAACATAAATTCTGACACTTGATACAGACCAAGTGGAACTCATACATTGCTGGTGGGAATGCCAAATGATATAGCCACTTTGGAAAACAATTTGGCAGTTTCTTATAAAGCTAAATATACACTTACCATTCTACCTGGCCAGACCACTCCTAGGTATTTACTCAAGTGACCTGAAAGTTCATATTAACTCCTGTATATATTTATAGTAACTTCATTCATAACCCTCCCAAACTGGACACTGTGATGAACACCAAGGTCAATAGATAAACAAACCACAGGATATGGGTACAATGGAATACCAGGGATAAAACCAACTACTGATCCATTAACACTATCAATAAATCTAGAATGCATTTTGCTAAGTGAAAGAAGCCAGATCCTAAAGGCTACATACAGTGTATGATTTCAATTATATGAAATTCTGGAAAAGGCAAAATCCGAAGGATAGAAAACAGTTCAGCGGCTTCGAGTCTGGGAAAGGGGGCAGAAGCAGACTACCCATGGGTATCAAAGAGATTCGTTCTAGGGTGGTGTAACTGTTTTGTAAGGCACTGTAGGGGTAGAAACATGGCACCATACATCTGTCAAAACTAAAAGAACTATACAGCATAAAAAGTACATGCAATCCCAGAACTGAATGAAGATGGTGACGAATCTAACCATACTACAAACATGTGATATAATCTTACTGAAGAGGGTGGAGAAAAAAGAACAGACCTAAATAGCTTTGAAAACAGTGCTTTCACTGGTACTTTAAGGCTAACAACAAAAAGAACTGTACATAAATACTGTATTGTATTTGGTAAATTTGTGTCTCACAGGTATACAAGTTAGCAACTCTGTAACTATTTTAAATGTATACTAGAGTTAAACAAACATGTAAATAAACTATACTTAATGGGAAGCCAAGTTTCTATGAATCTACCTATTCATATCCTTAACTCATTAGTCTTCTGACTTGTTAAACGTTTCTAGTTTGTTGTTTGTTTTGCTACTTTATCTTTTTCTTGGCTAAACAGAGGTTTTGTATTTTTATACAGTCAAACCTACCTAACCTTTACGTTTATTACTTTTGCCTTTAGGAAATCTATTAAAATTCTCCTGCATTCTAAAATTGTAAGACAAGGATGGTGGATTGCATTACTTTCATAATTTTTTATTCCTTCCTCCCTGTGGGAAGAGCATACATTCCCACTCCACTGACACTGAGCTTGTCCTTGCCTGTATTTTGGCCAATGGTACGTAAGTGGACATGATGTTCATCACCATCAAGCAGAGTATTTAAAAAACACTGCCTTTTTTCCTTTGCTACAAAAATGACATGCATCAAAAAAGGTGCTCCTCCTCTAGCTGGAGCTTGTGGGAGAGGCACGGCAGCTGGCTTGCAGCTGTCCAATGTAACATGAGGAAGCAATTCTGTTGTTCTAAAACACTGAGATTTTGGGGTTTCTGTTGTTGTTACTGCAGCAACAAAAATTAATATAACAACCATCTATTCTTTCTTTTAGACCGCTTATCACTTCTCTTCATTTCTGAGTAAATGGTAATTTGGACAGTGTAGAATTTGGGGATAACTTTTTCATCAAAGTTCAATTTAAGATAGGCTGTGTTTGAGGTACATATAAGGGACATTCATCCTAGTGAGTATGTTCAGGAGCAGAGTGCTCCCCTATCTTTTCCACTGAAGTGTACCCCTAACGGCAGAGGAAACCAAAATGGGGACTCTGGGGACACAACCCAAAGCAATCACTGCTGGTGTGAATTTCTTTTAAATCTCTTACCTTAAAAATATTTATTTCTCCCTAATTTTTGAGCAAGATAATCATTCGAGGAAAGTATTCCATGTTTACCTCTTGGGGCTACATTATCTCCAGCACACTGTCATGTGCTCTGGTTTAAGAAGCACAGCAGTAGAGAGATGCATACTGAAATCTCAGAATTAACATGTCCATAGGGCTTTGGCACCAGACTGAGGCTCAAATCTCAGCGCTACCAATTTAAAAAAAAATTTAAAAGATTTTATTTTTACGCAATCTCCACAATGTGCGGCTTGAACTCACAACCCCAAGATCAAGAGTCACATGCTCTACTGACTGAGCCAGCCAGGCACCCCTGTACCAATTTGTTTAAAGGTGTGATCTTTGGCAAGATATTTGACTTCTTTCTGAACTATAGCTCCTCTGTAAAGTGGAGATAAGCTTCTACCTCATTGTAGACAATATAAAGTATGTAAAGAAACTACGTGCAATGTCTAGCATAAACTAGTCCTTAATAAACAGTATCTCAGGAGAAAGGTCAAAGCCAGAATATAGAATTAGAAGGTATCAGCATATAGTTGATGCCTGAAATACACGGGTATGAATGAACGTTCCAAGGGAAAACTTCAAAAAGTAGAGAGAAAACTGGGTGAATAAACCAAAGAGTTCAGGAGAATGAGAAGTCAAAAGTGTCAAATATTTCACAAAAGTACAGTGAAATGAAAAGAGAATACCAGATTGCCAAGTGGGAGGGACTCTGTATCTTTTAAAGATGTAAGCGTGCTATGGTGAGCACAGAAGCCAGATTTTAATGAATGGAAGTTGGAAAAGTAGAAGCAGCAATAATGTGGGAATAAAAAGAAAAGGGAACTATAGCAGAGTCAATGGGAAGTTTCCTTAAAATGAAACTAAATCCAAGCAAAAGTATTTTTATTAAAGAGTCCATGCTAAATCAGGTAGCTTTGCTGAAGATTTCAGACCAGCAAAGGTTGTTAGGAACTGTAGTGTAGCTATGTCCCTAACTTGGTTGGGGTGGGGGGGAGATACATAAACTAAAAAAATAATGAAAAAAAGAAATTTGGTCTGCTAGTCAAATGAACAAGTGTTCATAAATGGGCAGCTCTCTGCTCCATAAAACAGAGCAGACAAGAAGCCATGGTGCTGCCTCCTCGCCCACCCACTAATTAGTCTTTTCTGTATAAGGGGAAACGTCTCTGGAGCGCCTGGGTGGCTCAGTCGGCTGAGTGACCCACTCGGTTTCGGCTCAGGTCATGATCTCATGGATCATGGGATCAAGCCCTGAGTTGGGCTCCGTGCTCACTGGGGAAGTCTGCTTGAAGATCCTCTCCCTCTGCCCCTCCCCCCACTCGCACTCTCTCTCTGAAATGGGTAAGTCTTAAAAAAAAAGGGGGGGGGAACGTTTCTGTCCCACAAAGCCAACTACATGGACACAACATGAAGTCCTTCTACTGTTTTTATAATCAAGAAAGTTTATTTTCCATCTGATTGCTCTGCTGTGTCTTGCTTAGAACTGGTTTCTTTAGTAAGTGCTACTATCTTAAGTTTTAAAACCTGGCCTTTACTTAAGACTTCTTAATCAGACTTGCTTCTAATTTTAGAAAGGGTTAAACATTTCTTTACAAACATTCTGAAGCTGGAAAGATCTAAATTATAAAATAAATTTCGTATTTAAAATACATTTAAATGAATGCGGCTTTTGATGCTTCTGTTTATTATTATAACACCTAAGGAAAATCTCAGACTGATGGGAGCACAAATAAAATAAGACACTCGGCTTATTTCCAACTCTTTCCCTAATATCCCAGAAAAAGTCCTGCCATTTCCCATAGCTTAGATGTCATTTACTGACACTCTGTAACAGCTAGGAGTATTTCAGGGACAAAAGAGGTTGTTGAGCTGAGTGGAAACATGAAACTTCATAAAAACAAACACTGTGATAGAGCATTATAGATAAAGTGCTTTGAGAGGAATATTTGTCCCACGGAACAGCCATTTGGATGGGTGGCAGAATCTCGTTTTACAAAGAAAATGGAGGTTTGAGGGTTAGTATGTTCTTCCAAAGTCATAGCAAAAAGAGTAGATCCAGGACTTGAATCCAGACTGTCTAAATTCAATCCCTATTTCTTTTACTTTATCACAGTGTTTGAAAAATCTTGGGGTCAAGAACACGGGAATATTTTCACCAATTTCAAATTTTATCTTTAATATATCTTTATTTTCATTTTCTGTGGTTTATCTTAAGTCATTCTATATTAAGTCCTAAGCTAAATATTTAAATCCTAAACTAAATAAAAATACTAAAGTAGTAAATACAATAAAAACATTTTATTGGCTTTTGGGGGGGCAAAGGGAGAGGAAGAGAGAGAGAGAGAGAGAAAATCTTTTTTTTTTTTTAAAGATTTTATTTATTTGACAGAGAAAGAGATAGCGAGAGCAGGAACATAAGCAGGGGGAGTGGGAGAGGGAGAAGCAGGCTTCCTGCCAAGCAGGGAGCCCGATGTGGGACTCAATCCCAGGACCCTGGGATCATGACCTGAGCCGAAGACAGATGGTTAACGACTGAGCCACCCAGGCGCCCCAAGAGAGAGAGAAAATCTTAAGCAGGCTCCACACCCAGTGAGGAACCCAATGTGGGGCTCCATCTCACAACTCTGAGATCATGACCTGAGCCAAGATCAAGAGTTGGATGCTTAACCAACTCAGCCACCCAGCCGCCCCTTACTGGTTTTGGATGACAAAACCATTTACAGCTGTGAATTTACTTTATGAGAATTACTTTGCCCACTTTTCATAGATTTTGTTGTGTAGCACTTTCATTGTTGAAGACTAACTCTATTTTAAGATTTTGTCTAAGAACAAGGTATCCTTAGATTTAATCTGTTTTTGAAGAATCTTTAGGTGTTAAATTGTCAATTTTGAGTAAAGATGATATTCATTAAAACATGGACTGGCCATTATACATCTACTTTATTTTAAATAAACTTAATATAAATGAAACATTTAATTTTAATATTCAGACTTGAAACTCTTGATCTTCTTGAACAATACTATTCATGAAGAGAAACAATATTTAAATAACCTAGCTTGTTGGTTAAGAGCATAGTGAAAATACAGCAGAGTTGTGTATTATATCTTCCATGGAGAAATTACACAAAAGAAAACTATGATTAAAGATTGACCCATGCGGCACCTGGGTGGTTCAATCGGTTAAGGAGCTGCCTTGGGCTCAGGTCATGATCTCAGGGTCCTGGGATTGAGCCCTGCATTGAGCTCCCTGCTCAGTGGGGGGCCTAATTCTCCCTCTCTGCTCCCCCTGCTTGTGCTCTCTCAAATAAATAAAATCTTAAAAAAAATAAAGATTTGACCCACAATCCCATTAGCCATTTCATAAGTGCAGCTTATTAAATAAAGTTTTTTTAGCAAGATCCATCAATTCCACCAGAAAAAAATTCATTGCAAAGATCATATTATCAGAAGATGTAAAAGACCCATGTCTGACAGAATCTGAAGATGACCTGACCTACCAAAATCTAAGTAAATGCAAGGTATGTACCTGTTCTTCATTAGGCGAACCTCTCTCTTTCGGGCTGCTTCTTCAGCAGGTTGTGTAGGAAGTGCTGGGGAGGATGCCATAACAACTCCAGGGGCAATGGTGCTAGTGGGTGCTGTGCGAATCTGGTATGTCTGTACATCTCCAGAGGCAGCTGAAAAGAAAAACAGGGAAAAGGGCGTAAGACACTGAAGCACTGTGACTCGGTAAAACTACGTGTGTCAATCATCAATTTAAACATACATTTTGGACTGGAAGGGAAAAAGAGGAACATGATTCTAACTAAAACACTGAAAAAATCAGCACTTTTTGGGTCATTACTGACAAATAATTCCCAATTTAATATATTTATTAGTATAGACACTTGGGGGAAAGAGGCCTTAACCTATGTCTGGCGGGTCTTGTATTTATCTTTCATTGGAATGCAGTTCTATTCTGTTAACATGCTTACCAACCTTAATTCTAAAAGATAAGTAGGGCACAGCTTGGATGATCTTCCTAGATAGAGTATACTCCTCAATGTCTTCCTTTGATATTGGTAAATTCATATTAAAAAATTTCAAGTAGACTCTTGCCACGACATAAAAACGACCATGATTTTTCATAAAATAGCGAAATGGGAGAGAAAATAAAGCATTATGGTCAACTATTATAAATTTCTAATTGAAACAAAACTGAAAGTATGAAAAGTGTACCACTTGATGCCAATTATATTACTTGTTTTAATGTAAATGCTATTTGCTAAATAAATTGAAGTTTATTTTTCTAAGTGATCTAGCACTTGTAAAAAGAAACACAATCATTATCTGTCAAACTGCTTCTAAAAACAGCTTAGTAATATGCCCTCCTAAGAATAAAGAACCTAACATTATCTGAGAGAATTTGAAGATCTTTATAAAATTATCCATATTTGTTATTAATATCAATTAAAATGTGTAGTTTGAGTGGAAAAGATTTATATACTAAACATGTTACCATCTTCAAACTGACGTTCAGAATTCAAATTCACTGACATCCTGCTTTACAATTTTTGAGTACCTGCATGTAAAGTGAAAAGGTGTTTTACTCCCATTAATAAGCAAAATATTATCTTCTTCAAATATTATTTGTTTAGTAACAGAATATGTTCTGTAAATACATTAGGGCCTTTAAAAACAAATGACTCTCTAGTTGGTGTTTTAGGATTATTCAAAAATTATCATCCATGGTGAAGGGGTAACAATGGTTATTATTTAACAGAGGCAAAATATATTATTATTAATAAAAATATTTTTAGATACAGATTTTAACATTATTTCCTCAACATGCAAATTTCAATCTGGCACAAATCATGTTCTTAAAATATTAAAATGGATTCAAAGAAAAATGGTCAACTCCTATCCATAGAGATTCCTAAAGCAAGAAAATAAAAAAAAAAATAAAGAAAAAAAGCTATTTCTATAGTTCATCAAGGATTTAACTACTACTTTTTCTCTACAGACCAGTAGACCTGCATACTGGTAATAAGAATTTTCAGAACATATTGTTTTCATTTGAAATAAAAAATGATGATCTTAGAAATAAGGATGTAAATTTCTTTTGAATAAAAAGCAGAGAAACAGAATTTTGAACCTTCAAAGATTTTTTTTTTAAGTAGGCTCTACACCCAACATAAGGCTTGAACTCACAACCACAAGATCAAGAGTCACATGCTCTACCAACTGAGCCAGCCAGGCGCCCAGAACCTCCAGAGATTCTCACCAGTGATTTAGTGTAACTCTTTATTTGACACATTAAAAAAAAATAATAATAAATGAGGCCCAGAGTGGTGAGTCTTACTCAAGGTCACATAGCAAATCTATGCAGTTAGATCTAAAATCTAGCTTTCCTAACTCCTGATTTCACTGTCTTGCCCTGTAACCTACCCTGTTTCTATCCCCAAATGCTAGAAGTGTTAAAGATGTTATATTTTTAAAACTGAAAACAGTTGTTTTTATGCCATGACATTTGGGTCCAACTGGAATAATGGAAGAGTTCATGGAGAACATTATCTATAATGAAAAAACTTAACTACATTTTCATAGTGTTTTACAGTATCATACTTACTTTTCTGAGTTTATAAAATTTTAACCTTTCAAAGAATTTACCACAGTTGTGAATTCTGAATTCTCTTACCTTGAACAACGACTTGGTTGCTGGGCACTAAGATCTGCTGTCCATCAGTGGTCTGTGCATACTGTAGGATGGTAGTACCCGGCTGAGTGGCAGCTGCATTGGTCATGGTTAATGTTTGCAGGCCCTGTACCCCATCGGTACCATTGTTAGCCAGTTGTATTGCTCCTCCCTGGGTAATGGCAACTAAAACCCAATGGATTTTATTGTTATCAGTTTAATTAATACCATATAAGACTTTTACAAACACACTAAACTCAAAGTAGAATAATGTGTAAGACATAATCTAGGAGAAATTATTATAGCAAATAATACTGCCAAGAAAGATTTGGTATACTCAAGTACCTTTCTGCTCAGGAAACCCACATCCAATTGCTATAATACAAATGCACTCTATGAACCATATTATAATTTATAATAATATCCATTAACAATTTTTTAAAAGAATAAATGAGAAGATGTTAAATTCCTTTCAAAGTTGTTTGGTTCAGAAGAGGTACCACTTTGTGATCCATACTTCCTTTATTCTACCCTGAATTATGCAATATTTTAATATTTGCTGTTCCACTAGCAAATAAATTTCTTGAAGGTAGGAAATGTGATTTTTCTTCTCCATTTTCATGTACTTAGCACAGAAATGGGCAGTAACAGGCACCCAATAAATGGTTGTTTTAATGAATAATTAATAAAACCAGTTTAGTAGTGCATTCTGTTCTCTAAAACTCAGCTAACAATGCATAAACCCTAAGTTACATATCCATGCATTCTCACACAGGATCCTTTGATTATTCACTAATTAACCATACTGTCATTCATCTGTTATGAAGTAATCAACTTTGGTTCATACTAAAAGATATTTCACTTTATTAAAAATTGAATTCACCTTCATGCTACCGTGCATGGAAAAAGTTAATAGAAAGAAGTAGGTTATTATTTTATTTGAACAAAGCAATCCTTCAGATACTAGCATCAAGATAGGTGGCTGGATCCTCTATAGACACTCTCCCTCTTAAAGTTTTCTGGAAAGAGGACTAAAAATCACAATATTACATATAAAAATGCATAATGGATTTTAACTTAATAAGTCAACAAACGTGTGATTTATTCATGTTACTTTTTTTTGTCTGTTAGAAGGGAATTATTTGAGATCATTTGTTAGCCAGCTCTAGGCAACTAATATCCTGAGTCATCTAAACAAGGAAAATTGATTATCTACTCTTCAATCAAGAAATAGTAACAGTAAATAAGTATGATTTGGTTTAGCAAATGACACCTATGGAAATTAAGATACCGGCATATACAATCCATTCACTTTAGCCATTTCCATAAGTTTTACTTATCTTAGACAATTAAAAAGGAATATATAAGAACTATTCTGAGATTAATATTGCAGGTAACTTGAAGGAATCAGAAGATTAACAGAATTAAACCACAATTCCTCCTATAGAGTTAATAAGCAAATTCTATTGCATTTAACATACACAGCTTTATTCTTTAAACTCAAGGTGGGAGAAAAGAAGTAGGAAACTAGATATCAGGAAACCTGGGTTCTAGTCCAGATTCTACCACTAAACTGTTATTTGAATTTGTTATCTCTTCTATAAAAATAAAAATACCTGGTTCTAGCCACTAAGTACAACTATAAAAATCAAAAGAGATCATGTATAAGTATTCTGAAAATGGAAGTCCAATCCTTTCAGATGTATTTTTCTCTATAATATATATTTATATACTTGATTATTCCAGAAGGATTTGAGATGGCTTTCAATAAAACTAAATTCATTAAAACAAGAAGAGGAAGCTAGAAGTCAAGTAACTGATGGGTCTCTACCACAGAGATTTTACCAGAAAATCTAGAGGAAGAAGAGAATACAGTTAAACTTATCTGAGATTCTGAGTAGCGAAAAGTAAAGAGGAAAACATCATGGGTTACAGCTGTATTTAGTGAAACAAAAAATTCAAGTTTAAAATAATAGACACATTGTTTCTACCTTAGAACAGAATTTCTCAAATAAGACTTTCTCAGGAACAGTGAATCAAGTAATGGATAAACTACTAACAGCATTTAAAATTTGAAATTTAAAAAAATAACCAACTTATGGAAGGAATACAAATTGGTGCAGACATTGGGAAAGGAAGTTGGGCAGGATGTGCTTTGATTCAACAATTCCACTCTTTGGATGCTATCCCACTGAGACCCTACTACATATATAAGAATGTTCATGTCACAGTGTTTGAAACAGTAGAAATGTCTTAAATGTTCATCAGTGTGTGTGTGGGTGGGGAGGGAATATTTAAGGGGGAGGGAATGTTTAAATAAAAGTTATATAGTGAAACACAATATAGCTGTTAAAGAAATAATATATATCTCTGTATGTATACATTTGTCTATGGTATACTAATAATGTAGGTCTCACTTGTATCAAAATACATGGTAATATATTTATGTTTAAACAAAATGAAAAAGAATGGATAGATATATACCAAACTTTTAACTACTGGGGAGAGATGAAAAGGATTATGAGTTAAGAAATATATAATGCTGTATATATTTAAGTAGTCACTTTATTGATTCTTAATGACAATCAAGAACGTGTTACATCAATTCCGTCAAGGCTCTATGTGTAAATAAGGGATGAAGATAATGTAATAAAGCTTTAAAAATATGAAAGTATTAACCTTTTAAAACCAGCAATTTTCAGTTGCTGGAAGAGAGTGGTGTGTCAAATTAAACATACACATTTCTAAATTTCATTTCCCTATTTGACATTCTGATATGCCTATTCCCAAAAGAGCATGCTTTCTTCTGCAAGTGAGAATCCCTGCAATAAGTGAATCAATGTCACTAACAGGAGTATGCTGTATCCCTCAGGATTCTGTTGGGGCAAGGGAAAAGTAATGTTCATGTATCAATGTCTTAGCATGCACATATCTGGAATAATTCCAATTATTTGGATATAAGGCTAAAAATACACACATCCATGTCCATAGATAGTACCTGTTTATCTCTGTCAACAAAGAACTCAAGAAGGAAAAAGGGGACTGAACTCTAGGAAGCACAGAGTGGACAAGAAGCTTAGTCAAAAATGCTGTCCTTCTGCTCACTTTCAAAAGTTTCAACTTTGGGAGAGCTAAGAAGTCTGGTACTTGGGAATCTGTTTTTAATACAGTTACAATGCAAATTAGTTATGTAAACCAAGGTTGAGCTGTACTGTGGAAACTCTTAACTTGGGAGTCAAACTTTTATACACATTCCTGACACAGACCACCCCAGAGTATTAGAAAATTAATGCAACAAGGGAGTATCAATGTGTACATTTAATTTGTAATAAGGAGGAAAGGGGGAAAACTACATAATGGGAAGTATTAGTTTAATGATTTAATGAGCAAATCAAAATGAAGAAATCTATGTAAGAGGCACTCTGGGAGTCAAAAGGAACTGGGAACAGATAGAAAAACACCATTCACACAAATGCCTCTGATCAAGCAGAACTGGAAAGACTTTGTTAACAGATTTGGGTGAAAGATAAGAAGAGAGACCTAAGTGTCAGACAGAAACATGACAGAACTGGAAACTTTGATAATTTTGCACAAAGAATCTTTGCTTTCTGTGAGCCAATTTCAGCAGTCCTTATGTTTATGTTATCAAAATTCACGTTACCTTTTATATTAAAAAGAATAATTGAATGTGCTAGTAGACTGTAACCAAGCTTCTCAACCCCCACCACAAAACATTAAATATGATTTTAAAATGCTACTTTTAGAAGGGAAGACGAATTAACAGATGAATAGTGAGACCATTTTTGTCTTTAAACATAATCAAAAAATGGTTATCTTATCTGAAAAAGTATTTCCTTTATTAACATCATATATTACACAAGGACTAAAATCTAGAGTTTCAAGCAGTGCGGTTCAAAAAACTTCCAAGACTCTCCTGGCATCTGCACAAAACAAAGGACCACTTGAAAGGCTAACATGCTTGAGCAATCCTAACAAAAAACCTGAAGAAAAAGAAAATACTTCTGTTACAGAACTTTGCATACTGAACAGTAAAGGAAATATAATAATGGCATCCAAGACTGAGAAAAGGGCTGGCACTTTAGGATTCCTTTAAGGAGAATGCAGCCATTAGGTTTTCATCTCACTTTCCAAAGCAGAAATATCTTTTACTCACTATACTGTCCGCTGCTAGTTTGGTAAATCGGAGTTGGCACCGTTACAGTGGTGATGGCAGGTGCTGAAGTCTCCTCTTCAGACTTCTCTTCTTCAATCCTTGGCACTCCTGGTGCATCTGAAGATAAGTCATTCAAAATTTTCCTAGAAAAACAGAAAACTATATTAACTAAAATGAAAAACATTTTTGGCTAAATATATATAACACGAAAAGAAAATGGGCAGAAAGCTGCTACTGCTTAGGACAGCAGTTTGAAGACTGTATTCATTTATTTATTTACTTGAAAGAGAGAGTGGGAGGGGGAAGGAGCAGAGGGAGAGGGACAAGCAGATTTGGTGCTAAGTGTGGAGCCCCACACAGAGCTCAATCTCACGAACCTGAGATGATGACCTGAGTTGAAATCAACTGACTGAGCCACCCACGTATCCCAGGACAGCAGTTAAAAATTTAAGAACAAGAAAAAACCATACATGGATGAGAAGTCTGTATGTCAAAATGAAATCATATGGGGACTAGAAAAAAAAGGGATGAATTTCTCTATAATCTGAATGAAAATGAAGGCTGTGATTAGAAATCTAGGTGTAAGCAGAGATTAGTAACAATGACTACAGAAAAAAAATTCTTTTGCAGGGCAAAGAACACCACAAACAAAGTTAAAAGATGATCAACAATACTAGGAGAAAAGGTTTACATATATTACAGATAAAGGGCCAATATCCTCAATATATAAAGAACTCATAAAAATTTAGGCAAAAAAAAAATATTAAATAAAGACCAAAAATCTGATTTTAAACTTCTCAACTCTCAGATTGGTAAAAAGTCAAAAAAAGTTTAACAGTATATTCTGTTAGCAAAGCTGTGAGAAAACAGACACTCTCACTGTTGTTGAGTATAAAATTGGCACAACCCTTATGGAATAAATCTGGTGACAGTTAACAAAACTATGTTTACACAGCAATCTTACTTCCAGGAATTTACCCTTAAGATATACTTACTACAGTACAAAAATACATAAGGTTATTCATGGTAGCACTGTTTGTAACTGCAAAATACTAGAAACAATCTATATGCCTCTACATAGGAGAATGGCTGAATAAAGTACAGTTCATCCAGAAAATGGGTATAGCATGGTACCTTTTTTATAAGAAAGAAAGTGAAATAATATATATGTATTTGCTCTTCTATTGAAGAATAAACTCAGAAAGGATATACTAGATGGAGTTTAATGAGATTACTTAATCTACTGGGACTGGTAAGTAAGAAGTAAAAAAAAAGACAGAAAAATTGGGGGGGGCACTTGTGAGTGTGTGTATTTTTTTGTACAATTCTGACTTTTTAAAAGAACCATGTTCATGTTTCACATATTAAAAAATGATATCAACACAGATGGGGGAAAAATTCTTAAAATGGAATACAAATAAAAAAAATGAACCTGACCATACTACAAATGAGTAACATCATCACAGAAGAGGGGGGAAAAAACCCAACCCAAGTAATTTCTGACATCTTAAACTTCTAACAAACCAGTATGATTTAATAACTTAGCTTCAATAGTCTACCCAAACCCTGCCCTTTTATGTTGCTATAGTCACAATTACATTTTCATACACTGTGTGCTCACTAACCAATTCGTAATTATTGTTTTATGCATTTGTCTTTCTAATCACATAGGGAAAAAAGAAGAGTTTCAAAGCAAAGTATTATAATACTGCTTTTATATTTACCCACGTAATTACCTTTACTGGAATTGTAGAAAATATTCTACTATTATCTCTTTCAATATTTCTTTTGGCCCAATTTCCTCTCTGGAAATTCTGTAAGTGCTTCTTCTACTGGAGCACCTCATTCTATTCGCCATGACTTTTCACCTGTCTTTCCCATTTTCTCCGTATTTCTGTTCTCTATTCTGAGTTACTTTCTTAGTTCCCTTCCAGTTTACCAATTCTCTCATCAGCTACTCATATCTAGTTTATCCCACTTACTGGTTGTTGTTTTTCTTAATTCCACTAATTGTATATCTCATTTCTCAGACTTATTACTCCTTTCTTTTCCACATCTGCTTGTTTTCATTTCAATAGGAGTTTAATAACTCCTATTCTTACCATAAGGATGATTTTCTCTCCCTATCTCTTTTCGAATGAGAAATACAACTATTTCAAACAGCTTATAGGCTGACAAATGGTCAAAAGATCAACTCTGGGGGGCGCCTGGGTGGCTCAGTCAGTGCTGCGTCTGACTCTTGGTTTTGGCTCAGGTCGTGATCTCCTGGGTTAGATCTCATGGGTTGTGGGATGGAGGCCTGCATGGGGCCCTGCACTCAGTGGGGAGTCTGCTTGAAGATTCTCTTTCTCTGCCCCTTCCCCCATGCGTGCACTCTCTCTTTCTCAAGTAAATAAATAAATAAATCGGTGGCTCAGTTGGTTAAGCGACTGCCTTCGGCTCAGGTCATGATCCCGAGTCCCGGGATCGAGTCCCGCGTCAGGCTCCCTGCTCAGCAGGGAGTCTGCTTCTCCCTCTGATCCAACCCCCTCTCATGCTCTCTCTCTCTCAAATAAATAAATAAAATCTTAAAAAAAAAAAAAGAAATAAAAAAAGGAAGGTGAGAAGATTTGGGAGCCACATTTATAAAAAAAAAAAAAAGATCAACTCTGGGCATCACTGCATCATTTCAAACTTTAGCATTGAAAAGCACTTGAAGAGCATGTTAAAAGATATCCTGGCTCCCCACCCCACAGATTCTAATTCATTAGGTATGGGGTAGGGGCCTGAGAACTTGCACTTCTAACCAGATTCTGGTTTGCCAGTGTGGTCTCTGGACCACATTTTGAATAGTACTGGTCCTCTGCACAATGTTTTTCAAACTTAGGTCACAACCCATATGTTTGCCATAAAAGTGTTATGTATGTTGCAACCAATATAAAACAAATAAAAAACAGCTAAACATCACACAATGATAAGGGTGAGTACTGCTGTATACTTTGCTTCAAACGCCTATACATAGGTAGATATATGTGTGTATCTGTATATATACCTATATATATAGGTATATATAAATGAATATAGATAACTGTATCTATATACAGAGAAAAATGTAAAGATGTTTCTTACTGTGGATTGCAGTAAAAAATAAAAGTTTAAAAGCTACTACTCTAGACCTGCAAATAAATCTTCTTTTGCATGAAGCCAATGATCATTCCTTGTCTTCTCTTTCTAGTATGTAATATTGTTGCTCCAGACCATGTTGGTCATTCTTGTATCTTGGAGATACATTTCACTTTCTCTTACAGAAAATATTCCAGATGTGGTCTGAGCAGTGGGATTAATTCCCTCCCTTAATCTAGACACTAGGTTTTTACCAATGTAGCCTTTGGTATACTGGCTTTTTTGGCAACTATATATATATATATATATATATATATATATATCTTAATGGTAATTAAAGAACATAACTATCTTTTAAAAATGAATTCTTAAAAAAAAAAAACACAAATTCTTAATCCAGAATCTTGTACTTAAAGAACTGGTTTTATTTTAAACTCAAGTTCAGAAATTTTAAAATTATCACCAACAACTAAGTGTTTCCCTTGGCTGCAAAGATCTTTCAAAGTACTTATTCTCGTATCCATTAGGGCACTTCACCTGTGAAGTTCTGTCACTTGCAAATCTGATAAGCATGGCTTCTATGTTTTTCCGCTGACCTGCTGGTAAAAATACCAAGCCAGGGGAGACCAAGTGAAAGTCCTTCAAGAACTTTCTCTGGGTACAGTTTAATCACCATAAAGCTGGGTGTGTCAATTAATCCCCATTTCTCCAACCTTACAAGCATATCATAGGATTCTGTTAAAGATCTTGTTATAGTCAAGACGTAAGAGCTAGGTTTCAAGAATTTATAAGCCTAAAACAAAATAATGACACATAATGATTTTAAGGGAAGATATATTATCTTTCATAAATGTAACTCTCATGTATGTATAGTCTTAGGTATCTTCTATCTGATTATGAATTAAGGTGTTACTATTTAAATGATCTTTGCTAGGATATAGGTTACAATAAAAGATCTTTTTCAGAATAAAGCTCTTATTTTACTTTATGTTTTAAGACTATTTAGAGAGGAAAAAGAGCATGAGTGAAGGGAAAGAGGGAAAGGGAGAGAGAGAATCTCAAGCCAACTCCACACTGAGCACGGAGCCTGACGCGGGGCTTGATTTCTCGAACCCAAGATCATGACCTGAGATGAAATCAAGAGTCGGACACTTTACCAACTGAGCCACCCAGGCGCCCTAAAACTCTTATTTTATAAGGTCTACAACTAGAATTTACAGAATTTATTTACAACTATTTGCCTGGAATTTATATACAGAGAAGCCTTGTGGCTTGTTAACACCTGGATGGATTTGCACCAGGATCGAAAGTGTTAAAAACATGAGATATATTTCAAAGTTCAAATCTAAAACTAGCTATATTTAAAAAAAAAAAGAGATTATGAGCATAAATGCATACAACACATACTTGGTAACAAAATTTCTTAAGACCTCAAAATCATTTTATTGATATTCATTTAGGATCCTTCATTTAGTGAGAAAAGAGAAAAGAACTAGCTTAGTAGCCAAGTGGAAAAAAAATTTTAACCATTCCTTTGAAAAATAAAAACAACTTAGGCTAATAACATGAAAAAATATTAGAAGTTTGAAATTTATTGAACTTTGAAGTAAGCTTATGAATATTTATGGAATTGCTCTTCCTGGAGATATTTAGCATGGGAGCCAATTTCTACATATAAAAAAATGGTTTTGGTACATCTTGGAGGCAAGTCATGGACTAGGCAATCTCTACAGCTGAACACAACAACTACAGTAAGGTGTCCCCCAAATTAGGGGATATAAGCATCACCCTGAAACAAATATTAAATTAATAAATAGTTATCTACTTAAGTACCATGGCATTAGAAATGGTTTGCAAATGTGCTGTTAAGTAAACAGTGTAGTGTCAGAACTGACAAATAACTAGAAATGCTATAACTTAATGAAATATATTCCAAACTTTTTAACAGAAAACCAGCAGCTGGCACAGTCTACAAAAAGAGAAGCAGGAAAAAAAAAATCACTGTTGATCCAGGACTGTTCAGAGTAAGAGTTCTCTTTTTCTGTACAATACACTTCAACTTAAGAGAGAGAAGTACCTCAAGATGAAGAGAAGTGATTTCTGTGGTCCCAAATTGAGCACCTAATTGGTCTTCTGACACCTTTTCACTTGCAACTACCTACAGCTTCCTGACATCTTCGATTCTAAATTCTTTTTACTATTAAATTCCATACCTGTAGGAAGGCCTCCTTGAAAGAATTTCTCTTCGTTTTTGGGAATCAGTTACACTATCCACTGACTCCTGTGAATCTTCACTTTCTGCAATAGTTGAAATCTGAAAATAAAGAAGAACTTTATCTTGATAATCGAGTCTAATTTCCATAAAATTTTTATAAATTTTAAGAAAAAGTGAAATATAAAAGGACATATATATACCTTATCCATGCTTCAGTAAAAAAAAGTCAATTTTTATGGGAGACAACCACACCAATCATATTCCTTTCCCTTTTACTTATCCTATAGAAGTCAGAGGGCCTAATTTTTTTTTTGTCAAAACCAAACTTTAGTGATATCCAAATTCAGTTTTACCTCATTCAGGACTTCATGTAACCAATCTTGAATGCATCAATATTACTGTCAGTTGTTTTTTTACAACTGTTAACAAAACTACCAAGTAAATAAGGTTTCTGACATGAAGGAAGAATAAATGAGCAAATATTTGGTCATAACTCTAGTCACATAGCGACTATATAAATATTTTCTTTTATTTATTTTCTTTTATTGTTAAACACTTATGAATATATTTACAACTGATAAATAAGATTGGTGATCCCCCACCATGTTCCAGATGGCTGTTTCTAGCAAGTCAGTCTACCCATAGACTTTCAAAGTTGGCTTTCTACAATTTTTATTAAGCAAAAGCTCAAGGTAAAGAACTGTGCATTTCCGGAAAAGTATCCCTGGACTGAAAAGTAATAAAGATAAGCTGAACAAAGATTTTACATGGGATAATAATAATAATATTAGCAACTAGCATTTATTGAGAACTTACTATGTGGCAGGTATTATGCTAAAGCATATACACGTATTACATTACTTAATACGAATACAGTAATATCAGGTAATAGACAAGTACAGTTATTATACCCATTCTGTCGTTGGAAAAACTGAGGCACAAAGAGGTTAAGTAACTCACCCAAGTCACAAAGCTAGGAAGCAGTGGAGCCACTGTCAATAGTTGGCATCTTAGTTTTAGACATCCTTACCAGCATCAAAATCCTGTTGGTTCCAATCTCAAACCAGTTTTGTCAGAAGCAGCAACCCAGGTGTTTTTAGACCATTTTTAGACTAGAAGTTCACTCAATCGGGCAAGCCTGCCTGTCAAATTTATACCAACAAGCTTCTCTAGTCTAATCAGCAGAAGCCTTCTGCTCTTTCCTGAACTAGGTGTGCATGATGCTGTCAGAGTGAGAATTAGATTTAATGAAGGCAAAAGAGTATGTGTGGTTCAGCTCCATGTCAAAATTTAGGGCAATGGCAACAAGAAAAAACATTCAGAGGAACTTGAAGAATTCCACAGGGACTCTGTATGTAGTCTGAGGCTATGGGTTCTGGAGAGTAGGGACTCATTTTGACAGGGCACTTTGTAATAGGCTCTCACTCTAAAATGAAATTAGGTAAATCTAGTCATGCTTCACAAAATATACCCACAATAAAATAATGTGCCTCACCCAAACACTTTGAAGTATAAGAACAATACTCTTAGAGACCTATACATTAACGGGCAACACTTAATGAATCCAGAAAAGACAGATGAAAAGATGTGCAAGGCTGAATTTAGTCTGTGATTCTGTGCAAGTAATAATGCTACAGTTACTGCCACAGGAGCACAGAGAACAATTCCCACTAATCTATAGCTGCTGTAACTGGCCCGCTCAGCGTAGTCTCTGCACAGAAACTCTGATGTACAGCAAATGAGGAGCTATGAAAAGACCTTAGCAGAGAGTCAGAATTTCAAGGAATAACAAGACTGAACTCAAAGTGGACAGTACTGTGACAAGGGTTTACCTTCATAGTACTTCTCAGAACCTCAGTTCCTCTGCTGTTCTTTGACTTCTTTGCATGACCCTCATCCTTACAACCTTTTTTTAAGGGCAGATAGTGACTTAGGCATACTCTCCCAAGTTGAAAGTCATTAAAATAATAATTTAAAAACATTCTATATAAACTACTCACAGGGCAGTTTTGAAATGAAAGAAAGTTGCTTTCTAATTAATATATGGCCTTTGATTTTTTTTTTTCCAAACTCAGTAGATCTATTGCTCTTAGTAGGAAAAAAAGCCTCCTTTCCTCTGATCTAAAAGATTTTGTGATTTCAGATAGAAGGAATTAACTTGTCACTATGTAGTGATTACAACTATTTCAATATAAAGGGAATTCAGAATTATTCAATAACACATAACGAATGTTAACATTTCCTCTTTGGGAATATTATCCAGGGAGAACTTACGAGCTATGAAGCCACTTCCTATGGACTGCCTAACAAAACAAACACAAACAAAATCCAAAGCACACACTGGATCCACATTTCTGAGACGAGACTAATAAAAATCACGTCAAAAATCCTTTTATAAATAACAACTATTAATTACAGTTTAACATATACTTAACAGTTATTAAAAATAACCATATAAAAATGGTATCCCAATCACAGGTATCACAGACTACCACCACATTCCAGTAGTAGAGACCCTTCCTCTGGTCCTTATCTCCTGTCACCTCTCTCATTAACCCTCTCCTCGGCTCCTTAAATAATAGGTCTTTAACCTTGGCCACTTAGTGGTTGAGACATTTTCAAAAGCCAAACCACTACTTTCAGATGTAAAGTTTTAGATCTGTATTTCTCAACTTTCTTTTAGTTTCTTAAAAACCCATACCTCCTGTTTGTAAGGAGGACAATCTTCCCATTTTGAAGTTATTTGAAATTTCAAAATTAAATACACAATGACTAAAACCAAATTAGATGCTTTCTCAAATCATACACGGTCTCTATGAAACTTAAGTAACTGTGCAGAGTTCAGACTTATGGTTTAGGTACAGTTATTTACTCTGTGGATCAAGACATTAATAAACGTCTAGAATAATGATTTCCAAATTCTTTTCACCTGCAGATTTCCTTATAAACAGGAAAATTTTACATAAGCATATTTAATTCCTCTGTAAACTTTAAGTGTTGTTTTTATTATTTAAAGAGAAAATGTAAGTGTAAATATTAAATTATATTTGTAAATTTCTTAAACATAAATCATTTCATTTTTTACAGAGTGAGAATGATGTGATTTAATATGCTTCATTAAAAAATCATTTACTATTTTATAACAGTGACTCAAAAATCTGATTCTAAGCTTAGGCTTTTGAAAATCTGATTTAGTATTTGCTATTGTTGAAAAAGGGAACTCATGGGCAGTAGATATAAAAGTGCATTTTTGACTGGGCTTACTAAATACAAAATCACTTTTCATTTTCATCTACCAATTATACAAACTTTTGATGAGATTTTCATCTCCCTGGCTCTCAGTTATTGTATGCTAATAATAATAGGTGTTACAGTTTTATATTTTAACAAGTAGGTTCAAAACCTACTGAAACTCTGTAAGACTTATGAATAGTTTAAAGAATTCTATTTCCAGGGTTTTAAAAATATATATATTTGATTTTGAGCTGACAAATTTATATTGTTTGCAGTTAAAAAACAAAGTATGAAAACATTTCTGAATTTCTTTCAAAATGCTCTCTCCACAGCACAACTTTTTTTCAAAAAGCAGTTACTCTCTTGCATTGTTAAAATGTCACTTTCTCCCAGGATAGTTGAAAGGGATTTCTTTTTTTAAAAATATCTGTTAGATAATATATCCCTTGCAAATCCTTGCTTACCATCATTAAAAAGACCAGAAACTTTGGAACACTTGTTTCACGTAAAACACAAACAAGTAACTCAGCCTACGTTAGACAACTCTTAAATACTTTGCTGCATAATAACCACTGAATCCCTATTTTGCACAAAAGGTTTTTATTATTGTTCCCATCAGATTACGAAGTATTGTAAAGATTCTATCAAACGTTTCATCCAAATTGCTCTCTCCCTCTTGCTCACTCTATTTGAGCCACATCTTTTTACTATACCTTGATATATGAAGCAGGACTTGCTTTAACTATTTGCATGGCTTAGCCTCCTGCACTGTCTTCTGGTTTCTGTTCACTGTGTTCCCTGACCACCCTACATAAAACAGAACACCCTTCCCTCCACATTCTCTATCCCTTTCCCCTGCTTTCATCATCTTTCCCAGCACTTATCCTCACCTGACATATTTTATTTTTTCATTGTCTCTCTTCGCTCAAATGTGATCTTCATGAGAATAGAGAAGTATTATTTGTTCACTGCTGTCTTTCATAGCACCTAGAACAGTGACTGGCACATAGCATGTGATCAATAAAAATTCGTTGAAGGAATGAATGTTAAATAATTTAAGGTAACATAATCCATAAATCCTGACACGTTTAAACTGCACTGTATTAAAAATGCACTTAAAGCTAACAAATGAAAAGTGAAGATGCCACTGTTAACTTCTATACATTCGTGTAACTCCCACTATTTTTGAGGGGATTCTCATATAATCTATGGGACTTGATATACATAAGGATAAAGTTAGGGCACTAATGTCAAGCCATATATGAAATATTAGTACAGCATAATTTCTAATATTCTTAGATTAAAAAACAGAAACACAGGTCCTAATATCTTATTCTCACATCAAGAGAAATGTGTCTTGTATCTTTTGAAAATGATGTTCTAGAATACTCATATTTTCCCACCTAGAAGTTTGCAGGACCATTTCTCTCCTTGTTTAAACATCTCTTCTGATGTAAACTACTTCCTAGTTACTAATATACTAATCCCTGTTAACCAGATGAAATGACCCTTGAAGTTTAATATATTCTTCATGGTTTAGGCCCTTTACAGAAAAAAAATAAAGAAAAAAAAATTGTGTCTATTTGGAGAATTCAGGCTTTCAGTTATAAATACAGCTCACAACCTTGGTGAAAAATGTGCTCTTGAAAAGATGAATAAATATTTCTAGAAAGCTAATAGCCATACAACCCCTAGGTCCAAATTATTATTGTCACAAAGTAGAGATTAAAATTAAAAATATAATCGACAATTAAATATCACATATTATGACCAAAAACTATAATCTTAACAAGTTTTGATAATTTTGGTGTGTTCTTTATATAGTTCTTTATAGAAAGACCTCCTACTCTAAGTGAAAAAGAGAAAGTAAGGATTAATGTAAGATCTGGAATCTAGGTCTCCTGACTAGCAGGTCAGGTTCTTTCCACTATTAACAAGAAGAAAGTGAGTGGAGAATTAGTAATGGCAGAGTATGGAAAATAGTTAGGTAGCACTCAATGAAATAAAAACCGAGGCAAAGGATAGGAGACTACTGGTCAGTCAGTGTGATACCACAGAAATGTCAAATAGTTCAGTTTTCACCAGGAAAACACTGTCTCCATCTTGGTAACAAATTCCACTCCCAGTATCTTTCAGTATGGAAATTCATACACATTAGTATTTTTACATGAAAACATTCTTTTCTTTTTCTTCCACATAAGTGTCCAAGCAAACCAAAAGCAGAAGGACAGAATGAAGTAGAAGTGGTAACAGTGACTCAAGGACTCAAAAGTATAATATGGCTGACTAAATCAAATATGCCCTTTGAGGACATTAATAGAATGCTTCCAGGGCAAAGGAAGCACTTCTCCCCTCTACAAATACCAGTCTGACTACCATACTCAAGGAAAACACAGTAGCTCTCATCCACAGGATGACAGCAAGGATAGTAAAGAACAATCAGAGCTACACCGTATAATAAATGGCTGAAGAAAAATATAGACATTTGTTTAGTCTGGACTTTTTTTTTTTTTTTTTTTTTTTTAAGTAGGAAGGGTGTAGGAGACAAGGGAGGGGAAGTGGTCCAACAGAAAAGGAATTAAATTTGCTTAATTAGTTTCTGAGGAGGGAACTGGGACCACTAGGTAGAAGTTTTAAAAAGGCATATTCTGACTCACCACAGGGAAGAACAGTTCAGCAATTACCCCTCTTTATAAATTGGTTACCTCAGGAGACAGAGCTTCCTTTCGCTAAAGTGTTCAAGTAATGCTGGACCACCATTTGGAGGAGAGGAGAAAAGATACACAGGGAAAGTAAGCAATACACTAAGGGCTGGGCAGGTAATAAGTTTGGCCTAGACCTAGAAGATCTCTAAGATCTTTACACAAACCTTAAATTGCATGTTTATAGAAGGATAATGACATAAAGAATAATTTCTCACCTTCCTTTCTAAAAATAGTTCTTTCCAAATCTAGGACCTAGGACTCACCTGAGTTCCGGAGAAAAGTCTTTTTAAGTCCTTACAGGAAGACTGTGAAGCAAAAAATATGAAATGGGAGGCTGGGGTTATGGCCTACTTGAATGAACGTTCAAGTCTTTTTTTTCTTTCAATAAGCTCACTGTAAAGATGTCTACTGCTCTAGGTTCCCTACAGTTCAACAGAGTAGTCACCTTTATTCAGAGCTCTACGTGCCTTTATTCCCTCTGGATTCAATCCAAAGGAACAATCTCTCCAAAGAATTAGATGACATGCGCAGTGTAATCCCGTATCATTATTTCAAAGTTCTCTACTCTAACTTACACTCCTAGACATAGCTGGTTTTACAATGCTTTCTATGATCTCTAAATTCAAGTTAATATCTTGGGTAAGGTTATTAATTTTGACAAGGGCTTATTTTTTCCAATTCCCTGTTTAGAAAATAATTACAGTTATTTTTGTATCTCAATTTTCCTGAACTAAGGTATATCAGCCTTAGTCTTTCTCAAACATTTCCACCTTATCCCATGTACTTAATGATTTTCCACAATCCTTTTTCTTCTGTAGCTTAAGAAAAAGTCTTTTTCTTATGTCTGTTCTTGTGTATATATGTTCCTACACATAAGATGACTATACAGACGCAGCATATTCCTTTACTGTAAAGTAAAATAAACTCTGAACTAGATATGTTCCTATTTCCATAACTAATGAAAGGAGAGAGATATGGCTATAAACGACAGTTATGAAAGTAGATGCAGAACTTTTTATACACATACCTGAACTGTCTGGACTTGTGGAGACTGAATAACTGATGGCTGGGCCGCCTGAATAACGCCATGGACTTGAACTGTCTGCCCATTGGGCAGCTGTACTAAAGTTACGGTGGGAGCAGATGATGTTGCATGAGCTGCTGGCATAGATACCTAAGGTGTTGAACATGGAAAAAAATTACCATCACAGATACCTCCTTGAGAGTAGTCATGTGCAATATGACGCAACTTTTTAGCAGGAAAAAGATGACTTTTCTGCCAGACAAGTATTTCATTGGTGTGAAAGAAACTAATGATTACATTTAATATTCTTAAAAAAAAAAAAATTGACTATAAATGTCCCCTCCCTTTCAAATCCTTCCACACAACAAAGAACTATTTTAATGTAATATCAAAATTTGTAACAGACTTCCTCTGAATACTAAATACACTTCAACTGTATGATGCTTTACATTTTCCTACCTGCTTTCATGTCCAGTTTCTCATTTTGCTCTTCGAAGAAATCAAGACTGGATAATAAGGATCATCTCCATTTTAGAGACAAAAATATCAAGCACTCAAGAGATTAAGTAACTTACCCAAGGTCAAGGGATATGCTAGCTTTGAAGAAATATAAAGGTCTTCAGAATATTATGTGTTAAATAAGCAATATTCTAAAATATAACTGCTCTCAAACTTAGGCAAAACTTAGTTAAGTCTAGAACAAATATACATCTTAAAATATACAGCATAGTTTTCTCTTTTAAACTAATTACAAGTATGGCTTTTATTAGTGAGAAAGTATTAATATGTATTATAAACTGAAAATTTCTACCCCCCCAACAAACTGATAATAATAGTTGATATCTTAAGGATTTATTTTCCTCTTAAAGGAATAAAAGAACAGAGTTAAGGGAGTATAAGAGATACTAATTTTCAACTGGGCACAAAGAAGGCAATTTTAATGAATCAATATCCAGGTCCAAAGGGCTCTTATGTCATATATGTCCATCAGATGGTATTTATTGTTCCTATGCTTGAACACATTCAGGGGTTCAATATTTTCTGCTCATTCAGTAAACAATGATTGGGGACCCACATGCTAGGAGCAATGTCAGAACTGAAACTACAAACATTAAGGAAATTATTGGGGTACATGTGGGAAGGCATGGTGAAGAGAATACAAATAAATGTAATCCAGTGAAGTAATGAGGCTTGCCAAGAGAAAAATACACACTTAGGAAAGCTACCCAACTTCACCTAAAAAGGACGGGAGGGAAGAATGTGAATTTGAAACAAAGATTACATATTAGGCATTTTTTTTTTAAAGATTTTATTTATTTATTTCAGAGAGAGATAGCAAGAGCAGGAACACAAGCAGGGGGAGTGGGAGAGGGAGAAGCAGGCTTCCTGCTGAGTAGGGAGCCTGACGTGGGGCTCGATCCCAGGACCCTGGGATCATGACCTGAGCCAAAGGCAGACGCTTAATGACTGAGCCACCCAGGCGCCACCAAATTAGGCATATTTTGACTCCCAGGGGAGAGGCACAGAATTTTAGGGAAGGAGGGATAAATTAACAGTCAGTACTACTGGACCATGTAAGCATGTTACTGTAAGAATGTAGGAACTGGGACGAGATAAAATTGTAACATAAGTAGGCAGAGGCTAAATGAGCTAGTCATGAAAAACCATATCTATGTCACATTAAAGAAGTTGCACTTTATCCTGAGCAGACTGGGAAAGGCATTGAAGGGCTTTTGAACTCTGGAATATTAACATGATGAGGTTTGCATTTTAGATAGATCACTTCAGTGGCAGTATGAAAAACATTTATTTCAGAGAAAGAACAACGTGGAGGGGAGGAGATGAGAAAACTTATATAGTAGTTAAGGTGAGATGATAAAGCCAGAAACAAAGCACTGGTTGTGGTAGGGAGGAGAACGAGAGAAGTGATTTAAGGAAAATTCAGGAGGCAGACTAGAAAGAGCTTTATGAATGACTGCTTGAAGGAGGTGAGAGAGGAATTCAGGAAAACCCACCTATTTCATGTTTGGGTAAGAATTCGTAAAACTATGCCATCAACTGAAACAGAGAACACAAGTAAAAGAGAAGTTTTTGGGTGGTTGGGGTGATGGAGGATGGTGGAATTGATCTGATATCTGAATTTGTTCAGCAGGCAAACATCTGCCTGTGATGCTTGGGCGGGGAAGATCCCTACTGAAAATAAGAGGTTAAAACTATGAGCATCCTATCTTTGGGCAGTTAGGAAGTCCCTTCTTATTAATCATTTTCTCTCTGGCCACTATAAATCTTGCTTGGTTTTACCTGGTTCTCAAAATGTGATCCATGGACTAACTCCAGTAGAGTTACACAGGGTGCCTGTTTATAAAGTTAGACTCTCTTGGTGGACCTAAGGACACTTCCCCTACGCTGAAGTTTGAGAACCACAACCTTAAGTTATTCAGAGTATCTCCTCTTAGTTCCATACAAAAACTCTTCTGATATGTGAAGCAATTATTATATCCTCTTCTCTATTTTGTAGAATAAATGTAACAAGCTAACTCAATGAGTTAGTTAATCCCTTCCATACCCTGTCATTCTACAGAATGGCTCCTCTCATTATAACTTTATGAACAATACAGATACACAAAATAAGATAAAAATCCCTTATGTTCCTACCACTCAGAGCTAATCGCTGTTAATATTTTTGCTGTAGATCTAGGTGATTTTTTTTTTAAAGATTTTATTTATTTATTTGACAGAGACACGAGAGAGGGAACACAAGCACGGGGAGTGGGAGAGGGAGAGGGAGAAGCAGGCTTCCCGCGGAGCAGGGAGCCCGATGCGGAGCTCGATTCCAGGACCCTGGAGTCATGACCTGAGCTGAAGGCAGCCGCCTAACGACTGAGCCACCCAGGTGCCCCAGATCTAGGTGATTTTAAAGGTCCATGTATGCGCTCAATTTTTATAACACACTACCATGGAATCTAATTTATCTTTTCAATCCATTATAAATATCTTTCCATACCATTAATAATTTTCTTTAGTGGTTTTAATGGCTGTGCAATAAAAATTACACTTTGTGTAATAAATTCCTTATTATTGGATATTTAGGTTTTCAAATTTGCCTACTGCAAGGAAGATGCAATGATCATCCTTTTACCTAACTCTTTAGTTAATTCCATAAAAATTTACATTCTCATAGTCAAAACCAATATTTTTTTTTTCCTTCCCACTTAAAAAAAAAAAATCTCTGTAGAGGTGCCTACGCGGCTCAGTCAGTTAAGCATCTGACTCTTGATCTCAGCTCAGGTCTTGATCTCAGGGTTGAGAGTTCAAGCCCGGCACTCAAAAAACACACACACACACACACACACAAAACTGTAAATTCCAAAAGTAAAATGAGCCATCTCATTATTGTTTTAGATTGGTTTTCTTCCTTTACTAGTTGGGCTGAATTTTTTTCTGTTCATTATTCAAATCACTACAATCTTGGATTTGACAATTTTATTATATTTTTCTTTTATTAAATACTGACAACAAAAAAATACCAGGTATCAGAATTATGAAAGGAAATTATGACAAAAATCCATACTGTTATGTGTTAAGGACTTGGATGAGCAAGTGAGAATAACTCTGTAATTAGGCATAAAAAGAACCAAAACTACACAAACGGGAACAGAAAACTAGCTTTTCTAAAACTCAAACATCATGTCATTCTGCTTTTAAAGGTAAATGCTAGAGGACTGCCTGATAAAGATGACAAATTAAACATGTGTATATTATTTTGTTCCTTCCTGAATCTTCGATTAAACTTCGTAAAATTGATTTTGTTTTTACAGGCACAATCACATGAGCAAAGAATGGGAAAGGAGGTAATAGTAAGAGTTTTGGAGGCTGGAAAGAAGAAGGATGAATGGTAATGAACTTGGAAGACCTCAGAAGGCCAATTCATGAGGTAGAGGTAGGGAAAGCCTGATTTGAACCACAAAATCCGTAAGAGGCTCAGGATCTAAGACCCTGGAAGGTGGAGTAAAGGGAAAGGCTGAAAATAAGGAAGGCTGGTTGAAGGCTCTTTGAGAAGCAACTGGATCCCCTCCCCACACTCCCTGTGGAGGAATAATCTACCCCACGCTGACAGAGAAATGGAGAATTAATTTCTGGAGAGCGGGTCTCCTGACTGCCTACAACAGACACTGCTGAAGGTGGGGTTATTAACCTCCAGTCTTCTCTCTCTTAGCTCCCAGGCCTTTACCCTATAAGCAAGGAAATCAGTAAAGCCTTCCCTGAGGAACCGAATCAATGACAAGGGGCTAAATACTTAAAAGATACTGACATTGGGAAGGCCATAATCACTCTACAGTGAAGTTCGCAACCCATAGTTATTAGGCCCCAAACACATCCAGAGCTTCTGATACAGTTTTTTGGTCCCCTACTTTAAACTTGAGCAGACAAGCACAGATTATAAAACATCTGAGGAAAGCTTCTAATTTGAAAGATGGAGACCAAAACAAATTGAAGGGCAAAAAGCTTATACAGAGGAAAATCTATGTGGGGAGAAGAAAACTTAAAACCTAATTAATATTCTCAGAGATGACAGAAAATATTGCCTTTGTGAAACATAAACAGGATGCTATTAAAACACAAAGGGACTATTCAGAGAACAAAAGGAACTCTTGGAAACTTGATAGCAGAAATAAAACATTCAACAAATGAGCTGGAACATGAAACTGAAGAAATCTCCCAGAAAGCAGACCAAAAAGACAAAGAGAAAGCAGTAGAGAAAAGATGAGAAAATTAGAGAAACAATCCTATAGGTATAACATCTAGATCACAAGGATCCTAGGAAAAAAAAGACAAAAAAATCTTCAACCAAATAATTTAAAGAAATTGCCCAGAATCGAAGACCTGAGTTTCCACTATAAAAGGGCACACTGAATATATATAGCACAATGGATAAAAACTATTCAAACCAAGACCCTAATAATGAAATAGTGAAGCACTGTGAACAGAGAGAAATAAGATACCAGAGAGAGAAAATAAATGGATTTAGTCTTTTCCAACAGCAACACTACATGGTGACTGTGGATCAACGCCTTCAAAATTTTTAAGAAAAAATTATTTTTTTAAAGATTTTATTTATTTGAGAGAGAGAGAGCGCATGCAAGTGGGGAGGGGCGGAGGGAGAGGGAGAAAGAATCTGAAGCAGACTCAGCATTATGTGCACAGCCCGACATGGGGCTCCATCCCACAACTGGGAGATCATGACCTGAGCGGAAACCAAGAGTTGGATGCTTAACCAACTGAGCCACCCAGGTGCCCCAAGAAAAGTTATTTCTTTACCAAGAATTTTTTACCCAAACTTGCTTAAGAAACCACTGGAAAACATGCTTTACTATATCAAGAACACAAACTCAGTAACAGACAGTAGGGGGGAAGGAATTTTCAGGAATGGATTATATAGCAGACTTTGAGGACAAGCAGATCAGACAGAATAGTGCCAGAATAGTGGCTGTCATCACCAAGATCCCTTCTGGCATTGTATCTTCTTTTTACCAGAGGGTCAAATGCTTGGGTAAGCCCAGATTCTGATCTGTGCATGTCTGCCTTGATCATATACTGATCAAGTCCTGGCTCTTTCCCCTTCATTCCTGTACCTGCCTTATCCAAGTATTTACTTCATCCCCAGATATATTCTGCTTTGCCTTACTCCTGAGGGTTGGAGGCAGGCCCTAGTACTTTTAGGAGAAAACACAGAGCAGCCAGTCCACTCCTTCTGACTATATTTCTGCAGAAGATCCAGTATTTGGGCCATACTTTACTTCAGTGTAGTAACCATCTGTGGTTAGCTCCCTATTCTCCAAGACCCATTCTTGCTCAGGGACTTCCCAAGGAGGGCTTTTAAATTCTTCAAGAAGCCAAAGCTCAACATGGTAGAGCCTCTGCTAGGATTATTTTCTCTTGGGAGCCTTTATCAGAAAGAGACAGTATCACACTCTTTTACCTAGCAGGTTTATGTCTGTTATTTGGTTTTTATATTAACTACCTTTCTTACTCATATGTATATGCAAATAATGGTTAATAAAATAATAATAAATAATACCTAATAAAAATATAAAATATTTGAGGAAAAATACATCAGAACAAAAAACTAAGATGAGTGAATATAACTCTAGAGATAGAATATTTAAGACAAAGACAAAATGAATTATGAATTATATTTAAAAGATATAGGAAACAAAACTATTATCCTTGAAATTTACTTGTGTGTCAAGTTATTTGCTTATCCTATTTTTTAGTTTAAGCACATAGAAAACTTAGCCTCTCAGATTAAATTCCCATGCCTCAAAATAAATGTGTGATTAAAAAAAAAAAAAAAGCAGTTACCATATCAGGTTTTCTTCCCTTGTTTAAGAGAGACAATCTCTACCCGTTAGTTAAAATGTCATTATTCTGAATCAGGTCACTACAAATAGTGTTTTAACAATACATTTTTCTGTTCTGTTAACTGAATCATTTCTAAAATTATGCTAAGTAAATAGGAATTTTGATATTCTAACAATGTCTCTGCTCATTCTATGCATATCTCTGCAATAAAAACTAAATCCTCTTGTCTAAAACATATTCCTCTTGGAAGAGACATAACTTGGAATCTCTCCATGTATTTTATACCTGGGCTAATGTGGCAATCTGTGGCTGGGCTTGAACTGTCATTTGCTGGTTTTCAGCTTCTGTTACAGCTGCATCTCCACTCTGCTGGTTCTCTGCTCCAGATTCCATGGTCATTTAGTTACCTACAATAATATGGAAGAGTGTTACAAGCACTACAGTGCTTTGTGCTTTTGTGACTTTAAAGGCAAATTTCAGGTTATAAATAGGTATATGTGTGGTTAGGTTAGCAAATGCACTCCGAAATCTAGTTAAAAAATAATCAATCTAGCTGAATTGTTGTCAAACTTGTCCAAGTCTGCCGAGCTGCAGAAGTTCTAGTCCCTTCAAAAAACACCTGTCTTTTCCCTTATTTCATCTAGAAGAAAGAAGGGATTCCTCCCTTCCACGAATCTCCCCTATTAACAAGGGGAGGAGGGTGCCAGTAAAATTCTGTTTTTTCAAATTGTACTCATCAGGTATGGAGAGAAGTTAGAGAGCAGAAGTGAGCTGATACCAGGGTGTATGAGATACTGGCTTCATGGTACTTCCTATGAGGCTATTCCCTCCTATTATAGGGCAGAAACAGAAAATTATAAGCTACTTCCACAGAAAATTACTGGTAGTGGGACAAAGTCAGCCCAAGCTGTGGGGTATCAAGATAGAAAGGTGGGATAAACAGCCACAGAGCCAAATTAGAGGCCCCAAACACTGCAAATCTTAGCGTTCTGACTCCTCACTCCATGTACAGTGTGCAACATTACACATGCACACATACATGAAATAACATTTTGAGTAAGTTAATCAAGGCTGCTCTTTTTTACTTTGGGACCCTGCTTTGCTAGTATATTTGTTGGGTAATGTAGCACTGAATGGCAGCAAAAGTTAGTGGAGAACAGTTCTTAGCAGCAGCAGCTACATGCAGATGAGATATTTCTGATAACAGGAATAAATAAACTTCTAGTCTAAAGGATTCACAAAAAAAGGGATTACTTCTCACTTGTGTACTACTGTTGTCATTTAGTGCCTGGCATATCACCTGTCAAAAATGAATTTATTAATAGTGACGACTACCTATAGTGATTCCATAAATAACACAAAACCCCAATACTTTTCCATAATTTATTATATTTATTTTTAACTCTGAAATTGATAATCAAAATTGCGACTGATCCTTATGTGATTACTACATGCCATCAGAACGTATCACATTCTAATACATTTTGCCATCATTCACAGGGTTCTATAAAAAGTTTTACAAGTGACAGGTAAAAATGGAAGTAAAAATATCTCTGTGGAAAGGAGTATAAATAATTTAGATATACAGAATCCACAAAAGAGATGACAAATGAAAAGATCAACAGACTTGACTACATAATTACTTAATACATTCATGACAAAAGACACTAAGACAAGTGCACAGAGACAATATCTGACACATATGATTGACACATTAACACCTAGAATACAGAGAAACTACTAGTCAATAAGAATAAGAAACTCCATTATTGACTAGTTCACAAAGATGTATGTTCAAGGATATTCACTGTCGAATTTTTTTATAATAGTGAAAAACTGGAAACAAGTATCCATCATTCAAAGGACCATTCGAGAAGTTACAGCAATGAAAGAGAGAGAAGTCTAGCTGTAATGTAATGACATACAAAGTTTTCCAAGACAAACTGAGTGGAAAGGCAAGTCACAGAACGTATATACTGTAAAAGAGAATTCTACTTACATTAAAAAAAAAGTCAAATAAATTGTTATAAAATGTGTCTCATGTATATGTATCGAAAAAGGTGTGGGAAGTTATATGCTAAATTGTAAGTGGTAGCTCTGAGGAGAGGAAGATGTGGTGGAATTGGAGAGGATGACTTTCTCACCTTTTACTTTTTACATATTTTAGTATTTTATTTTCTTCCCGTCAGCATCATTGTACAATTCAAGATTTTAATACCAGAAGTCATGAATAACATTTTGAAAACTATGAATCAAAAACTATTATTTCAATCATGATTCTGAGATACCTGTTGAAAAAAAATTTTAAATCCTAGATATACTTTATATGAAATTACTATTTTTGTTTAAATCTTCCCTAAATTGTTTACCCCACATTTCCAAAGAGTAAAATACTATTCTTAAAAATTATCAAACAATTTTATTACTTGTGATAACTGAATTATATACTTACAATCTGTGTTCTTTTAAACTAAAAAAATTAAAAAGGACATCAAAAATAACAAAGCAACATCAATGACAAAATGGTTTATGTATCCCAAATGTTGTTCATACTTTTGGTCTGCAAGAAAATGGCATGTGAAAACAATAAAACCTAATCTTAGGAATAAGTAGTGAGTCCATTTGAGGACAAGACTGAACTGAGTCAAGCTAAATAAGGCCAGAAATCCATAAACTTTTCTTCATCTTCTCCCTAAGCCATCACTTTAATGAGAATGAAGACAAATACAAATTGATCATCATAATACATCCTTTGTAGACAGAGTACGAGCCAACCATTTTTGAAAGACTTTATTCCAGGCCATGTTTTTTTTTTTTTTTTAAACCTGTGCTCTCATCCATATAGTGTCACTTGCCCATTTGATTAAAAGCAACCTATGGCAAAGATCATATTTTTGTTGTTGTTGTTTATTACACAACATCAGAACTACTTTTTTTCTGACATTTAAGGTATAGGGCATCATTATAATTTTTTGTTGCAGAAAATAAAATGTGACATTATAATAAAGAAACAAAACCGCTAGTTAACATAAATAATTATAGCTACAAGGACACATTCAAAACAGGAATGTGATTTGCATTCTTCTTCCCTCCCCAACTAGGTAAAATTCTTAAAAAAAACAAAAACAAAACACACACACACACAAAAACCACAACAATCAAGTGTGATATTTCCAATGTATATGATTCTCTCATATAAACCGCCAGTGTTTTATTATAATTTCTTTCATTCAGGCAGCAGACTATTAATCTTTTTTCTGAGAAGGGAATAGCCTTCTTAATTTTTTAACTCTTAGCTCGAGTAGGTATCAACATCCAAAGCAAAAGTACAAATACTCTTTCATCAGAAAATTCTCAAAGTGCTTTACTCAAAGTGTAGGTGAGAATTATTTAAGGAACAATTTGTTTCAGATAAGCAACTCACTGACTGAACTAACACAGACATTATTCTTTTGGCCTTTACCATGAAGGTACTGAAAGAGTCTCTCAACTAGACTAAACTAATAAAGTGGGTGTATTCTTTTTGGACTTTGAAAACTTTTGCTCTTTTCTGTTTATAATCTTCAGGTGGTGAGAGAAGAGATAATAAAGTATCACATCTACAATCTTCAATTTTCTATCAACCAAGGAGCAGTCTAGCTGGAAGTGCAGTATCCAGACACAGGATCAATTACTGTGGCCAGTATGTGGATTTCCAAAGTTGTTTGAAGAAAAGAGATTTTTTTTTTTTTTAAAGATCTGTCAGAGAGAGAGGGAGAGAGCACAAGCAGGGGGCAGGGGGAGTGGCAGACAGAGGGAGAAGCAGGCTCCGCCAAGCAAGGAGCTAGATGCGGGACTTGATCCCCAGGACCCTAGGATCATGACCCAAGCTGAAGGCAGATGCCTAACTGACTGAGCCACCCAGGCATCCCGAGAAAGGAGATTCTTAATTCACTACACAAATGAATGCTTTTCAGGAACACAAAAATAAAAAAAGACTGAATACTACTATAAAATAAGTAAAAGATCAGGTACATATAAACTCAGAAAGAATGTTCTATAAATACTGGGCCTTGAATATTAGAAACATATTGGATCTTAGAAATCACTGAAAATCTAGTATTAGCTTGACAGTTTGGGGATTCTTGTTCTTCCAATAATTCAGAATTACAAAATTTGGGAGGTACTGATATTTAAGATTCGGGAATTTTCATGATTTATCCCCTAAAAATTAACATAATCCTTTGGAACCACAGGTTTATAATAAATTTCAAAACAGTATCATGCCTAATAGAAACAAAAATGTTTAAACCAACTCACAAAGATATGTATCATTTTGTTATAATGCTCTTTATTCTTCTTAATATGAAAAATAAAGAGTGAAGTGATTCTTAGTGTTAGTCTTGAGAGAAATAAACAATGAGGCTATGAGTAGTAGGGAAAGGGAGCCTAATACTTGGTGGAAAGCTGGATCTGTCACCAGGTGGTCATTGGAAAAATTAAACTTGTGTTTTAGTTTCCTCATCTGTAAAAACTAGGAAGATGAACTAAAGAGCTCTTCCGATTTTAAATGCTCTGATCCTAGGAAATGACACCACAAGATGTATATACACACACATAATTATGCAGGTCACTTAATAAAATAGTATATATATAATAAATGAAGTATTTCCTTTTACTCTACAGTAATATATATAGACAGTAAAAGGCAGATTCACTAAGAATAGGTTACCTAGCCTCTTGATCTTGGATTAACACAGAGCTATTACCACTTACTGATTTATAAAATCATGAGAATGCAATACAACTTGAGGTAGTTAGCAGCACTTTAAAAAAAAAATGCTACAAGACCAGACTACTAGTCAATAAAGATTCTCTCACATGGTGGACGCGTCTCTTTTACTCATTACATTACTCTGGTCATAACTGTTGTTAGTTATTAAATAGTTTTAGCAGTCCCTTTTCTTAATTTTTGAAGAGGACAAAGAAGTTTTTCCTTTCCATCTTAGAAAGCTTCAGGAAACTTACCTAAGACTGTATCACTTAGGTATCCTTTACACAGTGAAGACAGTATTTAAAACTTTAAGATGTAGTTTATTTTTTTTAAAGATTTTATTTATTTGACAGAGAGAGACACAGCCAGAGAGGGAACACAAGCAGGGGGAGTGGGAGAGGGAGAAGCAGGCTTCCCACAGAGCAGGGAGCCTGAAGCGGGGCTCGATCCCAGGACCCCGGGATCATGACCTGAGTCGAAGGCAGACGCTTAACCGACTGAGCCACACAGGTGCCCCTAAGATGTAGTTTAGATAAACCTCTCAGTAAAATGTCAAGTGAGTGCTTCCATGACATTTAAAAGAAGAGAAAATGTTCTGCGATAGTCAAGAGAGTGGGGAAATTCCAAAGAAGCACTGAGGATGGACACAGCACCATAAATCTGGGGAAGGAGGATAACTTTTCTGATAAGAAAAATGGTATGAGCAAAGGCTTACATTAGTACGCCTTTAGAGAAATGAATGAATCAGTGGCTGGTGTCAGATTCTATAGAGGGGCAAGGAGAGAAAACAAATGATAACAGAATAGTCACTCTAAAGCAATCAGAAACTATCTACTAGGACAAAATGAAAATTGAGAATAATGTCTCTTTAAAGTTATTGCGTTTAGAACTTTTATATTGCAATGAATTTTACTTTTACTCTATATAGCAATATATCCTGGGAGACTTCACCGTTAGTAACTAAATAAAACCAGTAATATCTTCAGTTTTAACAATTTACATTATATACATTATACTTGTATTAGGGTACCATACCTGAGAACTTACATGTCAGGCACCGTTAAATTACTGGGGAAAAAGAAATACGCAAAATAAATTTTTTAGGGTGCCTGGGTGGCTCAGATGGTTAAGCGTCTGCCTTCGGCTCAGGTCATGATCCCAGGGTCCTAGGATCGAGTCCCGCATCAGGCTCCCTGCTCCTTAGGAGCCTGCTTCTCCCTCTGCTTCTCTCTCTCTCCGTCTCTCATGAATAAATAAATAAAATCTTTAAAAAACAAACAAAAAAATAATTTTTTTAAAAAACTTTGTCTTTGTGGAACTTACATTCTAGTGTGTAGAGCAGGGAAGAGAAAGTAAAATGTGTAATAAATCAGATAGTGAGAGGTATTGTGTAAAAAGTAAAGCTGAGGGGCACCTGGGTGGCACAGTCGGTTAAGTGACTCAACTTTGGCTCAGGTCATGATCTCAGGTTTGTGAGATAGAACCCCGCCATCGGGCACCACATGGGGTGTGGATTCTGCTTAAGATTCTCTCTCTCCCTCTCCCCCTCTCCCCCTCTCTCACTCTCTAAAACAAGCAAACATATAAAAAAATAAAGCAAGCTGAGAAGGATGCTGGAGTGATTGTCAATATTTTGTTTTTTATTTTTTTTAAAAGATTTTATTTATTTATTTGACAGAGAGAGACAGCGAGAGGGAATACAAGCAGGGGGAGTGGGAGAGGGAGAAGCAGGCTTCCCGCTGAGCAGGGAGCCTGATGTGGGGCTCAATCCCAGGACCCTGGGATCATGACCTGAGCCAAAAGCAGACACTTAACGACTGAGCCACCCAGGCGCCCCGGGATTGTCAGTATTTTTAAAGCTAACAAGTAAAACCCTCGTTGATAAGGTATTTAAATATATTTTGACATTTAGGAAGTGCCCCAGTCCTTAGAATCCTAAACATTCTATTCAGGTTCAAATTTATAAAAAATAAACCCATCTCCCCCACAACCTAGTTTACTTTTTAACCCCTTAAATCTATAACCAATTTAATCCAATTTAGGATGAGATGAATATCTACCATATTCAGAGAAATGAACTATGAATTTTGACTGAAGAATAATGCATCCATAACTAATGGAACACAGGAATACTTGCTGTGATTGTTAAAAGTGTAAATGACCTTAATTATAAATGAGAAAAAAAACTCCCCTTGCACCCTAGCAAGTGGCTGACTCCTCTTAAACTCAAAAGCCCAGTGATTTAAGGAAATCACACAAGCAGAAGTCTAAAGTCTCCAGGATAACCATAGCAAAAGGCACATCTGGGCACATGATTTTAAAACTATAGGACTATTTTGTTGTCATAGTCAAATATATTATTAAAAATATTTTGCAGAAGTATACCCAGAAACAGCCATGGGCGATACAGAATATTTTGTACTGCTTATTTAGTTTTAAGGATATTATAACCGACTGAAAGCATTGCTAACACATTCTCAACATGTCTTGATTAATTTTCTAAAGTGTTATTTACTAAAGAAAGTAACAAAATGTTCAGGTGCTACATAACAGACTTTGGCTTTCCAAGAATCAGTAACTATGTTGCACTGCCTTTTTTCCTCTATTTTTTTTCCCTGTACATTTTTTGGGGGTTGTTAATTTTGAAATACTTGTCATTTATTATATGCTCAAACTAGAGCAACTGAGGTGTATGCAATCAATACTGGAAATTTAGCAATGCTCCAGGTTTCTGATGCTAATAATAAATAGTCTTGTGGTATTAAATTTAGCATATCCTCACTGAAACCAGAAAGGAAAATAGCTGATTCAATGTTGTGTATGTGTACATAACGTGTAGGTACGTATATATGTATGTATGTACACACATATACCCCACAACACAGATACCAACTTTAACTATAAAATTTTATTAATTAGAATAATCACACTATCAAAATGAAGTTATATAATTTTTTGAAAAAGACTATGAATAGGAAATGTGATAAACTAAAATAAATAAATCGGTATCTTTATTAAACTAAGTAAATTCTGACAGTTTTCAGAAAGTTTACTCTGCACTCTTATCAAGGTCTTTCTCCCTTAATTAGGAGAATAAATCCATACTTCTGCTTCTAGTCTAAATATTAAAGAAAGGCAAGAAAAGTTGTACATAAAGTTATTTGTGTGATTTGAACTTGATGAGATTTAAACATTTACAAGACAAAAATAAAAGCCTGAAAACTTGCTTATATATTTTAATAAATTCTTTGTATTAATAGTAAATATCAGTATAACCCAACCACTACTACCAAAAAAGGCAGCATACAGTAACAGGGAAACCTTTCAATGCTATTTAATAAAATTAATTCCCGGGGCGCCTGGGTGGCTCAGATGGTTAAACGTCTGCCTTCAGCTCAGGTCATGATCCCGGGGTCCTGGGATTGTGCCCCACATCGGGCTCCTGGCTCAGCGGGGAGCCTGCTTCTCCCTCTCCCTCTGCCTCTCTCCCTGCTCATGCTTTCTCTCTCTCTGTATCTCTGTGTCTCAAATGAATAAATAAAACCTTTAAAAAAAATAAAAATAAAATTAATTCCCTGAATTATTTGTTCCCTGGACTGAACTCAGAGAAATGGCTTTAAGTTCAATATTCATATTTTACAATTTACTGCATTTCTGTAATCACAATATTTGAATGCTATTTTTAATTATTTTTAAATGTGTAGCACGTGCTACAAGAAAGACACTGTTCTCAAAAAAGTATTTAAGAGTGAATTAGAAAAATGTTACATGATTTATAGAAATGAGCTGCATGATGATAGTCATCCTATAACATGTGACTAATTCTATAGTAACTTTCAGGAGAAAAGCTTTAGTGCTTTCTCAAATCAAAGTCATTATTTTCTAAGTACTGGCAAAATGTTATTTGCCTTGTTTGCCTTCAAGTAAGACTGACTACTCATGGCTCTCAAACAAGCCTTCATGTGTCTGGTCACCAAGAGACAAACTGTTGCTTAGCAAGATAGCAACCATGACTGTGCATTATTTTAGATAGTAACATTTTATCCCATCCCTTCCCATTTTCCTTTCTTTCCCATCCAATACTATGTTTACAGCTTTTTACACCTTAAGCATTTCAAAGACGTGATCCTACGTAAGCTTCCTATATAAGTTCTAATAAATGGATTTTTTGGAAATGAATTTTTTTGAAGGAAAAAAAGGGTTATACACCTCCTACAAGCAGTTACTTATAGAAAAGCAATTTCTGTGTTGACTAAAGAGTGAAACTGTCTTCGTATTTTAAGTTCTGATTCATAAACTAGCTCAATGCTAAAACTGTAAGGACTCACAAAAGTTATGCCCTGACGTTAAATATTCAAAGCCTACTATTCCATTTACTCAATAAAACCTGAGGAACTATGTGAAAATCACTACATTCAAATGGAAAATGAATATCCAAGTGTGTTTATGAAGTTAACATTTATTATTTTGACAGGTCTATTTTGAACTAAATTTTGAAATGCTATTCTTGGTGAATTATTTACAAATTAGACATGGAAGAGTGACAATTCACTTTTCCTGAAGTAAGACAGCACGTGTTACAGGAGGAGTCATAAGACAGGAATCCCAGTTTTAGCTCTGACTTCACAGATGGAGAACTAGACATGTTAAGAGATTTGCAAGGATTTTAAAAGACTGCAGAGGTATACCACACAGCCTCCAATATTATAAAATGTGAAGAATTCTTTCTATTTGGCAATGGAACCCCACAGACAATTAAGCCACATGCTAAGCTTTTTTTTTTTTTTTTTTGGCTAAGCATTTTTATTATGTTTTGCTTGCTAGAAAAAGCCCAAGCACCTAGGCACCAAGAATATATTGGACTACATTTTCAAATTAGCAGTGGTGGTAAAGCTACAAAGCCGATAAATTACATGCAGACAACAGCAAAGACTTTATATACAGTTCTGATAAAAGATTCACTGCAAGTTTAGGTATCTTTATTCCTGAATCAAAATCAAGTACAATCAAGTGATGTACTATTTTTTTTTTTTTTAAACCAACCTGGTGATTTCTGGTAAGGTCGTTTTGATTAATAATACAATCTCAGGCCATTTCTCGTGTCTCAGAGGCAAAAAGGATTAGTAAAGCATCAGAGTTTAATGAAAACTTGAAGTAGAAAAACTCCTTTTGGAAAAATGAGACTAATTTCCTTGGCTTTTAAAAAATAAATCTGTAATTTCAGTAAGTTTTAACTGTCTGAAGCATATATGTCTGCTTCCTTTACTCTATGCATCTCCACAGGGGGGCTGTTTTTAATCCTGCCTTCCAAAGTTGTGACCCTCCCAAGAGGGAATCATTCATTAAACAAATACATTTGCTGTGCCTATTACATAATAAGTGTTCTGCTGAAAACTATGGGGACTAGAGTTTAAAACAGACAAGAGGGCGCCTGGGTGGCTCAGATGGTTAAGCGTCTGCCTTCAGCTCAGGTCATGATCCCAGGGTCCTGGGATCGAGTCCCGCGTCGGGCTCCCTGCTCCTTGGGAGCCTGCTTCTCCCTCTGCCTCTCTCTCTCTCTCTCTCTCTCTGTCTCTCATGAATAAATGAATAAAATCTTAAAAAAAATAAAATAAAATAAAATTTCAAAAAAAAAAGACAAATTTTCTCTCAAAGAGCTTACAAGCTAACAAGAGATAAAATATGTGTTATATAAAAAGACACACACAAACACACAACACAGAGCTGGGCAAGTATAAACTAATCCTTATGACCAGGTTGCCTATCAATTCCCTCCAAACAAGTATTTAATAACAATGATTTAAAACCATAAAATTCCAGTTTGAAATGACAGATATACAATGAATTATGGGGGGGGGAAAAAAGCATGAGCTGGCTATTTATTGGTAAACTTTCTACCGATACGGATCCTTTAAAAAATATTTATTTATTTATTTAAAGTAGACTCCAAGGCCAACGTGGGGCTTGAACTCATGACCCTGAGATCAAGAGTCAACAAACTACTGACTGAGCCAGCCAGGCGCCCCTCCTATTGATGTAGATCTGATTAGTAAGATAATGAAACCAATGTATTTTTTTAATACCTTGGCTAGAATACTTCTTCCAAGTGAACTTTTATAAACCTAAACTATTACTGTTTAGGAACAAAAATTCTAGTAATCATTAATAAAGCCAGAAACATGAAAACCTTCTTCACAAAAAGATAATGCTACAAAAACAGTGATGAAGACTATGCTTACTGTTATTTCTTGCTCAGGGAAAAGGCTCTACCAGCAAATAAATCATTTAAGCTCTCCAAGGCTGTTTAGTCATCTGTAAAAAATGAAGGAGTTACTACTCCCTTAATGGTAAAACTTTGTTAAGTTCGAATTCCCCCAATATAGTAGAGTTTATGAGTAATACACTATACCCTTACAGACATCATAATAAACTGTTCATAATTCTTAAAATATGGGACTAGAATTAAAATGTTTCACTGAAAGTTGTTCTATTTTGATTTGTACCTCATTCTGCTTCCACGTCATTTTTGTTGTCCTTGCCACTGCCTAGAACACACTCCCTTTTATCACTACCTATCCAAGTTCTTTAGCATTCAATTTATATTCTATTTTTCTCATAAAACTTTTCCTCACTAAATTCCTTCTCTTCTAAACTCTACAGCTCTTCAAAACAGTAGTGAAGAGCTGACACTGAGCCATGCATCCATCCTTCTTTCTTAGACTACTTTTGTCATCTCCACTATACTGTGTGTAGGTTCGCTGAGGGCAGGAGCCATATACTTAGGTTTTACTCTTTACAGCAACTAGCACAACGCTTCATTTAATATCTATAAAAATACTTACCTGAATAAATTTTCTTACAATTATTTCACTTACTATAAAAAGTCAATGGTCACTAAATGTTCACTGAATAAATGACTAGACTGTTAGATGACAGTAAATTAAACCAAAGCATTAGTATTACTGGTCATAGCAAACAAAGCTGCTACTGATACTTTCAAGGAAATGATACTCCTTTAGGAGTACAGACAGTTCGGAACAAACAACAATTTTCACTTCAGTGATAAACAATGTATTTCTGAGTCTCCTATTTGCCAATCATCTACACAAATAGGGGTAACAACCCTCAGAAATAATCGTTATTCAGCTTTGGCTAAATTACAAGCATTTTTAGTTACATCTATACCGTCATATAATTACAACCAGAAACTCACGGATAACCAGCTCATTAGAAAACTTAAAACTGAAGAAAGAAATCTTAGTTTCAGAGAAGATTCACTAACTTTGGGAAAGAAATTTCCTATTACCATCAACTTTCAGACCTACCCTCTACTCCTACACCAAGGTCTTTCTTAGCAATTTTAAGTTCCCACTTAATTCTCTCTTCTACAACAAAGTATCAGCCTTTACTTCTCGCCTTTTGGCAAAAAAACTCACCATCAAATCCTTCAGACCTCTTATTCTCTCACCTTGCTCCTTATTAGATTTTTCAGAGATCCTAATTTAATCCAGTAGCAGAAAGAAAACTTGTAAGTGCTTTTCATTTTTGTTCAGACAGCCCATCTCATTCATGGTAAACTCCTTTATTACTTCAACTCAACCATAAGAAAAAGCAACTCAGGCATTTAAAAGTTTATCAAGGAGTACCACTTTTTTTTTTTTTAAGTTGAAATTCATGTAACTAGCCCCAAGAACTGATTGAATAAACACCAGAATATGAAAGACTAGTCTTCTCCCCCTCCTTCTTTTTGATAACCTAGAAGACAGGTAAGACTCTAGGGAAAATAAAACAAAACATCTCTACAAAGCCACATCTGGCAGAGCTAAGAATGCAAAACAAAACAAACAGTGTATATATATTAAGGGGGGAGAAGCAATCTGAGTAAGAAAATCCAATAGCTACTCTTTACCCGGGTTGTGAACATGTCTCAAAACCAACACTTACAGATATTAGCACAGAATAAGTTTAAAACCATCCTTTCTTCTTACCAGGATTAAGCTCTTCTATCATGACTGAGTTAGCATAGAAAATTGGCAGAGGAAAACAGTCATTTTCACATTATCAGTTTGTCCCTTTAGTTCATGATCTTTACTTCTACCACAAAAGACAATTTACTGATTCCAGGATACCGTGAGGTATCATTTAAGCCCCTAGTTGCCCACAGGTATGTTCCAGAAGGAAAATTTTCTGCCTTTACAGATTTCAATTATCTATCTCCAGCCCCCCAAATCTGTAAAGATGAGTGCTTTGTAAACATTTTAGTCACTGCGCAGGTAAAAACCAAACATGTCAATAATTTACATAAAATACCGTAAATCCTCAAAATACTAGTAAGGCAATATTCTTACATTAAGAACTTTTGCACATGGTAACTGTCAATTTGAGCATACAAAAAATGAGATACACGACAACAGCTTCATTTAATGACTTTTTTCTTGAAAGATAAAAGACTTATGTGTGTCCCTGCTGCTGGATTATTAGTTATCATTTTCTTTCTAAGTTTAATCAACTTAAAACACAGCATGTGTATTTTAAAGATAAATATACTAACTGCATGTAAAGTGTCCTATAGTTAAATGCTACTTAGAAGAGCCAAAAAAGAGAGGTACTGAAACTTGTTTTGTGTTCTAGTTGAAATGAGTATTACTTGGTCCAATTGGTTGACCAGGGACCTCCACCCACCCCGCACAGTCGCTGCCGTGCGCGCACACACACGCACATGCACACGCACACACACACCACAAAATCATCTAAGCAGTAAAGTCTAAGTACACAAGCATGTAAGTGAAACTCATTCATTTCTTGCTATTTATATATCATTAGCTATTATTATTATTTATTGCTATTTACCTAGGTATCTAATATAAAAACTCACTGATAATTACAGTAATATTGGAATATCATCAAAGAAAAAGTTGATGAGAATTTAAGAAAAAACAAACAAAACACAGGGAAAAAGCTATCACCCTAATCAGCATTACTGAGTAGTAATATCACATGAGAATAGTCTGCTTAAAAAAAGAATGGACTACATGAGATGTTCTTTCTCATTTAGAGGAAAAAACTATAGACACTTTTTTGGCGGCAATAATAGAAGGAAGACTGTTCAGGGTATAAGAATCTCAAAAAAGAGTTAAATTCAGACTGAACTCACTTTGTGAGTTAACTCTTAACATAACTTGCCTTTTCATGCACATCTGGATCATTTCACTAAAACTTTAAAAACTAGAGCTAAAAAGGTAAGGCAGTTCAAATAACCACTTCCTGTCAGAAACTGGTATTTCTCATTCAAAGGAAATGTCTTTCATATAAAGAAATAAAGGCATAACGACAGATTCCCTTAGCTTAAAAAGGTCATACAAGACCTAAAAATAAAATCAGCTTACTAACTGGTTAATAAATACAGGTACACCCATACAATGAGATGCCTCATTTAAAAAAAAAAAAAAAAAAAAAAGGAAGCTCTTTATGTACTGATATAAACCAATGGCTAAGCCATATTAGGTGAAAAAAAGCAAGATATAGAATAATGTATATAGTATACTATCGTTTGTTTAAAAAAAAAGTGTGGGGCACGGGGTGGGGAATACATAAAGTATTTGCTTTTATACGGATAGAATTACCTCTGAAAGGACAAAAAAGAAATTGGTAACACTTGGGCAATGGGAATGAGCAGGAGGGTGTATCACATGACTGTCTGCTGTATTACATTTTATATGTTTTGAATTATGGACTACCTGAATGAATTACTTATTAAAAAAATAAAAGTGGAAATATAAATATATAATCTTCCTTTCTTCCATTACTTCACCAAGGGTGATTTCTCCTTTGACTGTTTTCTTATGACATATATTCTGCCTTATTAGTCATCGTGTCCCCAAAAGTTCCTTGAGGGTAGAGATAAAACAATGTAATTCATCTTTGGATTTCTTGCAGCTTCTGGCTGAGTGTATTAAATGTAGTAATAATAATAATGAATAATATTTAAAATTATAGGAAAGGTTTGCCGAGCACTTGTGAAACGTTAGGCATTTAATATGTATTAACTTATGTAACACCCACATTTCTATTAGGTAAATATAGTACATTTGTGACCAAGGAAACTGAGGAATGGAGAAGAAATTTGCTGAAGGTCCCACAGCCAGGAAGTTAAAATAAAGCTTTAAAATGAATAGCTATCATTGAGTCCCTAAGGAGGTACTTTATAATTATCTCGCAGCCCTATAAAGTAGGTGGTAGTCTAATTTAACAGATAAGGAAACCAAGGTTGAAAGATTAATAAACTTCTGTAAGTCACAAATTTCTTGAGGGTAGGCACATGATAGTAGTGGCAACAGCAGGAATGAAGCCCGGGCCTATCTGTCCAAACCCAATGCTCTTTCCACTAACTACATTCTCTGTCACAGTAAATGCTAACTAAATATTTGAACTACCACAAACTATTGCCTCAAGTGATTCTGCAGTAGAGATGAGTTCACACATGAGTAAGGAAAAAAAATACTTGCATTTTTTCCATTCCCAGATTATCTAGTATATTCTTAAATTCAGATTTGAGCTCTATTCAATAAAGAAGCCATCACTGGAAGTGACACTGTACATCAAGAAACACATGCCTGTAAGACTGACACAGGCTGCTATAAGCAAGTCTATATAACCATATCTGATAAATTATTTTATGGAATAAATGATAATATAAATTTGAGCGATACATTGGAAGCCATTATGTTACAATTTTTTCTACTGTGGAAAAAAAGAATAAAACTTTTAAAATAAGGTGAAGTGGGACATACATGGTTTTACTATAACCATATTATATCCAAAAAATAAAACCCAATGCCTTAGGATGAGAGATAAAATAGAGCTACTTGTCTACAAAAATGAAAATTCCTATTAATCAGATATAATCAAGAAAATGAATTTCAGAAAGCAGGAAAAGGAAGGTACCATTTTATGAATCAGGCTTCTAAGTTTCCTTAGGTTCTTACATGGAAAAAAAAAATCATTCAAAAAGGGGTAACACCAGAGTTTTAAATTCCACAAGAAGTGGCCTTTTAACAGTTTTCAGTCTAAGGCAAAGATTTATTCGCTTTCTGAATAGATGTATCCATAAAAAAAAAAAAGGTACAATCAGATTTAACTGTAATTTTTACTGATCCCTGAGGAGTGACATAAGTATAACTTATAACCATGCTGCAAGTGAACATTAAAATATTAACGAATATAAAAGTCTGAAACATTCCACTTGGAATTTCTAAGAATTACAGATTATGAATCTATGAATAAAACAAAATTTAAAAGATCTTTTGGCTAAGACAAGAAAAAATCCATCAGAAAACTTTTTTTTTTCCTTTTAATTCGCAAAGAAAGAGTCACTGTCCTACATTCTCTGTAAGGGAAAAATATTCTACTCAACTGATGCCGGCTTGCAGAAAATCTTAAGGAAAAACAAATCTATGGCATCATCAACACTATAATTACTTCAGTGTTTGTAAATAAAATCACCTCCCCAATCCTTATGTAAAAACACTTTACTGCATCTTAATTTTCTCAGCAATGACATACTGCTAGTGTGTGTGTGTGTGTGTGTGTGTGTTTTAAGACTTACAATAGAGTAAAGTAGGTTTTGAAAAAGTGACTTGGATACAGAAAAATCAAAGACAGCGCTTCTATTACCAATCAGTATTTATTCTTAAGAAGAAACCTTGTATGTATCTATCACAATGCTATCCTACTATGACAGTATTTTTAAAACAACTTGTTCATTTTTTGCACCACCTAAAATAACCGTTTTGGCTTTATTTTTAAAGCAGGAAATGAGCCGTGAGTGTAAAAAGATTTCAATAGCTGGCAACCAAAGTATCTTTTACACCAAACCTTTAGAAGGCAGAACTGATGCAAGCTAAGGCTAGGATAAAATTCTAACTTCTTAGGAAGGTATCACGAACTTAAATAGGTCATATTCCAGGTCCTTTCAAAACTGTCTTTTAATCTTTAATGTGTCAGTGACTTTTCTGCCGTTCCTTTTTCCCAACAGGCAAAGAAAAAATAAGCCTTGTGGCTTAAACTATTGTCGTTCCCCGGCCGGAGGTACTTTTGCACGGGAGGCAAACACTGGATACTTCTAAATGTCTATTTTTAGAATAAGTATTAATCAATCTCTCACTTAAGTTTAGACAGAAACATGTGGGAAACTTAGTAGGGGGTGGGAGATCCAGAGGACCCAAACTCGGTTACCCGCCCCCCCCAAAAAGTGATGTAAAACAAAAGTGCATGGGCTAATGTTCGTTTCAACGAAGTGTTTCAGAATGATAGATCTCAAGGATTATTACCTTACTGAAAAGGGTTAAAACCGAAACTGTTTTTCAAACACCAGCTTCCCTTTTACAGGAGGATCCCAACAGTTTTTTAAAAAGTTTTACAAATGTTTTTCTTAGCACCCCCTTCCTCCCCAAGAATGCATTTCCATGACTACTGCCTTAAAAAAAGAGTGAGGTAGAGTCAAAATTATATTAAAAAGCACGGCTCTCATCATGTCAACTAAGCAGAAAAGAACAGAAAACAGTATCTCCCCAATGGGGTAGGAGCGGGAAAAGGGCATGAATAAAATACAGTACGAGAGGAAACCTTTGGTTTCGAACTTTATTGCACAAAGAGAGTGGAGAGAAGAGTAGGTCAGACGTTGCAGCGCTTCCCCTCGCGAAGCGGGCATGGCAGACACCGAGGCTACCGGGAAGGCAGGCACCTTCACCTCCTCTGCCCTCAACTGTCGCCTTCTTCCTCCTCCACCCCCCGTGGGCACCCCAGCGGCGCTGCCCCGGCGGACGGCGGGGCCAGGTCGGGCCAGGCCGGGGGCGAGGCGGGTGGCGGGGGCCGGCCGAGCGGACGGGCGGCGCGGGGGGCAGCGCCGGGCCGGGCGGGCGGCGGGCGGCCTCCCCCGGGGCGGCTCCCGGCTCCCGGCTCCGCGCCCCGGCCCGGCCCGGCGGCGGCGGCGGGAACGCGGGCGCCAGCTCGCCGCGGCCGGCCGCCCGCACACACCCCCGGCCGCCGGCTCCCACCCCGCCCGCCGCCCGCCGCCCCCCGCCATGAGCGCCGCCGCTGGCTGCAGGCAGAGTCGCTGCCGCCCCGGCCGCCGCTGGCTCCAGTCCGCCGCCATTATTCTTTGTTCGCTGCGAGCGGCGGCGATGTTGTGGGGCTCGGGCGGAGGCTCCATCTTTACCGCGGCCCCTCCTGCGAGGGGAAGGCCCCGAGCGCGGGTGTCCGGCGCCTCCCCGTCCCCCCTCCGTCCCCCCGGCTCTCTCCGGCTCCTGCCTCCTCCTCCTGCTCCTCTTACCGGTGGTACAAGCTCCTCCGTCACTGCTTTCGTTCGCGGCCCGGATCTCGCTGGAGTTTTATTCTCTCCCCCACGTAACACACCGCGTCAAACTACACCTCCGCCGCGTCACTCACCAACACTCCGCTTCTCCCAGCCGCCCGGGCCACAGGCAGCAGCAGCCGCCGCCGACTGAGGAGCCGCAGCCAGGGAGCCAGCCAGCGCCGCCCAGTGCCGAGTGCGCAGCGGCCGCGCACGGAAACAGCCGAGCTCGGCCCGGAGGAGCTCGAGCGGCCCCGCCCCCCCGCGCTGGAGGCGGAACTTGCCGAAGGCCTTCGGGCTCCTTCGGCCGAGGCGAAGGCGTTCCGCGGGGAGTGGGGTGGTGGCTAAGGTGGGAAGGGACGCGCGGGGGTGGAGTGGTCTGAGCCCCACCTCGCCGTTTCCGCGGATAAAACCTGGCGGCGGCAATTTGCAGGAGGAAGGCGGGTTTGAGTGTGGCCCCGTGGGGAATTCCCTAGGGGTGTCGACGGCTGGGTGGAAAACCCCGCGCCTGGCTGCCTCTGCGGCGGTAAGCGGCGGGCTCTAGGGCGGCTGCGGCGGGCCGGGCCTGAGCCCTGGCCCCCGAGCGCCGCCGGCGCCGGGAACTTTCAAACGCTGCGGGGACTTGGCCGACGCGCCGCCGGGTCTGGGACGCGGCTGAGTGCCGGAGTCGGGCGAGCCGGGAGGAAGCGCGGCGGAGGCTCTGCAAACGCCCGGAAGCCGGGGGCCCGGGCCCGGTGCCGGGACGCGGGGCCCCTGCGCTGCCCCGGAGTTGGGGCGCCCGGGTGGGAAGGGTTTGCCGGGCCCGCGGCCTCTCCTCTCCGAGAGTCAGCGGAGAGACCTGGCGGCCGCCCGCCCAGCTGTTCGATCTCGGGGTGGGGGTGGGGGGGTTGGGGCGGAGGCCCGGCACTTGTGGCACCTCGCGGGGTGCAGCCCAGCAGCCAGGCGGTGGATGACCTGTTCGGCCCTCGGGGGCCTCCGAGCAATGACCCGTCCTGACCGAGGTTGCTCTGGGACACTCTGAAATATGACCTCCCCTTCTCCCCCACCTGCCCGCCTTTTTTTCCTGGCAATCCCCCCGGGTCGCTGTCTTTTCACCGCCGTTTCTTACCGCAGTGGTTTGCACCCACTGCGCCCTTTTCTTCACCACCCACTCCCACTCTAAACCCGACAGTGTGACTAACGTTCCCTCGACTACTGAAACGGCTTTCTCAGAGGTCGCTCAAGGCCACGTTTCTGACTCTTTCTTCTTCTTTTTATTGAACTTTGCAGTCTTCTCCCCGGGCTCTCATGTCTTATAATTCTCTGTCCTTTTAAAGCAAACCTATCTTTAGGAAGCCGACCGAGAGGACCGAGTGGGTTCACATCTGACTGAGCCCCACCCCTTATTGGCTTCCTGTCACAAAGAAGAGTTGCTCTTCCTGGTACTCTAGATCCCTTTCTGCTTTCTCAGGGACTTGGGGCTGAAGAGGAGCCCTCTTTCCTTCTGTTCTATTCAACCCTTCCTCCACTGCTGGCTTTTCTGTCTGTTACTTGAACGTGCTCAAGTCTCTCATTTATTTAAAAATATTTCTCTCCTTAAATCTTTCTCCAGCTATGACTGCAGTTATGTCTTACCCAATGGACATTCTCACGTGTCCCATTCCTCTGCCCTCTCCAGTCTAGCTTCTGTTCCTACCACTCACCTGAAGCAGCTCTGAATTGTCACCTTCGGTCCTCATCTTACAAGACCTCATTCTAGCATTTGGAACTATTGACCACACCCTTATTCAAATATTCTCCTCTCTCTGCTCTTATTTCAGTTTTCCTCTTATTTCTCTGATTGTTCTTTAACAAGCAGCTTCTCTGGTATTGGAATATTGGAATACTCCAGAGCTGAGCCCTCATGTACACTTTTCTCGGTGGCCTCATCCTCGACCAGCCGCTTCAGGTACCCTCTGCCAAAGACTGTCCAACCCATACCTCAAGCCTAGATCTTGCTCTTGAACTCTGAATTCATATTTCTAACTGGCTTTGCGACACTTTCATTTGGATGACTGGGCCATGTCAAACTCAACCTATCTATCATATTCCCTCCAAAATCCTCTTCTCATAGCCCTTGGGTCAGTAAGGGGCATCCTATCCCTCTACTCAGTTCAAGCCAGAAACTTAAGATCCTTCTGACACACATTCGAATCACCTAGACTTGTCTGCCTTAAAAAATTGGATTTGTGGGGTGCCTAGGGTGTTCAGTCAGTTAAATGTCCGCTTCTTGATTTTGGCTCATGATCTCAGAGTCATGGGGATCAAGTCTAGCATTGGGCTCCATGCTCAGTGCTGAGTCTGCTTGAGATTCTGTCCCTCTCTCTCTGCCTCCCTTCCCCCACCCCAACTCTCTCACTCTAAAATAAATAAAATCTTTAAAAAAATAAAAGTGATTTGTGGCCTCTCCTTTCCTATGGCTACTTTTCATACTCTAGTGTAATCAACCTTCATCATTTGAAGTCCTGCAATGACTATCATCTTGGTCTAACAGAACTGCTTTTGCCATGCTGTGGCCAGAGTCATTTTTTTTTTTTTAAATATAAATCTGATCAAGTCACTACTCTGCTTGAATTCTTAATGGCTTCCCTTTGCTTACCGAAAACAGTCCAAGCTCCTTATGGACACCAGACCCTCTACCATATGGGCTTCTCATTCTCCCCAGCTTCCCCAACCGTTCTCCTAGCTCTCAGCACTCCAGCCATATTAGTCTTTTTATTTTTTCTAGGCTCTTTCCTCTCTCTCTCTTTTTTCCCCCTACTGTAGGCTCTCATCTCAAGGTACTTACAGATGTGGTTCTCCTCTGGAATTCTTTTTTGCTATCCACTCCCCCTACCAAACTGTAACTTCTCACGTTCTTTTCTGACTCACCATACATACTTATTTAAGGTCTGTGCAGGTAGGGATTATGTCTGTCTGGTTCACCACCAGCTCTTCCCCTCCTTTCCCATTCGTAGCACCAGCAACAATTTCTAGAATGTAGCAGTGCCTGTTAAATATTTATTGAATAAATAATGAATACGTCTGGTCCTGGGCAAAGTTCCTTAATATCTTGGTGTTCAAACCCTGGTTTAGCCACTTACTAACTATGTGACACTAGGCAAATTGTTCAGTCTTGTCCCTCAGTTTTCCCATATGCAAAATAAAGATGATAATTAGCACCTACATCATCGTGTTTTTGTGATAATTAAATGAGACCATTGATGGAATGTGTTCTTGGAACAATGTTTGGCATGTAATAAGTTGATTAAAATGTTGCCTATTACTAGCTTTTACTTGCATATCTCACCCTTGTGTCAAATACATTTTCAAAATTGAGATTATCAATTTGCTCTTCTTACCCTATACATGATACCAAATTCTTGGAATTATATACTCATAGCCTATTTTTATCACCCATCAAAATAGTAATTTTCTATTTCATAATTCCTCACATTCTTCCTGTCTGTTCATGATGACCTTCAGTTAGGCCCTGTCTCTTCATATCTTACTTTGCTAATTTCCTAGGTGCATTCTGACTATAGGCCCACTTTCCTTATTCCCTTGTGCCCTGTCGTCAGACCTATGGGCCTCCAACAGTTATTAAACCCTGTATTCTCCTTGAGTTCTGCTCTCTTGGCTTCTATTCTCACCTAATTTTGTTCATTTACTCATTCATTCAATCATCCATTCATCCAAGTGGAAGTTATTTTACTGAACATTTTGGATATACTCCAGATTTGAAATCGAGTCTTTCAATTTCATCTAGTCTTCTCTAGCATCTCCATGAACCATGAAAATGAACTAGAAATGTCAAACTTCCAGCATCCATTTTTTGTCTCTGGGACTTGGAAGCTACCTTTATTTTTTACTCAATTATACCCCTGGAAAATATCAATATTGGGAAAAGTAGAGAAGAGCACATGGATATAACTTGACTTAGTTTATGATAGATAAGTGCCCTGAGAGAGATCCAGAAAAGGGGGAAGATCTCATAAGTTGATTATAAAAGGCTTCAGGGAGAAAGTGGTTCTGAGAGCTTCTCTCTAACCACGGCTTCCTTTTCCTTTTCCTGTTATTTTTCTCTTGCTTCTGCTGTTGAACCTAATTATCATTCTCTCTACAAACTCAAGTTCCATGAACCCTGCCTATTCTAGTTCATCACCTCTCATGACTTAATTTGCTTTCCTACCTAACCCCAAAGCCGTGGTGACCTATTTCATTTATTCTAAAAGTATCTGTTAAACACCTACTTTGTGCCATGCACTTTTAGAAACTGGGGCTAGAGTAGTGAATAAAACATTGCTTCTGTCTCAAAGGTACTAAAATCTTCAACCTCTCCTCTTTCTGACATTTCTTTTTGTCCACTCATTTGTGCTCTCATCCAGTCTCCTGGTTGTAAATACTCGGTGTATGCTGACAACTTTCAAAATTATACCTTCCCCACAAATCACTCTCCCAAACTCCAGGCTCATTTAAACAAGTACCTATGCACACCTCGACTTGGTTATTGTCTTAGCCTGGGATCCCCCAGGAAGCAGACCTGAGGCATAAGCCTCTGTGCTGTTATTTTATTAGGGAATGTAATCCCTGGGAAATGAGGATAGGGAAAAGAAGTGAGTCAGGGGAAGAGGTCAAGATTCAGTTAATGGGATGGAGGCTAACACTACTCTCCTCCCCCAAATTCAGATACTTCCATTTTGTATGGGCCTGAACATGAAACAAAGCACTATTGGGTGATTATGGCCTGAGGTATGTTGGCTATGGCAATAGGGACAGAATAAGAGGCCAAAGGCCCCACAGGCAAGGAGACCAAAAGGATCTGAGATGCTATAGATGTCTAATAGACACCTCAAACTCAATATATCCAAATCTGAACAGAATTTCCCCCTCACATTTGTACTTGCAGCTTTTCCCATCCTAATAGCTGAGGTTAAAAATCTTGGCATGATTCTTAGTGCCTTCCTTTCTCTGACACCTCACATCTATTCCTTTAGGAAAATTTATTGGCTATACCTGCAAAATGTATCCAGATCTGACTGCTTACCACCTCCACTGTGAGTGAGCCAAGTCTACAATACCTTCATTTCTTGCCTGGATTACTGCAATTGCTTCTGAAGAAGTTTCCTTACGTCTTGCCTGGCCATACACCAGCCACGCTTCTGCCTTAGCACCTTGGGGATGTTTCAGTGCCTAAAATGTTCTTTTTCCAAATATGGAGAGAGTTAACTCCCTCACTTCCCTCAAGTCTGCTTAGGGAGAAAACACTTTCTCACTGAGGCCATGAGCATTCTATATCTATCTGTCTGTCTATCTATCATCTATCTATCTATCTATCTATCTATCTATCTATCTATCTATCTATCTATCACCTATCATCTATCTATATATTTTTTTCTTTATTCATAAAGTTTTATTTAGAGTTACTTCCTCATGCTAGACGTAAAATTACTGCAAAGATCTTGAAGCATTCTAAAGTCCTTGATTATCAAATTCAGAAGGGTTATAGCAATTTACACTCCTTTAAGCAATGTTTAAAAATGCCCACTTCAGTCCATCTTTATTTACTCTGACTGCTCATTTATGGGTGAAAAGGGCATCTCCTTGTGGGTTTTTTTTTTTTTGACCATACTATTTAAAATGACAACTTGACACCCACCTCAACCACTCCCCGCATACCCACCCCATTTTTCTGGAATCTCCATATCCTGTTAATATTTTTTTCTGTGGCACTTATTACCTTCAAACATACTATTTTACTATTTTTTATGTTTATTGTTGATTGGCTCCCCTGCTAAAATACAAGTTTTAAAGAGCAATATTTTCGTTTTGTTCACTGATGTATGTCAAGTATTAGAACCATGCCCTAACATATAGCTGGTGCTCAATACGTATTTGTTAAATGAATTTCCAACTTGCCTGTCTTTGGTCTTAGATGGTTCATACTGTTCAGATTTATTTTCTTGGTTGCTTTTGCAGTTAAAATGAGGAGGCATATAAAAGGCTTTTTCTTATTTCTTAATTACCTTATAATCTTAAACTTAATGTAATATCTTAATGTAATAGGTATCAATAGTTTCTGGATCAGGAAGCAATTGAAATCATTAACATCTCTCTATTTATAACAGCAAAAAGAAAAAAAAGTGAATGACCCAAATATCTCCACTACCAAATAGTTAACTATTTAATTAATTTTATGTCCCTTATAGGTACATGTACCTCTTTTAATACTGATTATAATGTAACTATTCATTGGCTTGCTTTCATCTTTCACTGAACCATGAGCTCCCTAAAGGCAAAGTTTTGTTTTGTTGAACTTGCATCACTAGTAACTAGCATATAATAGATGCTTAGTAATGTTTCTTAAATAAAAGAATGAAAGCATAGTTAGAGTTTCTCCAGCACTGTTCAAGGGAGAGGTCCCTTGCCCAGTTGATGCAAGCATATGATCTACTGAGTTCTTCCCCTGCAAAGTGTAGAGGGATGCTGGAGGCTCTTCATAATTGGAATTGGTGAAAGTTATCAATGGTCATGAAGTCATCTTGTGATTTTCATTGTACTTTCCAGATAGTTTTCCAAGAGAGAAGATCTAGCACTGACCTGTTAAAATTATTCCTGGTCTGTTTACGAGTTATAGTTCCCTGTGTAAAATAATACATTGCTCCTTAAAATTATTCTTAACAATAACAAAAAATAACTCTTGACTTCCACTTCCTTCTCCAGCTACTGTCTCATTTTTCTTTTTCTTTCTTTCTTTCTTTTTTTTTTTTTTGCTCTCTCTACGGTAAATACCCCTTGAAAGAGTTCTATATCACTGTCCCAATTCCTTTTCTCTGATTTTTCTGTTAAATCCGCTGCAACTAGCTCTTACCCCCAGCATTCCACCTGACTGCTCTCCACGTTACTAATCAATGACCTGTTTTTAGTCTTCATCTCACTTGACCTGTCAGCAGCATCTCACACAGTTGATGCTTCCCTTCTCCCTGTAACCACTTTCTTCACCTGGCTTCTGGACGCTGTGTTCTCCTGGTTTTTGTCCTACACTACTGGTCACTGTTCTCAGTTTCCTTTGCTCACTGACCCCTTAATATTGGAATGTCTCAGGACTCTGTCCTGGACTTCTTTGGGTTTTTTTTGTTTTTGTTTTTAGGGTTTTATTTATTTGAGATAGAGAGCAAGAAAGAGCACAAGCAGCAAGGAGGAGCAGAAAGAGAGGGAGAAGTAGGCTCCCCCTGAGTAGGGAGCCCCGAGGTGGGGCTCGATCCCAGGACCCTGAGATCATGACCAGAGCTGAAGGCAGGACGCCTAACCAGCTGATGCCACCCAGGCACCCTGGGACTTCTTTTGTTCTGTGTATTCTCTCCCTTAGTGATCTCCTTCAATCTTATGGCAGTAGATATGAGGAAGGTCCACAACTCCCTAGCTTCGGACCCAGACTTGTATATCCAAGTACCTCAGCATCCCTACTTGGATGTTTAATGGACCTCTTATATAAAAACTGAATTCCAGATCTCCTCTCCCCTCACAAACCTTCTCTCTTTACACCTTCTCTATCTCAGTTCACTGCAACTCCATTTTTCCCACTGCAGAGGCTGACTCAGCAACTTTTATACCCCACGTCCAACCTGTCATCAAATCCTGTTGCTCTCCCTTCAAAATATATGACCACTCTCCCCATCTCCTCTGATACTGCCACTGTCACCTTTGCCTAGGATTTTGTATCAGCTACCCTTAATCTTTATTCTATTCTCAACATAGCAGTCAGAGCAATCCTTTTAAAACATAAAGTAACCATGCTATCACTGCCCAGAACTATCTAGCAGGTCCCCATCTCACTCAGAGTGAAAGCCGTGATTCTCGCAATTAGCCTACAATTCCCATTACCTCTCTGCTCTCACTTCGCGTTATTCTTCCCCTTAATTTTCTTTGGTTATGTTGGCCACCTTGCTGTTCCTCAGATATCTTGGACATGCTTTCTCCTCAGGGACTGTGCCCTTGCTGTTCCTTGTGCTTGGAATGAATGCTCCTTCCAGACATTGTCATGTCTTCCTTATCTCCTCAGATTTTTGCTCAGATGTCCCCATTTTTGTGAGGCCTTCTCTTACTACCCTGGTGAAAATTGTTCACCTTATACTCCATCTCTCTTTGCTCTTTTGCTCCCCCTCTCTTTGCCACTTTATTTTTTCTCCATAGCACCTATCACTTTGTGGTGTGCTATATACTTAACTCATTTATTGTGTTTATTGTCCATCTGATCCCTCTAGGGCAGGGACTTTGCCTCTTTTCTTTCACTGCTGTGTCCTTAACCTCTAGAACAGTGTCTTGTACATAGCTGGCATTCAAATATTTGTTGACTGAATGTAGTTGAAATTATGGATTTAATATTAATCTCCTAGTATTTGGTTAGCAAAACAGATCACTTCAGCCTGATCACCTCTGGATGCATCCAAAGATATTGAGTTACTGTATTGCAGCCTGAATCATGAAGGTTCCACCGAGGTACTGCCTTATCGTGGGTCTTGATTTCAGCATGGCCATGCCCTCTGTCCTGGTTCCATATAACCTGAAGGAGATGAGGACCTCTCTGCAGCTTTCTGATTTTCCCATGTCCTAGAGTCGGAATTGAGGAACTGACAAGCAAGATTCTGGGTACTTTTAATTTCTATTTTGAGGACTAAATGGTAAGCTACCAGTACTGCAACATTCTCAGCCCTACCTAACTGTTCTCCTCCCCACACCAACACTCAGTCTGGTTTAGGGACCTCTTTGTTTCCATCAAAGTGCCTATCACACTTAATTGGTCATTATTTGATTGTCTAGTCCCCTGCTAGACTACAGTCTCTATGAGGGCAGAGATTACATCTGCCTTATTCATTGCGATATGCCTGGCATGATGTTTTTCACGTTGGAGTTCAGTAAAATTGTTTTGAATTAATAAAAGTGGTTTTTCCATAGAATATTACATCCATGCATTAAGGTGAATTTTCTTGTGGCCAAGTTTGTCTAGCCTGAAATGGAAAATATAATTTTCTTTTAGTCTGCTTTTCAGCTGTTGGGTTTCCATGTTATCATTGCCTACACCATAATCCTAGTTGTCATTTGGTGCTTCTTTCCACCTCAGATTCAGCTATCACTCAACTGCTATATGATGTCTCCCTAGGATCTTTGACATCTATATGCTAATTTAAAACTGAGATAACTTTTCTGGGGTTCAGTTTCCTCAGCCGTATCTTCAAGATACCTAATTGACTTGCACAAGATGAAACTGTAAATTTGAAGATGGATTTGAGTTTAGAGCTCCCAATTCTAAATTTAGCTTCCTTTTTTTTTTTCCATATATCATGTTGTCTTCCTATTCCAATCTCTGCTCCGTGTCTACTAGGCCATGGGTAGCACCTGTATTACTGAGTGACAGCCATATTTCATAATCTTATCATATGTAACTCCTCCACAAGCCTTTTATCCTCCTACCCTTTGTTCTGTTTATCACTTTTTATTCATTTTCTTCCCATTTCCACTCTGCTGGTTCCTCTCCCAAACAGTGGCACTCAGGGTTTATGAAAACATTCTCAGGCCTGTCCTAATCTTGTGTATGGACTGAGGGCTGTAGTGATAATTGGTTATTTCTATTATCTGCTCTCCTTACTTATATCTATTTCAGAAGTAGATAGGAGGAGAGTTTCAGAGATTTGAACCAGGGCACATACTGTCTGGGCTCTTGAACAAACAAGATGATTAAATACATGCTTTTTGCTCTGTTCTTTCCTGACCCTCCATAGTACAGGAGTAAGAAAAGTATGAACCCTTATGGTATAGGCAGAATAATGCCACCCTGTCCCCAGACACTCATATCCTAATTCCTGAAACCTATGAATATGTTAGCTTACCTGGCAAAAAGAACTTTGCAGATGTAATAAAGTTAAGGATTTTGAGATGGGGAGATTATTTTGAATTATTTGGGTCTAATCACGAAGATCCTTATAAGGGAAAAAAGAAGGCAGGAGAATTTGAGTCAGAGAGAAGGAAAAAAAATCAAAAGATGCTCTGTTTTGAAGATACATGTTGAGGTCATGAGCCAAGGAATACAGAAGTCTCTAGGATATAGAAAAGGCAAAGAAACAGATCCTCCCCTAGAGTGTCCAGAAGGAGTGCAGTTCTGCCGACACCTTGATTCTAGCCCACCAAGATTGATTTTAGACTTCAGACCTTTATTTTTATTTAAAGATTTATTTATTTGAGAGAGAGAATGAGATAGAGAGAGCATGAGAGGGGGGAGGGTCCGAGGGAGAAGCAGACTCACTGCTGAGCAGGGAGCCCGAGGCGGGACTCGATCCTGGGACTCCAGGATCATGACCTGAGCCGAAGGCAGTTGCTCAACCAACTGAGCCACTCAGGTGCCCTAGACTTCAGACCTTTAGAGCTATAAGATAATCAATTTGTGTTTTAAGCCATTAAGTTTGTGGTAATTTGTTACACTGACAATAAGAAATGAATTCAGCTCCCCAAGGACAAAAAGAACAAGAAAGGAAACCATAGCAGTTGAGAAAATTCAGCACATGCTTAGAAGATGGGGTAGATGGAAGAAAAGTCACAGATGGAAGATGGAAGAAGCTGATAACCTGTGTGCCTGCAGGAGGGAGAAGGGATAGCAACAAGAAGGAAGTAACTTGTCCTGTAGAAACCCAGAGGCATTCAGGAATTAGAGGTCATCACTGATATATCCCATTTAGAGAGCCCAGGAAAAGAAGACAAAGGGAGGCCTACAGAACATTTGGCTAAATATGTAAGTTATAAATCCAGCTAACAAACGGCTATCTAAAGTATATTCTGTCCTATCTTGAGAAATGCAGAGAAGGGACTTCCATTTGGGGGCACACCCATGAATTTAAAGAAATTAATCAGCATGAAAGAGAGAAACCAACAATTATTCAACCAACTAACCAACCAAACAGAACGCCTGATATATCTGACTTTATTGAGATGAGAGTTAAAATGGTGGAGAGTTTTGAATTAGTGATATGTACTTAGACAATCACATTGATGAAAAAAAACAATTATTGACTCCAGAAAAAAACCCAAAAAGTCAGGCAGGAGAGGAAAATTAATTATAGTCTATTATATGGCTCAAATAGAATAGAATACAAGGCTCTAAAAATGTAACTACCAATTATTAATCTAATTAAAGGGGCACCTGGGTGGCTCAGTCGTTAAGCTTCTGCCTTCAGCTCAGGTTGTGATCCCAGGGTCCTGGGATTGAGCCCCCCATCAGGCTCCCTGCTCAGCTGGGAGCCTGCTTCTCTCCCTCTCCCACTCCCCCTGCTTGTGTTCCCTCTCTCACTGTCTCTCTCTCTCTCTCTCTCTCTCTGTCAAATAAATAAGTAAAATCTTTTAAAAAAATTCATCTAATTAAAATTATGATGGGGTGCTTGGGTGGCTCAGTTGTTTAGGTGACTGACTCTTGATTTCGGCTTAAGTCATGGTCTCGGGGTTGTGGGATCGAGCCCCCTGTTGGGCTCTGTGCTCTGCGTGGGGTCTGCTTATCCCTTTCTCTTTACCCCGCCCCCTGCATGCTCTCTTTCTCTCTCTCAAGTAAATAAATAAAATCTTTAAAAAACCAAAATAAAATTATGATATATAATTAAAGAGCATGTATGTGGTGGGAATGCAGAGAGGGAGGAAAATAAACCCTCATTTCTATAATGCAGAGTCAATAAGTAATGCCTAAAGCAGAAATACCAAGTTGCCACAATTAAAACACATGTAGAGATATGGAGGTCAATTCCAAAGAACCAGTTAAAAAAATTCACAGTGGCTATCTCTAGGGTAAGGTAAGTATTCAGTGAGAAGGCTGTGGACTATTCAAACTATGAACATGTATATCTTTGATAAAACTAGATTCTTTTTTTAAAAAGGGGGGATAAAAGATGATCTTAAGGGGAAAACTATTGAAGATACTTTCCTGGATTTGAAAAACATGAGCATTAAGATTGAAATGACATGGTGACTTTTGAGCTTAACATGGTTGAGATGTAAAATCCTTCCATAGGGTGGAACATCACAAGTCATGGTGTAGGCCGTCAAGGGGGTAAGGAAGTATAATCCACCCATTGCAGGAACAGCAAATATTTTGAACAAGAATATAATCTATCTCAAAGGGAACCCCTGAAAAGAAGAGAGGCAAAAGGAATACTTATGACAGCACTTGTGAGAAGGAGGAAGAAAGCTTCAGGAGGAAGGTCAGGTTGGTGGAGGGGGAGAAATGGAAGGTGATAGCTTTGTGACAAGTCTGACCGTTAGATGACCACTTCTCTGGGCATAGGATGCTAGAAGATTTGGAGTCGTGTGGTAAGAGACTGCTGTTTCCTCATCAGCTTTTTTTTTTTTTTGTACAAAGTGAGTTTTTTCAAAAACTATGTAATGTAATAATTTAATATAAATTTAAATTATTTTTTAAGTGGGCAGAAGTTTACCTACACGGTGTGTTATGGGCTTGTGTATGTATGCCTCCATGACGTGTGTGTGTCCCGTGTTTGCATTTTTGTGTGTGTTTAGGCAGTTCTGAAACTGTAGCTGGGAATTTTTATTACCTGTCTGCCACAAGCTCAGTACAGAAATTGAGAGCAAGCATTTATAAACTTTAATAGCAGTTCAACAGAGTATTTTATGTATATTGAAATCAGTAATACAAAATGTGAGGGTTCTATTTTGTATTCTTTGTTTTTAAATTTTTTCTTCATAATTCATTTTTACTGTATTTTACAAACATCTGCATTGGATTGGAAATTTAAAAAAATGTGGTCCTTCACCACAGTTTTAGAAGCACTGATTTAGGGTATTCAAGTAAAGCTCTAGGATGAAAGTATTTGAGAATTATTGTCCTCGGACAATCAGCAAATGGCCAGTGCTATACCTCTGATTATGCTGCCTTGTGCGCAATTGTACTTGGAGAATTTTATGTAGAAAGAACAGAAGCATGTTGAGGTCAGCGCTCCTTGTCCTTCTGTGACAAAGTTATTTACAATATCCTCCTCTTCATCCAGCCCCCTCAGTAAAGCACCTGGAAAGAGTCCAAAGAAAACAGTTGTGTTTTCCAAGAAACCATGGGAAAGCAGCATTAGCGACCCTGAGGTGAAGACATTTGACTTTCTACGGTTAACACGCTTACTTTTTTTGCAGTCCTGTCCAAATTCTGCGTTTTTGCCAGCACTGCTCTCATGTTAATAGTCAAATACTTAAGGCATAAGTAATAATAATATAAAAACATAGGGATTCTCTTGCCTTTTTAACTGGTTCATTAGGTTCTTGCTTCTTTCCCTTCAGGCTTTATGCTCATGCTACCCAATGCTTATTCAAAGGAGACCACATATCCATACTTAATGTCTTTGAGGGCTTAACAACTGGTGCTTTTCCTGTGATAAAGTAAAATACAGTTCATCACAGGATACATTTCAGAAGTACCAGAGTTCATTTCTTCCCCAGAATAGTGACATTTCTTTTCAATATATGAGCAGAAATGATGAAGTAGTCAGTAACTCTGTCAGTTTTAATGCTGAAGTTTGCATGTATCTTGATAAAAGGCTTCTGGTCTCTGTTGGTTGTGGTTTAGTCATGAACGTTGTCTTGGTGACCCTGGAAAACAACACAGCCAACTCCTGCCCTAACAGGAATTGTGATTGCCTAAACTCAGGTGCAGGATATAGAGGTTTAAACCACACCCTGAGAAGCATCCCATCTCTGCACAGTGCAAGGCTGTCAAAAGCTGGTTAGCTTCTGAGATAGAAGTCGCTGTGTCTCCTAAAATTCACCATATCAAGGCATTTGACTTGTGCAGTTAAGTACTTAATGAGTGGTTTTCAAGTTTTCTTTTTCTCACACAACCCATTTCTACCAATAACATCCAAAGGAGGAGTGCTGTTTTCAAAAGCTCCTCCCACCCATGCTTGTAAGCCCTCCCCCCTCTTCCCCCTTCTACAAGGAATTTAGTGAGAGTTTTCTTGTTTGGGTGTGTAAGGATGATAGGGAAGGAGAGAATAAATCTTTTTACCTTTACACATCACCAAGCAACAAATGAGCATAAGAACGCTTAGAAATGTCAATGTCATGTTTGCCAGTGTCCCTTCTCTGTGTAGACTTTTCTTAGCAAGGAATCTGGTCCTGTCAGCCAGATTGTTATATTTCAGTATTTGACATACTTTTTTTTTTTATGTTAAGGGACTTGTCAATGACAATTTACAATTTATGGTTCTGTATACTGCATTAACCACAGTGTTGCTTCTTCCAGGAAATATCTTCTTGCCAACAGAACTTTGAGGAAGACAGTCATGCCCATGCCTCCTCAGCATAAGCAGATTATATATCATTAGGGTCGTGCATTTGCAGATCAGAGAAATAACTTTGTTTCATCCTAATCTATTGGGTGGGAATGAATATCTTCACAGTTCTGAGATCCTCTTAAAATAAGAGGTCCCTTAGTAATCTGTTCTCAAACTACAAAGGGGGGTTATAAATATCAGTGAAGTGGAATTGAATATACTAGAATTTGGCATGCTCCCAGCCCTGGCTCTTGACAGGGTGGCGTCTTATTCTAGGATCACGGAGTCTTTTCTCTCTAACTGATTTTCTTCCAGGATGGACCCTACCCTTTTTTTGTCCCTCCCACCAGTAAACTTACCTTGTGTAGATTTCATCAAACGAATCTGTAAATGTTATTGTCTAATATGTTACCGCCTGACACTTGTTACTAATATCCATTCTGTGGCACAGGGCTAAATAGTTTTTGTCACTGTGGTTTTGAAATGAACCAGTAGAATACTTTTGTATTTGTGTGTCAGAGTTTCTCCTACTTCTTTCAGGAAGGAAGCACTGAATCATTTTCAGGACTTTTTTTTTTTTTAATTGAACTCTAATTGACATATACTATCCTGGTTTCACTTTTATATAACCTCATTTGTCATTGTTGGTCCAAGATTAAACAGACAGTGTTTGCACTTTAGGCTTACATGACACAATGTGTGAAAAGACTTATAATCAAAACACTCCTGAAGCGGCTTGCTGCAGCCCAGGAATGTTTACCGGAATTACCCATAACATAGCACGAAGCCAAAGGAGTTTTAAAAACACCCTCTCTTTCTTTCCATTGGGATTTGTCCTAAATTGTTGTTCACTGTCAGAGCTCGCTGCACACATGCAGGCAGAGCACCTCTGGTGTGCAAGGTAGATTACCCATTCAGGTATGAATTTGCCTAACCGGACTGACTCTAAGCACCTCGGGGCTGGGGACAGAGTCTTACTCATTGCTTTAGGCCAGCACCTCCTTCTGTGCCTGTTCATTGACTGGAACAGAGTGAACCAAACTCAATGCCCAAAACACAGAGCACAAAAGACTGGAATGAGAGGGCTGAGTGGAAGAAAGGGTAGGCGTGAAAGACCCAGGCTAAAGATTACATTCTTAAAATTCTCAAAGGTGAGGAATTTATTAAATCAGAGGCAGAGGATTTCTTCTAAGAGAAGAACGGCAGAGTACAGAGATTGTATGGGGGCATACAGGAAACACATTGGTTTTCTTCACTGCGTGGAGCTTCCTCTACAAAGGATGGGGTGGGGGACGGAGAAACTTCGCTGGATTATCGTGAGGTGGGATGAAAAAAATCCCTGTATCTCGCTTAGCACTGCCCCTGACTCACTGTAAGAGATTAGTAAGTATTAGATATGTTTATCACCATATTTATTGCATCCAATTAAAAGATAATTTTGTGGGGCGCCTGGGTGGCTCAGTTGGTTAAACCGCTGCCTTCGGCTCAGGCCATGGTCCCAGGGTCCTGGGATCGAGCCCCACATCGGGCTCCCTGCTCATGCAGGAAGCCTGCTTCTCCCTCTGCCTGCCGCTCCCCCTGCTCGTGCTCTCTCCCTCTCTCTCTCTCTCTCTCGCTCTCTCTGTGTGTCAAATAAATAAAATCTTTAAAAAAAAAAAGATAATTTTGTGTCACTAAGAAAAAACCATCAATTAAACCATTACATGATGATTTCTTATCAAAATTATTTTCTATTTATTGAAAAATTTTTAGGCTGATTTAGACAGATTTTAAAAATCATATTTCATCCTCAGGCCTATGTATACAAAGGAACCGGGGCATGTTCAGAGTCTAATTTGTCAGAGATGTTGATTTCCGTGTTTTATCTCACAATGTTTTCTGTGATATCAAGTGTTGGAAATTAGAAATGCAGCACCCCTAAAATGAACCCTCTGCCGAATCCCAACTGCGACACACTCTCCTTGTGCTTCTTCTGTCTTTCCAGGAAGTGTCCACAGACCATTCTCGGGCAACAACCAAATTCACACTCTCTCTTCAATTCCTGCTCGTCACATCCTAACTTGCTTCTTCCATGGTCTTCCCCGCATTAGTTCATGGTTAAGTCCATTATAGGAGTTGCTCAGGACAAAATTTCTAAAGTCACCTTTGTCTGTCCTCTGCTTGTTATACCCCACGTCCAATCCCACCAAGATTTCAAATCCAGAACTTGGCTCCCATCTGCCTTCCTCCACTGCTGCTTCTCTAGCCTAAGGCATCATCATCTTTCACCTATAACCACCTCCAACAGGTTTTTCTGCTTTTGTCTTGGCCCCGTTAGTGGCCTGAACGAATCTTGCAAAACTAAGTCAGCTCTTGTCCCTCCTCTACCTGAAACCAAGCATTAGCTGCAGGTTTCACTCAGAGTGAAAGCCAAAGTCTTTGCAGTGGCCCCCCTCCCCTGTCCCTACAGAACTGATGCTCCCTGCTTCACCTCCCTCTTCCCCTCCTACTCCCTTCTGGGCTTCCTCCAGACTCACTAGCCTCCTGGCTGGTTCTCAGTCTCACCAGGCATGCTGTCTTTGCCCTCTCTTTCCTCTGCCTGGAAACTGCCTCCAGAATCTGCGGGCTTAAGTCCCTCACGCCCTTCAGGTTTTGCTCACGTTCTCACTGAAGCCTCCCTTGGCCATCTGAATTAATACCGCAACCCGAACCTCCCTCTGTACCCCAGTCCACCCTGCCTCCCTTAACACACTCCACGTTTTCTTTTTCCATAGCACTTAGCAGGATAACATACTATAAAATTTACTTATTGATTATGGTGGATTGCTTATTAGATTTCTCACAAGGGCAGACATTTTAATTTGTTCACTGATGATTCCCAAGTGCCTAGAACAGTGCCCAAGAGGCATCCACTCAATACTTGTTGAATTGCACTGACGTGTGATAAATCCCATGACTTAGATCAGCACAAGGTGCCATGGAAGTGTATGGAAATGGCCCACACTGAGCAGGTCAAGAAAGATTTTGTGAAGGAGCCGATGCCTCAGCTCAACTTGCTTCCTGATAAACAGACTGAGGTGGCTGAAGGAATCATGAGAAACAATGAAATCACAGATGCGAAATCATCCCTTGGGTATTGTTTCAGGGGGACATTCAGATTGGACATTACCTATGATTACCTTACCGAGTAAGGAAGTCAAATCCCATAGGTAATAAACTTTGTAAACAGATGTTTCAACAAAGCTTAGTTCTGTCTGGATGTACCCCATTATTATCGTGAGCACTGATAACATTTCGTGGTCCAACTGCATTGGCCAGGAATGCCAGTCTGACCAGCCTCAATCTTTGTTTTGGTCAGTAGAGTAGCCAGTCATGAAATGCTGAGGTTCTGCTAGCCAAAATAATGGTTAAGGAAGTTTATAGTGATTACCTTAGAAAGGAATGCAATGACATAGAGATTTTTCTCATTTGAGGTATTCTTTCAGTGCAGACCAGGGGTTGTCCTCGGAGAGAGAGCCCTTGCTCTTTCAGTACTTGGGACGAGACACAAATCCACTCTCAAATCAGCTTTCTAACTTACAACGTATGATTTATGTGTTCTTAACAATCTGTGCCATCTGGTGGCTTCATATTAAATAATTATTCTTGATAATTAGATGTCAAGCTCAGTTGTTTCTAGCTGTTGGAGGAATGTATGTGCTGTCAACACATAAATATAACACATTTTAGAATTTGTATACGCTCTTTACAAAGTTTACCTGCGCCCTTTGAATTTCAGTAGGCAGATACAAGGCCCTTTCTGCCTTCCCAGTGTTGACTCTTTTCATAGAATCACCTAAGCTCAGTCCCTGAGTGACACACATTAATCAATATGCATTATTAAAATGAGTAAATCAAATAAATTTTGATCCAGAAGAAACATATAGTTTAAGTCTCAAGGTGTTGGGGAAATTGAACTTAGTGTACTCTTGTATCTATAAAATATGTCTCATCATAGCCCCCAATTCAGTTTTTATGAAAATTAATACATGTAACACGAGTTAATATATGTAAGTCTTTGGCATATTTCTTTTATTAGTAAACTTTATTTTTTTAGAACAGTTGTAGATTTACAGAAAAAGTAAGCAATCAGTACAGAGAATAAATACACCTATATATCCTCCCCTCACCCCACCTCAAGCTCAGTTTCCCGTTATTAACATCATACATTAGTAGGTACATTTGTTATAATCAATGAACCAATACTGATATATTACTATTAACTAAAGTCTGTAGCTTATTCAGATTTCCTGAGTATTTACCTAATGCCCTTTTCTGTTTTAGGACCCATCCAGGATACTATATTACATCCAGTAAAATTGTGTCTCCTTAGGTTCTGTTTGCTGTGACAACTTCTGGCTTTCTTGTTTTTGTTGACCTTGACAGTTTTGAGGAATACTGGTCAAGTATACTGTAAAATGCCTCTCTACTGGAATTTGTCTTTGGCACATTTGAAGGCTTACAAAAATGTTGGTTGTTATTATATTACTTTAAATTTGGGTTAAAATGTGGAACAGAGGTGGGATGTTGGGGGGATAGTTTTGCTGGATGTTCAGTATTAATTAATTAATTATTATTATTATAATAAAAGATTTTATATTTATTAGAGAGAGAGAGCATGAGCAAGGGGGGGCAGAGGAAGAGGCAGAGGGAGAAGCAGGCTCCCCGCTGAGTGTGGAGCCCGATGTGGGGCTCAATCCCAGGACCCCGAGATCATGATCTGATCCAAAGTCAGATGCTTAACCAACTGAGCCACCCAGGCACCCCTCGATGTTCAGTATTTTAAAAAAAGATTTATTTTGAGGCTTGGTCAGTTAATGAGTGCTGGAAAACTGGACAAATTTGGTTTGCCCTACATCCATCCTTCCATCTGTCCGTTCGATTCAATAAATATTCACCAAGTCTCTACTGTGAAGGTAGAAGTGTGTTACATGTTGAGGATTCAATAACAGAGAAAACAAAACTGCCCTCGTGGAGCTTCTGGTCAAATAGGGAGACAGTTAATAAGCAACTAAAGAAATAATCTAAAAGATAGCTTATCACAAACAAGGAAAATAAAATATTTTTATAGTAAAGAATATCTCCGTAGGTGAGGTGAAGAAGGACTACTTTATTAGGATGGTGTATTAGTTAGGGTCAGATTTAACTGGAAGGGGCAGAAAACTTAAAAAAAAAAAAAGAGGCATGAGCAAAATAGGAATTTCCTTGTCATGTTCAGGAAGTCAAGGAGTCAGTCCAGAGCTAAAGTGGCAGCTCCATAGAGTCAGGACCCCGGCTCCTCCCATCTCGTTGCTCTGCTATACATGGTTTCATTCCCTAGGAAGCTCTCATGGTCTAGGACATTTCCTGGGGCCCCAGCCATCACATCTGAATTCCAGCCAGCATGAAGGTGAGAGACAGACAAGGGAACACCCCTTTTCCCCATTTTTGCTTATTTCTTGCTGACCAGAACTTAGCTGTGGCCTCACCCAGCCATTTTACCTAGTCTTTATCCAGGTGGCCCGATATAGCAGCTACACATCATAAGTGTTGTTGCTGTAGAATAGCAGCTCTAAATGCAGCAAAATCACCTGCAAGACTTAGTGAAACACAAGTTTCTCATTCAGTAAGAGGCAAGAATTTGCGTTTCTAGCAAGCTCCCATGTATTGATGATACTGCTGGTCTGGGACCACACTTTGAGAACCGCTACCCACCCTAGAAGAAGGGGAGCATGGATATTTGGGGAGCAGTCTCTGATTTGGAGCATACTTTGGACTTTGATCATTTACATGTTTGTACTGAGACAGATTATGCTTTCTGAGGTCAAGTATCTCATCTTTGATATGTCAGATCTGGATAGCTATACACAATTTAGTCATTTTTGAAAGAGGTTGGTGTTTTGGTTATCTACTGCTATGTGACAAACTACCCCAAAACAAGTTTAAGGCATTCATTCGCTTGTGATTTTGTAGGTCTGCAATTTGAGCGGGACTCAGTGCAGAAGGCTTGCCTTTCTTCTCTATGTGCGGGTCAGTCGTGACTAAGGCTGGAGGATGCAACACAGCTTCACTCACTCATCCAGGGCTGGGCACCTTGGCGCTTCTCTGGGAGACTCTTTCTAGCAGAATAGCCTGAACTTCCTTACTTGGGAGGCTTGGGGCTCCAAGAGGGTAAAATGGAAGTTCTAAGTCTTCCTTAAGTCCTAAAAATTGCACTGAGTCCCTCCTGCCAGATTCTATTGGTCACAGCGAGTCACAAAGCCAGCCAGATGTAAGGGGAGAGGACTCCAACTACTGATGGGAAGGAAGACTGGCCAAGTCTCATCAAAAAAGAGCATGTGAGGGGCGCCTGGGTGGCTCATTCGTTGAGCGTCTGCCTTCAGCTCAGGTCATGATCCCGGAGTCCTAGGATCGAGCCCCGCATCGGACTGCCCGCTCAGCGGGAGTCTGCTTCTCCCTCTCCCACTCCCCCTGCTTGTGTTCTCTCTCTCGCTGTGTCTCTCTCTGTCAAATAAATAAATAAAATCTTAAAAAACAAAAAAAAAGAATCTGATTAATAAAATTAAAAAAAAAGAGCATGTGATTGAGAAGGATTATTGTAGCTGTCTGGTAATAGTCAGCCATAGTCAGGAATGTCAGTTTTATAATAGGAATCCCTTACCATTGTAGCTATGGACATAGACCATTCATTGTGTTTTATCCTTACCAGGACCAGAGTATGAATTTGGATAAAGCACTTCCAAATTTTTTTGGTGCACTGCTAGAAAAGAAGTGTGGCAAGATCAAACAGGATTTTAGAAAGTCTTGTTGGTTATTGTAAATAGCTTTCTCATACCTTTATAGATGTAAAAGTTCAAGCATGAGGAGAACACTATTTGGAAACAAGTTCATCAATATTTTCTTGCTGGCCTTCTTTAGATACATGGCTATTTTGATTGAAAGTTGTGATCTCTAATTTTGAAAGTCAGCATTCAAAAAATAATGTTCTCACATCCATACAATGTGAATGAATGCTCTAAAAGAGGTCAAGTTCATAACATATTTTTATATGTTGTGTTACTTAGGCTGAGGGTAAGAGATGCCTCTCCCTCCATCCCCAATGAAATCTCTACAAGTGCTTGAAATTTTACCAGGAGTGATTATTTGTTCAAGCATTGCTCATTTTCACTGGATTCTTACATAGCAAATACTTCTGGGAAAGGAAGGGTGGAAGTAAGTAGCACTGTACTATGAATAATTTAGAGGAACAGGCTTCTCAGAGAATTCTGAGTGTCCTGGATGCCTTTGGAGGAAGGGGGTGCTGAAGACAGGAGCCAGATGGGGGTGGGAGGGTGAAAAATGGTTAAGATAGAGCTACCAAGCCCCAATTTCTTTACCTCAAACGGACTGCTGCTTAGGTGGCATGCATTAGGCTTATGTGATGTTAAAATAACCAATTCCATACGAGCTTTTTATTGTGGAAAGAACATTTTGTTCCTATAATAGGATATCATACATTCTTTGTGTGTGTGTGTGTGTGTGTGTGTGTGTGTGTGTGTGTGTTTCTAAACATTTCTGCACAAAGAGTATTCCTTTACCCCTAAAATATCTCCAGCCGCCTGCTTGGAGGTTTTTTCCTCTTATAATAACTTGTAGTTTTGTGATTTTCCTTTGGATTGCACTATCTCCTCCAGCCCTCCCCTGTCACCCTATTTTCCAAGGTCCAGAAGACAGTGCTGGCGTTCCCCTGAGCCTCTGGACTTGCCTGCCCACTGTGGGAAAATTCCAGCGGGGGCGGAGGCTGTGCTGTTTGCTCACCAGGTGTTGAGTGGACCAGAGTGGAGCTGCCCCGCAGCGGTGTTTTCCTTGTTTGAATAGCAGCTTATTTCCATCTTTGATTTCCTTAAGGGCACGGGGTCTCTCCGTTTCATGTATGCCTTCACCCAGTGAAAACTAATCCAACTCAGAAGCCCTGAAGGGTGACCTTCTCGGGAGCTGCCTTTGTTCGAGGAGCTAACAGTGCAGAGCTGCGATTTTTATTATTCCCGCAGAAAGCCAGAGCCTGTTCGCTGGTTCGGATGAAAAGCTCTGTGACTAACAGGACTCTTTCTTCATTGCTTTCTTTTCTTGGGTTACATTTCTCCCATTAGCTGCCAGGTTGTTTCACAACATTTCTCCCGACCAAAGTGATTTATCATGCAGAGTGAAGGAGAAGTGGGGACTGCCTGCTTTCCTTTGACCCCCTGACAGCAGGGCTTCTGCTCCTGCAATCAGGACAGGCCCCCAGCCCGTCACTTAGGTGGTGTGGGCCGAGCAAAGGAAACTTGACTCACAGCTGTTACCGTTCTGGAGAAGTCCCAGGATATGGGGCGGTGAGCCAGTTGGGGTGCAGCCTGCCTCCTGGTTCTCCCTCCTAAAGCCAAGGCTCTTGGAAGACAAGCCTTGGTTTTGCAGCCAGACTAAAGATGGAGGTCCTTCTGCTGTAGTCCTGGGGATCTACTCCGTATGGATTTTACAGTTAGTCAGCGGCTGCTGTAACGGAAACCAGAGTGACCAGGATTCTGTCTCTTCTAAGCCTCAGTGTAGGCTCCCACCCGCACCCCCTAAGCTGGTTGGCAGGGTCCCAGGGGATACCCGCAGGCTGTTGAAGACTTCTCTTGTGTGAGTGTCCTGCATTGCTCTCAGTCACTCTTTTCTTCCCAACCACTTCACATAGACAAGCATGTTTTTTTTTTTTTTAAATAAGTGGCAGTCAGGCAAATCCAATTAATAGCTTGGTGTCATGACAATAGCTGAAGAACCAGGTGATAAAGACACTCTAGTCTTGACAGCTTGCAGAGGTCCACCTGAAAAACAGGTGAGCCATGGGCAATGAAAGAATTAGAGGAAAGTGCTCATTTGCTCGCAAGGTGGCCCAAGCAGATGTCAACAGGTGCAGAACAAATGTAAATACAGTCCCTGGTATCCTCTTGGAGAAATCTGTGCTGAGGGGTCCTCCAGCCTCTGTGCACAGGCTCCAACTAGCACCTAGAACCACCCCAGTGTCTGGGCTGGTCCGGACAAGTCGGGAGTGATCAGTGTACTATAAAAGTGTAACCAGGAAAGGAGAAACCATGCTGAGCATTTGAAACAGAGGGAATTTAATGCAGATAAGTGTTTATACAGGAGATGGAAGAGCTGAGAAGCCAGACAATGGATGGTGAGATAACCCAAAGAATGGAAATAGCTGGAAGCTACCGGTACTACTGTGCTGGAGGTCAACGGTGGGGGGGCGGGGGGAGGTGCTTTTTCACTAAAGCGGAGGAAGAAGCATGAGGGTCCTGTGGTGTCTGCTGAAAGCTGGGGCCAGGGAGGAGATGCCAGAGACACTGCCTTAGGCAGAGAGGGAGGCGGCGAAATCCCTGGGAAACACCGCTCACAAGGGTCAGTCTCCTGGGATCCAGCGCAGAGCAGCAGAGATAAAGACTGGCCCAGGCAAGGAGCCCTGTGTGTGTGGGGGGGGGGGGGGGGGGGGGGGGGGGGGGTGGGGGGGGGGGGGGGGGGGGGGGGGGGTGAGCGGGGGGAGGTCGGAAATCGAGCCTCACTGGAGCAAACCTTGTGTCTGCGGGGCCAGGAGGGCTCCCGCTGCCATGACTCCTACCAGTAGCAACATCTCCTGTCAGCGGATCCTGGGGAAGCACATTGGTCACGAGTGCTGTGTCACTCTCGCTAGGAACGTGGGGCACGGGGATGTATGCGTTTATTCAAGAATCACTGAACTATAGTATTTACACTTTACCTCCATAAAATGTAAAAATACACCCCCACAAAGAGTATTAGGCTCTGGAGTCACACTGTTGGCTACTGGCTAGCTCTTATAGACTGAATTGTGTCCCCTCCTCCCTCTCCTCCAAATTCATCCGTTGAAGCCTTAGCTCCCAATGTGACTGCGTTGGGAGATAGGGCCTTTAAGAAGGTCACAAAGGTGGGGCGCCTGGGTGGCTCAGTCGTGCGGCAGCTTCGGCATCAGGTCATGGTCCCAGGGTCCTGGGATCGAGCCCCACATCGAGCCCCCATCGGGCTCCCTGCTCCACGGGGAGCCTGCTTCTCCCTCTCCCCGTCTCCCCCTGCTTGTGTTCCCTCCTCACTGTCTCTCTCAGTCAAATAATAAATAAAATCTTAAAAAAAAAGAGGTCACTAAGGTTAATTGAGGTTATAAGGGTGGGTCCCTAATCTCATAGGACTCGTGTCCTTGTAAGAAGAGAAAGGGAAGCCAGAGATCTTTCTTTCTCTACACAAAAGAAAGGCTGTGAGGACAGCAAGAAAGGCAGCCATCTGCAAGTCAGGAAGAGAGGCTTCACCAGAAACCAACCCTGCCAACACTGTGATCTTGGTCTTTTGAGCCTCCAGAATGCTGAGAAAACAATTTTTTGTTTTTAAATCTCCCAGTCTGTGGTATTTGCTACAACAGCCTAAGCTGACTAATAGACTAGCTGTGTGACTTTGAGCAAATCACACTACTGTCTACCTTATTTCTTCATCTGAAAAATGGAGATAATAAAGTTCCCTCCTCACAGGATTTTTGGGACAATTGAGATAGGAGTTCAGAACACTCAGCCTAGAGTTAAGTATGCACGTGTAGCTCTTGCTATTCATACCCCTGAATTTCTGCCTCAGTCTCCCTGCCTGGAATTCTGGGTCTCACCTCTCGTCAGATGCTGTCTCCAGCCCCCTAGCCTCACACAAGATCTTGCTGGTCCTCTCCCTGTAACCTCTTCCTGGCATCCTCCAGCCGACATTTGGGGTCCTGGGGCATTGCTCAGAACTGTCACCTGCCTTTCTTTTAGCTGTCTGTGCTCCGCTTGCTGACACCACCTCCACCCCAAGAATGTCATGTCCCTACAATTATGTGCTTTGGTCCATTTACCAAGTGGCTTGTGGCTGAGCCAGCTGTATCGGTTTCCCATGACCCATCCTTTCTGGTCCTGGCTGCATCCCACCAGCCTGGGTGTTTAAGTTGGCCTGGCATACTTCCCACCTCCGGAAACACTCCAGGCTACTTGCACAGACTCATGGAGCTGTGGCAGCTCTAGATTTTTCTTTTAAATTTTTTATTTTTAAAATTTTATTTATTTGAGACAAAGAGAGAGAGAAAGAGTAAGAAAGCATGAGCAGGGAGAGGGAGAAGCAGACTCCCTGCTGAGCAGGAGCTGAAGCCGGCTCGATCCTAGGACCCTGGGATCATGACCTGAGCGAAGGCAGATGCTCAACAGACTGAGCCACCCAGGTGCCCCAGCTTTAGATTTTTTCTGTCTAGAAATACATGGACTGGAAAGGGGTGAGTGGATGAACCTGCTTTTATATGTATAGCAAAATGCTATTTTATGTTATTGTTTTTTTAAACTTACATTGTGGACTTATTTGGGGAGAAATAATGAAATTATGTGTGGTGTTTGGGGTTGGGGGCTATGCTCACAGGTCGATTGGCAACAACTTCCCAGCATCAGTCCCTTACTGGGCACATTGTTGCTAGTTTTATGTGGTGTTAGAATCTGTGGTTGTCTGTGTGAGGTTTGTTGGGTCATTTGTAAGCAGTGGTTCTCAGGTTTGTAGTGAATCATGTCTATTAGTTTCCAATTATCATATATCTCAAATTTAACAGCACAAACCAACACACACTTATTTTCTCACAGTTTCTGAAGTTTTTAGTCTTTTAAAATTGTGCAAATGATACAAGCTGATAATAACAAGTTTAAACACTGAGAAGTTTACAAAGTAAAAATGATAACGTATGTCCTTATTCACCTCTATTCTAAGTCCCAGAGCAATGATTACTGGTCGCTGTGAGTACATCTATACACATTTTTTTGTAGGCTTAGATGAACATATGCTTATAGGGTACACTCCCTTTTTTTTTTTGAAACAAGAATGAGCTCACACTTAAATTAGGTGGGACTTCTGTTTGCAAGTGATAGAAACTCTGTAATCAACCATTTTTGGCAAAAAGAGGAATTCACTGGCAGAAGAATTTAAACCACAGGACTCAATGTCTCTGTCTTCTCTCTGCTTCTCGCAGACCAGCATACTCCACAAGCTGGAACTCTGGTTCACAGAGGCTGCCTGGCTCCCAACTCCAGGCTTCCACACACAGAGGGCTTTTCCCTTGCCTTTAGCTCTAAATAGAGCATTCCCAAGAAGGACATTGACTGGCCGCGAGTATCATTTAAAGTACTTTTGTCTGCAGATAACAGAAACCCCAACTCAACTGTGAGTGACTTAACAGAGATTTGTTTTTTTCATGGAACAAGATGTCTAGAGGTACGCGTTGTTCTAAAGCCCAGTGACGCCATGCTTCTGCATCAGTTTCTTGGCCATTCTCTTGGTCTTCCCCTGAGGGTTGCAAGATGGGTACAGCAGCTCTGCACATCATGTTCTTAATTTGACAGCGTCTTTCTTTACCTGGCTTTTCTCAAAAGCAAAACCTGAGACACAGGCTGTTGTGCAGTGGCCCCGGGGAGGTGATGGCAGGGAGCGGGAGTTAGGACTGAGGGAATGAATCTGGGAAAGAGGGACAATCAACATAAGGAAGCATTACTGTGTGGGATGGTGCTGTGGGCGACCTGCTAGCACCTCCTGAGGGGCCTTATGAAATCTATCTCAGGACTGTGTGCTGGGGCACAAAGAGGGAAACATTCTTCCCTCAGCATGCTCCCTCCGCCCCTAACTAAACAGAATGACAATGGACATATTTTCCAGTCAGTGAATGTGTATATGGCATACAAAGTTCATAGCCGCATCGTTATACAGATGAGCCACACTTGCCTATTCTATTAATGGGTATTTAGACTGAGGTCCTGGTTTTATATCAAGTTGTCATAAACATTGAAAGAGGCATGGCTTCCCTCTCCCATCTCCCGGTCCCAGAACTGAGGAACTTTTATCCCATTTCAAGGCTTTGGCACATTGAAAAATATAGCAATATTTCATCTTGCCAAAACATAACTATTTCACACTAACCTATTCAGAACAAAAATAGAAAAGAGGTAAAAATAACTTCTGAATAGCCAAATAGATGTCAAAGAGTTACAAATTCCAGCTGGACTGGGCAGCCCTGTGTGCGATGTCACTCTGGTTTGGTCTGAAATCTCATGCACTTGCAAGAGAGAGCTTTGTTAGGAGCCTGTTTAACCTCATTTTACTTACAATTCTAACTAGCTTGGTATCCTAGTTACTATTTCCACAAACGAGAAGGGGAAGGAAGCTGCTAAAGGAAGCCACACTGCCAACTCAAATCAAAAAAGGGACCACTGACAGTAACAAAAACAAAATAGCAGAAACAATAACCCAAGACCTTTTTAAAAATGTCCCAAACATGTAAAAGAATACTGGTATTCCTTCCACCTACTCCATGGAACAGGAAAATAACGGAGGTTCCCAGCCAGAAAGAATTGTTAAAATCACATTCAGAGTCTTCTTGACAAGGCATAGTAATAAAGAATTTATTTTATGCTGTTATATCTTTTCATGCAGTATTGATTCAGTATGATTGTTCTTTTACGCAATATTTTGGAGAAATTTCCCAATATGTAGGTTTCAAATGATGAAAAAGTTGATTCTAAAATCTCTGGGGAACATCACTGTCCACACAAACTGGTTTCCATGGAGTTTTAGCCACAAAAATTTCCTCCAGCAAACTGGTTGGATAACCATACAGAATGATTTCTCTAGCTCTCTGCATAAGAGCCTCCTCCTCTAATTCAGGCCAGCAGTTCTCCATTTCATGAGTGCCCTGGGACAGTCCACTAGCCGTCCTTGTACAGTGATGGGTTAAGGTAGGTAGGCAAATGTGGAGACTTTTATGCATCCTCCTGGAAATTTTCCAGAAATGTTAGAGGTGAGCTGGAATGGAAGGGGCAAGAAAATAATCTCTTTTTCAGGAAGAAAAGGAATTTGAGAACCTCTTTAAGAAAAAGATATTATTTATTTCTGTGTGTGAGAGAGAGAGTGCATGAATGGCAGGGAGGGGCAGAGGGAGAAGCAGACCCCCGGCTGAGCAGGGAGCCCGATGCAGGACTCAATCCCAGGATCCTGGGATCATGACCTGAGCTGAAGGCAGATGCTTAACCGACTGAAACCACCCAGGGGCCCAAGAACTTTTTCTAGAAAAGTTCTGTATATACAAAATGTCATTCCTTTCTTGTTTAGTTTGTCTAATTAGGAAATGGTTATATCCTAGCTGTGGTATCAGTTAACCAGGATATTAGTGTGTTTGTGAGTGTGTGTGTACCCGCTCACTTGAAATTGGCTTGTAGCATTGAATAGACAATTTTTTTTTTTGCTTTGTTCCAGAATCTTGTTACTTATTACTATTATTACTGGTATTAATGTTACCACTCCATTTTGTCCATTCACTGTTATTCCTTCCTTTGTTCTTCCTGTTTTTGTTTTGTTTTGTTTTACATGTTGTGGTAGACAAAATAATGCCCCCCACAAAGGGATGCATGTCCTAATCACCAGAAACAGTGTATTTGTTATATTACATGGCAAGAGGATTTAAGGTTGCAGATGGAATTAAAGTTGCTAATCAGCTGGCCTTAAAAGAATGAGATTATCCTGGATTATCTGGTAGGCCAAATGTAATCCCAAGATTCCTTAAGGGAACAAGGCAGAGGCAAGTCAGAAACCGAGAAATGGCCCTGTGAGAAAGACCTGCCTTTGATGACTTTGAAGATGGAAGGAACTCACCAGTTAAGGAACATACAGCCTCTAGCAGCTGGGAACAGACAGAAAAACAATCTCTTCTACAGTCTCCACAAAGGAAGGCTGACACCTTGCTTGGCCCAGTGAGACCCATTTCAAACTTCTGACTTCCAGAACTCTGAGGTAATACATTTGTGTTGTCTTAGGCCACTGAGTTTGTGACAATTTGTCCCAGCAGCGGTAGAAAAAGGAATACACATTTAAGACGTATTTATGAAGTGTTTACTACGTGTTCGACATTGTGTATGAGGAGAAGATACAAAAATAATGTAAACCTTGTCACACCTTCTCTCAAGTGACTGATGGTTCAGAAGATGAAATAAGGTTTTATTTCTGTTATACAGACCTTTAGCTGTCATTGTGTAATGCTCCTAGTTGCATAAGTAACTTGATGAATCTAATCATCCACATTTATTAGTGCCCTTTCTGTGCCAGGAGCTGTGTATGCAATGATAAGGGAGATACAGTGATGAACAGTTACTTAATATGACTGAGAAGAATTCTTCCTCTCTGCTACAACACAGTCTGTGCCACCTGCCATCTTTTTCTAATCTCTCAATTCCTCAAACTCCAGATCTACATAATAGTGGAGCAGAGGTTTTCAATGCAGTGCATGTGGTTGAAGGGGCAGGTGAAAAATGCAATGCCTAGACCTGCCCCTGGAAATCCTGATGACTCAGTAGTCTGAAGAAGCATTTGGCTGTAGACTTTTTGGTGAAAGCTCCAATGTAATTCTTCACCTTGCTTTAGGGAGTGAGATAAATATAGCACTAATATGCTACAAAAGAAATGACCTATTAAGCGGTTTTTTTTTCTTATCATATAGGTGGTACCATGTTATTTATTGATTTTTTAAATTTTATTATGTTATGTTAATTACAATGTAATGCAATTATAAATTAACAAGAGAGTCATTCAAAATCTATACATTTGGGAATTAACAAAGCACATTCCTAAATAATTCATTTTTGGGAATGAAGAGGGAGTCAGGGTGAAATTGCAAATATTCAGAATGAAACCACAATGATAGTAGTATGTATCAAAGCCACAGAAAGCAGCCAAAGTGGCATTCAGAGGGAAATTCATAGCCTACAGGTGATTAGAAACCACAAAAACTTGAACATAAAGTACCCAGCTTAAGAAGATACAAAAGGCACAACAAAAGTAAGTCCTAAAGAGTGGATGAGTTTGCAGAAGATTACATATAAAAGCAAAATCAGTGGAGCAAAATATTCTCAGTGGAATTGATTAATGAGGCCCAAAGTTTGTTCTTTAAAAAAAAAAAAATAAAACAAACTTCAGTTGTGATAAATAAGTGGTAGTAGTAATAGTAGTAGTGGTGGTGGTGATGGTACCAATAGGGAAATGTGTATATAATGCTCTGTGTCAGACATTTCTTCCTCACTAGACATTCACGTGCTCCCCTATATTTCTGGACCCTCCTTCCCGTGAGTGCCATGCTGGCTGATGAACTGGCAGCGAAGTAGTATTGTGCAATGCCAAGCCAAAGCATTTAAGAGCCTGCGTGTGATCCTCCGGCTCCCTCTCTTCCCCTCCTTCTGCTGTTGTGAGCTTGAAAGCCAAGTGCTGAGATAGAGAAGCCATTCCATGGAAGCAGCCTGGGTGACTGTCCACGATGACTGACATCCCCAAATGAAGGACAGATGCTCCGGGGAGTTGCTCAATTGACATGGCACTCTGTGTGAGCAAGAAATTAAACCTTGTAGAGTAAGTCACTGACTCATGTTTTAATGTAGCACAGCCTGGCTCATCCAGACCTAATTCATGTTTCATAAAATGTGGCCCTTTCTAGAGGACCTCTCAGTTCGATAAATACCTATAACGTAGCCAAGGTATTGTGAAAGTGTAAGTGCAGGGAGCAAGTCGAAAAGGAGAGGGAAGCCGAGTTCTTCAAAGTTTATTATTTTTCCAGTTTGTTCCCAGACAAATATACCGAAATCCCAATCAGTTACCAAGACCTCCTGGCCCAGGTTGTTTGTGTCCGCACAGATACATCCACCTCAAAGCCTGTAGGAGGAAGGGTTTCGAGGCACCTCCTTTACTGTTTTCTGTTTAGAATATTTCTTTTAATTTGTTAGTTCACTGTTGCTTTAGGAAGATAGTAAAACCATCAGCTTTTTTGTTGATTTCTAACTCCAATAGACTATTAGTGTGATTTATCACGATTAAGTCATTGCAGCATTTTTTTCACCAAAATGCGAACAGGGAAACAAAACACAACGAACAGGTCTCTGCATGAAATGACCTGTAACCGAATTTGAGCTGATTTCGATGCTAATTCTCATGTTCAGAGTGCAGTAGAGCAAGCCGTTCATTTACATTCACTGAAACGCTAGTTCCGTGTTATTTGTACAGGAATGATTTAAAGTATCGTATTTCTGAAACATATGGAATACTGAAGCATGCAGTGGTTTGGCCTATGAGGTCAGCTTGTCTGAGTTCATATCCCAACTCCACCACCATACTAGCTAGGTGAACGTGGGCGCTATTTAACCACTTTGAGCCTCAGTTTCCCTTTCTGTAAAATGGGAATAACAAGAGTTACCACCTCAAGGGCTTGTGGGGGGTATTAGAAGTGAAACTCTATGGAAACTGCTCAACAGGCATTGTTTGGATGCTGGTGGTGGTGATGGTGATTCTCATGACCGAGCAGGGTTTGAGAGTAATCTAGCCACATGGGGCTGGCACTCACGAGCCACTCTGCCTCTTACTACTTGTGTATCTTTGAGCGACTTACCCTCTCTCATTTTCAATTTTCTCACGTATGAATGAGGATAATTATAGTTATCTGGTACACCTGTTGGGAAGATTTAGTCAAATAGAGTATTACAAATAGTGTTTAGCACAGAGACGGGTACACAAGGCACTCAACAGATGATGGCTATTATTATGCAAACCAGAAATTGGAAAACTGCTATTTAGTTTACTTCGATAGCACAAGTACCATTCAAAATAATAATCTGTGTTACCTCGCTCTTCCACTCTTTCCTGTGGCCTTAAACATCGTTATTATTATCCTCTGAATTACAGATCAGATTCCGATACCAAGAATTCCTGTATGCTCTCCGATATTTTTGTTTTTATATTTTTTAATATCTCGATTTCATAAAGCTTCACACCTGGAAACTTGAAAATCTTTTTGTTGCTGTTATGCAGATTTGACTCATCGCTGCTAGGTTTAACTCGGAGTCCGAGTTTTTGTTTTTCCACTTTTTTCTCCTTTCTTCCTCTTTCTGTCAGTCTTCCTTTTGGTCCTCCCTCCTTGGCTTCTTCCCTTCCTTCTTTATAATTAGACAGACCTCCAGACTGTAATCCTGGAAACTCCCAGCAGCACGAAGGACTAGATTTGTTCTGTGGAAGAACAATGCTGGAGAAAGCAACATCAAAGCTAACACTGACCTTTTTTTGGGTACCAGATGTCCATCTAATGGTCATCTACTCGGCCATGCAGAGGCCACCAGGGCCTCCTATGGCTTTGCTCTCATTTCTGCTTAAACTTTACATTCTCCAAATGCACTGTTCATTTCAGGTTGCAAACATTTCATAATTTTTAACCTATTTTTCTTTCTTCGATGCTACCATAAGCGTATTAGCTCCCAACTCCCTCTCTCTTGCTTACTAATTTTAAGTCCTTAAAGAAGATGGCAGTCAAAATCCCATCTCATCTTGCAAAGTACCTCAACAATATAAAAGGGTATTGCTTTTGGGTCAAGTTCCGGCCATGCAGGGGAAAGTGTTCTAGGCAAAGCCAACAATTTCTTCCTCAGATTCCTAGACTATATCCATTTGTTTGTTTGGCATCAAGCTGCATGGGAAATTGAGTTATCTAGATTGTCTCCAATAAAGAAGATTCCCACTTTCTGAGAATGGTATGTTTTATTTCTGGAGAAGAAATAAACACCCATGGTGTTGGTGCAAATGTTAATATTAACAGCTATCGTGGGGGGCTTATTATCTTTTCTCTGAAGAGGGGAAGAGTCATGGTGAGGTTTGAGGAACTGGGGAGAGAATCCTTTCTTCAGGCACATCTGATAAGGCTCCTGGAAGAACAATGGGGGGAGAAGCAAGGGCAGGTTTGTGGTCAGCATCCTTGGCCCTTCTGGGGGAGTGGGGGCACTTCCATTTTGAGGGGGCAAGATGGCATAATGGGGAAGAGCACAGGCTCTAGAGGCAGACCTAGCCAGCTTCAAGGGCCAGCTCTATCATTTGCTAGTTGTATGACCTTATATAAATTGCGTAAGTTCACCAAGCTTTGGTTCCTCCATCAGTGAACTTGGGGCACTCTCCTTCCGGGCTGTCAGGAGGATTGAGAGCATGCATGGAGAGCATTTCACACAGTGCCGGGCATGTGGGGAACTCATTACATGTTTAGTATTGTAGCAGCTGTTTTTGAATTACTATGATGTTATTATCCTTATTAAATTCTATAATTTAATAATTTAGTTGAGGAATGACAGTTTTTTTCCCTCTTCCAAGCAGTCGTGTGATCCTTGACATCTCCCCCGGCTTTAAAACAGGAATGGCTTATTTCTTCTCCTATGTTTTCTCTGTTTGTTTGACTTTATAAAGAGGACAAGCCAACCTTTCCTTCCTTCCCACTCTTTTTTCTCATCCGTTTGAATACAATGAAACACCTTGCCTAAGTGGGTTTCCCTGTAAGCCACACAGAGAATGGAGAAAAGTGGTTGCTTGCTCCTGCCATTTGAAATGCGGACTTGGCTACAGTGGAGCCCTGCTGATGAGAAAGAATTCTAGAACGCTCGGGGGGCCTGACTGCTGGGGTTTGAAGGACTTGGGCTCCGGGTCTCCCTAAGGGTGATTTCATTTTGGAGGCTGGGGACTTCGACGGGCTGTTTTTGGTCTGGTGTCAGGGGACTCCCCAGTCACCTGCGTGACCTTCCTGGAGGCCTCTTCCTCCCTGGTTAATACGTGCGGGGATGTGACGAGGACAGTCATCTCGGGTCCTCCCTGGCTTTTGTCAGCTACGTGGAAGCTGGGAGAAGTAAATGTCAACCTCTGGCTGAAAACCGAGAGGTGGCAAGGAGACAGAGGTCTGGACAACAGACACAGGCAAGGTCAGTACTGAAGCTGCGGGGCTGAGAGCATAACGTGTGCACTGGGATCATTTTGGCTTCAGTGACCTGTGACTGCTTTACCACTTCATTTTGTTTTTGTGTATATATTTCTTTACCTACAGAGTGCTTTCACCCTGAGGAGAAAAACGCAGTCTTTTCCTCCCTGTGTTTTCTTTTACTCTCACATGGCTATCCCATTTACGACGCCTCTGACACTTCTGGTCACCAGATGTGGGACCCCAGCAAAAAATTCTCTGATACCAGTGGTGTTCTACAATTTAACTCAGTTCTGACGTTGCCTACCTAGAATCAGGGTCCGATCCCACAGGTCAAGGGCTCAGGCAGGAGAGGGCCCCCACATCAGACACAGATAATAGGTCCTCCGGCTACGCACAACTTCTACCCGATTGGTTAGAAAGTGGAAGTTCCTATGACCCCCTCCTCAGGTTCAGTTAGTTTGCCAGAGCTCGTCACAGAACTCAGGGAAACACGCTTACCGGTTTATTAAAGGATATGATGAAGGAAACAGATGAAGAGCCTGGTGAAGAGATACATAGGGCGAGGTTGGGGAAGGTCCCAAGCGCAGGAGCTTCTGTTCCCATGGAGTTGGACTATGTCACCCTCTGGGATGCGGATGCGTTCGCCAGCCTGGAAGCTCCCTGAACCCCACATTATTGGGATTTTAGGATGACTTTATGAGACAGGATCAGTGATTAACTCCATTTCTAGCCCTTCTTCCTCCTCAAGAGAATGGGAGGGTGGGGGGTGTAGAGCTGAAAATTCTGAGTTTCTAATCATGGCTTGTCTCTCCTGTGACTACCCTTCATCCAGGAGACATTCAGGAGCCCACCCAGATTTCACCTCATGAGAACAAAAGATGTTCTTAACATCCAGGAAATTACAAGGGTTTAGGAGCTCTGTGCCAGTTACTGGGGGCAGAGACCAATATGTATTTTCCATTACATTACACGCATATAAAAACGGGCATGAGCCTCACAACAACCTTTTGAGGGAGGCAGGGGTGTCCAGCCCCTATTTGACAGAGAAGAAAATGAAGGCTTTCCCTAGTAAGTCTTCCTAATAAGTGTAAATGTGGCTCCTGGCTCCTATTCCAAGTATAGAATGTTTTTGGCTTGGCTGACCTTATTCCTAGGTAAAGACTATGGTATGGCCTTAGGGCCCGTTGGGACAATCTCCAGGCACCCAAATTACTTCTACTTTTCTGCAGTGATTTTCTGAAATTCTATCATTTCAAGTCAATTGTATATTTGATTTAGCCAGCACCACTCCAAGCCCTGTCTCTCGAAATGCAAAGGCTCTCTAGCAGGGGGAGGTGAGTGGTAAATGGTAAATCAGTTTGCCAGATTCACTTCTCTCTTGGCAGCCAGCTGAGATCAGGGTGGTTAGGGATGGGAATGCTGATGGCAGATGGGGAGAAGGAGCCTCTGCAGTTTGAAGCGCTGTCTGAGAAGAGCAGACCTCGCAGGGTGTATTGGTTTTCCATTGCTGTGTAAGAATTACTGCAACCTTAGTCACTTAAAATAACACACATTTATTATCTTGCAGTTTCTGGAGGTTAGGAGTCAGAACGTGGCTTAGCTCTGTCCTCTGCTTAAGGGTCTCACAAAGGTACAAGCAAAATGCTGGCTGGGCTGTGTTCTTTCCTGGAACTTGGGATCTTCTTCCAAGCTCACATGGCTGGACGTGGGCAGAATTCAGTTCCTTCTGGTTATAGGGCCGAGACCCTCAGTTCCTAGAGACGGCCCGTAGCTCCCTGCCATATGGCCCTCCCCACTGCTCTGCTACTGTTCACAGCATGGCAACTTACTTCTTCAAGGCCAACCACAGGTTTTCTGTCTCGAGACTGTGAGGTGAAGCGTTAGACAGTGTAATGTCGTCATGGGAGTGGCGTTTTGAGATTTCACCTGAAAATCTGGACTTTGCAGCGAAGATGGGCCCACATCCTCACAGGGAAACAGCTGGTGCCCCCTTGGACGTGGAAGGAACTCTGGTTTCCCAGAGTCCGCACCTTCCACCGATGCTGCTCGCACTCGGCCCCAATCTGTTTTAGTCCTTCCCTGTGCCCTTGGGTCTATTGTAGACTTTGGAGTTTGTGACCCGAGATTATATTCCGAAGAGACTGAGGAAATGTATGACTCCAGGAAATGGAATAAGGAGGCTGTGGTTGAAGACATGGGGTGAGGCTCCACACCCTCTCCTGTGTTGAATTATAAAATCAAGAAGGTGGGACTGAACAAATCTGGGGTCTATTCCTGGTTCTGCACTCACATGTATTGATTTTGGTCTATAATTTAGTCTCTCTGAGCCTCAGCTTCCTCATCTGGAAAGGCTCCCTTCCCCCAGAATTTTCTGATTCAAGTACTTTTGGATTGGAGCCTAAGAGTCTGTAATTTTGACAAGTGCCCAAGGTGACTCAGTGGTCAGGCCAGTTTGGAGGACGAGTCCATTCACAACTGGACATTAGCCAGCAGCTAAGGGATCGGGAAATAAGAGCCAGGTTTTTTTTTGGAGAAAGTCATTGACAGTTGGGGCTTACCTAAGCAGTCTAGAGTTCAGGGAAATATTTCAGTTCCAGAAAGAATATTCCAGGGGAAAAAAATAGAAGTTAAGAATCTGGGAAATTGAGTCAGAAACCAAACCATATAAACCAGGGTGTCATGGCAGGGCGGGGGGAGTGTGTATGGAGTACACTGGGTCCTCGCCTGCTAGCCTCCTTCTCATGCTGGCTTCCTACAGTTCATAGTTGCTTGCTGCAGGGACTGACAACTTGTATTTTATGTCTCAAAATAGTTTGTAAGCTACTGATGGGGCAGGGCTGCCCAGCCCAGCAAAAAGCAGGGGCTCGGTAAATGCCGGTTGAATAAGCGAATCAGTAAAAACTAAACCTTTGCCGGGGTCTGCTGCTTGGCACTCTCTCACTCCGAATCCCTCTGAACGTCTCTGAGAATACTGAGAGAAGTTCTCCTCTGTCTCTCAACAAACTCCTTCTACTGAACTGAGTACAATCTATAGAGAGACTATAGTTAACGAGGGGTCCAATTTAGAGAAAATCTTTTATTTCCAGCCGAGAACAAATCAAGTACCTCCAATGTCTTGGTTTGAAAATGCAAAGCTCTAATTTGTCAAGGGAAAAGAAATCCTTTTGGTTTCTGAGTTTCAAATTCTGGAACACATTTTCCCAACCAAGGGGGATTTCTAGTAACTTCCAGGTGCAGAAGGCCTCACTGTAGGCAAACTTGGGTTTTATCATTACACGATCGTGTTTGAAAATATAAGAGAGTTTTTTTTTTTTAAAGATTTTATTTATTTATTTGAGAGAAAGAATGAGAGAGAGAGAGCACATGAGAGAGGGGAGGGTCAGAGGGAGAAGCAGACTCCCTGCTGAGCAGGGAGCCCGATGCGGGACTCGATGCGGGACTCGATCCCAGGACTCCAGGATCATGACCTGAGCCGAAGGCAGTTGCTTAACCAACTGAGCCACCCAGGTGCCCCAAAAATATAAGAAAGTTTTAAGTAGTCTGATACAAATGCTGATTGTTACAAAGTTTTGTGATTAAAAGAACATGAGATTTATCAAACTGTGCACTTTAATATCGTGCAGTCTCTTGTTGGTCAATCATATCTCAATAAAGGCATAAAAACAAAAAGGCATGAGGTGCAGAAGGACACTTGTGCTTTATGAAGTCCTGCTGAGGGTAAGACTTTGCTTCCCTTAAAATATTTTTTGGTCAATTAACTCATATATTTTCGGTCCTATCTCTTTTTAACACACAACATTGGTTTGGTTTAATAACCCAAGAGAGCCTTTAAATATTTCATAGCTGATGGTCCTGATGAAAACTTAACTCATACTGAAGTTATTTCTTATTTATGGGCTTCTGAGGGCATCCATAGTGCTCCACAAAGCATGGGAAAGACAAGTTTATGCTCTGGGTCTTCTGTGAGTACTTAGCATTTAGAAAGCAGTGACAGGTATGAGAGTGAGTGGCTTTGTGAGTTATCTGGGGTGATAGCCTCCTGGGAGGAATGACATGCTGTCCTGCTTGGGGGAAAATGATTATACAGGTATGATCACCAGTCACTGCATTTGGAGTCATTTTTCTAGAAGTGGTAATGAGCATTTAAGGGGGAGAAGGATTGGGGAGGGTAGATGGGGAAAAGAAAGGCGTCTGAAATGAGGCAAACAATGTGACCAAGGGCACAAAGGGGCTGTAATCCAGTGTATTTATGGACATATTTAGGGAATAGAATCTAATGGGGCTGGGTAATGTGGTAAGCCTGGGTTATGAAGGCTCTGGAGAGGCAGGCCTTGGAATTTTAGCAAATGGAAATAGGTTTTCTTTTCTTTTCTTTTTTTTGGGGGGGCAGAGAGAGAGAGAGAGAGAGAAAGCACGTGCAAGCCGGGGTGGGGTGGTGGTGGTGGAGGGGCAGAGGGAGAGAGAGAGAGAGAGAGAATCTCAAGGAGACTCCCAACTGAGGACAGAGCCCAAAGGGGGGGCTCAGTCTTATGACCCTGAGATCATGACCTGAGCTGAAATCAAGAGTCGGACACTTAACCGACTGAGCCACCCAGGCACCCTGAAAATAGAAGGTTTTCTACTGAAGCCTTCTGAGGACACAAATGCTATAATAGTGATAAATTTTTTATTGAAGGATTACTATATACAGATAGTGGTGTAAGTGCTCTTGTGTATACTGACTCACAGCAACCCTGTGATGTAAAGTCTTTTCAGTGTCTCATTTTTTAAGTGAGGAAAGTGGGCACAGGAAAGTGGCTGTGGTAGGATTTGAAACCAGGTTGTTTGGCTCCAGAGCAAATGCACTTAATCAGTAGGCTGTCTAGTACTCCTCAATGTGATAAGTGGGTATTTAAGGAAGGTTAATCTGGTGGTGATGTTCAGGGTTAATTGCAAGGAAAAAACAGCCTGGTGGTGAGCAATGGAGTTAGGAGGCTATGGCAATAATTCTAGGCATACCGGAAGCCATTCACATCTTTGCTTCCGGCCTCTCCATCACTTGACTTCATCCATCCCTACTAGTCCTATGCTGATTCCAGACACCATCATTTTCTGCCTCCTCTTTGCTCTTCTGCAATCCATTCTCCACGCTGCAGTCAGTGGATCTTTGTAAAGAGCAAAGCTGAGCAGGTTGCTCCCTTGATTAAACCTTCCACGTAAAATCTCAACCCTTCACGAGCTGGCTCTCATTTTCTTCTCCAGCCCCATTTCCAGGCACCTGTGTCCTTTCTCACCAATAAATGTTAGCTGTTATTATTACCCCGTCACACCCCACTTATCACACCAGTGTATTTGCTGAATGAAGAAAGTCAGTGAGTGGGAAGAGGAATTAAGAGATGGATATAAGTAAGAGGCAGATGTCTGATTTTACACTTCCTCCCCACCTATGGGCTTGAGGCAAAGAAATCCAGAGGAAAAGGATTTACCTTTCTATTCCTAGGTCTGGGAATCTTGCCTTCCAGACCCCGTCTGGCAAATATTGTGTCTTTTAACACTGCCCTTTTGGAAGGTCTGTTTCCAGGCTTGCATCCCGTGCATGTCCCTTGAGTCCTGGCTCTGCTGCCCAGAAGCTTGGGGGCTGGCCACACTCACTGCCTGCAACTCCAGCTGTAGGAAGCTGGCCGCAGAGCCCCTGCCCCTCTGCTGCCTTGGGCAGGGAATTCAGATCATTTCAAGGGAAAAAGAGAGGATGATTCAAAAATGAGTAGATAGTTTCAAGATGGCTGACTCAGAGAATGACTAAGAGAAGAAAGGTGGAGGGGTAAAGCGAGAGGACAGAGGCTCTGCTGGTGAGGGGCAGGGGGCCTCAGGGGACTGCAGGGCTGGGCTTCAACCCAGTGCCTGACCTCAGGCATGTCCCCCCACCAACCACCCCCAGCCTCAGCTCACTCTCCCTCGCTGGGGCCAATCACAGCACCTGCTTTGTAGGAGCATCAAGAAGGTGAAAGGAAAACTGGCCCCGGGGCACTCAGCATGGTGGCCCAGAGCAGGAAGTACCCTCCAAAAGTCAGCTGGTATTAATTTAAGTGGGAAGTGAGGACAAAAGGGTGTCCTTTATACCAGCACCTTCAAACTTCTTGGTCGCAGGGGAGCCCCTTTATACCCCTAAACATTACTCAGGACTTCAAAGAGCTTTGGTTATACGTATATCGAGTAATACTTAATACATTGGAAATTAAAACCGAAATAGTTAAAATATTTATTAATTCCTGTAAGAACAATAAGAAACCCATTATATGTTACCATATTTTTTTAAAAATGAGAAATAATCAGTTTTTTCCAAGACAGAAGTCCTTGGAAGAGTGGCATTGCTTTAGACTTTTGCCAATCTCCTTAACGCCTTTCTCAATAGAGGACAGCTGGGTGGTCAGACAGTCTGCTGCACCTTCACATGTGGTGGAACTTCTGGAGAGTTCCACCATACACTTCTCAGACAACAAGAGTGAACAAGGCAGATAACGTCTTGGTGTTCTTAGGAAATAGTTGTAACCTCAGTGGCTGCCTGAAGGAGTCCCAGGGAACTTCCAAGGTTCCAAGATCACACTTTTGAGAACCACTGACCTAAAAGAGCATTTTGAAAAAACAAAACAAAACAAAACAAAAAACGCTTTTTCAATTTGTGAATAAAGATCATGCCAAAAATGAGATTACATATCATTTCCATCACAGGGGCAAAAACTAAAGAGTCTGACAACATCAAGTGTGTCTGAGGATGTGAAACATCTGGAGCTCTCAACCACAGCTAGAAGGGGTCTACACTGGTTCAACCACTTTATTCGACATTACCACATTAGAGTCTATTCATACTCTACCACCCAGCTATTCCACTTCTGCGGAGAACTGAGGAGAAAATTATGATATCTTCATATAATAGAATAATGCAATTAAATACTACAGTGAATAATAACAGGAATAGAATACAGTTGACCCTTGAAAAAACATGGTTTGGATGGTGCAGGTCCATGTACATGCAGATTTTTTTCCATAAACACAGTGCATTACTGTAACTATATTTCTCTTCCTTATGATTTTTCTTAGCCACATTTTTTTCCTCTAGCTTACTTTGTTGTAAGAATATAGCATATAGTACATACACAAAATATGTGCTAATCTACTGTTTATGTTAGGTAAGTCTTCTGGTAAGTGGTAGGCTATTAACAGTTAAGTTTTTGAGGAGTCAGATGTGTATGCAGATTTTCAACTGTGTGGGGCCTGGGCACTCCCGCGTTGTTCAACGGTCAACTCTACTATAATAATAGTAATGTGATATATTCACATGATAGAATGCTACTATGAAAAATAAGTTCATTAGGGCCATGTTAATATGAATAAATCTCAAAAACAATACTGAGCAAAAACTGAGTAAAAGAGATACAAGTCCCGAGTACCATTTATGTACAGTTTGAAAATATGCAAACAAAACTGTGTGTTACTGGAGCGCCTGGGTGGCTCGGTTAAGTGTCTGCCTTTGGCTTAGGTCATGATCTCAGGGTCCTGGGACTGAGCCTCGCATCAGAGTTCCCAGCTCAGCGGGGAGTCTGCTTTTCTCTCTCCCCCTGCCCCTCCCCCACTTGTCCTCTCTCTCTCTCTCTCTCTCTCTCTCTCTCTCTCAGATAAATAAAATCTTTAAAAAAACCCCCAAAAACCTATATGTTACTAATGGATACATACAATCATGCATGGAATGAGAAGCACCAAATTCAGGGCAATGATCACCCCTGAAGAATGAAGGACAGGCAATGAAATCGGGGAGGAGATTTGGGAGGATTTAACTATATCTGTAATGTTTTAATTTATCTATATTTAAAATCAGAATTAAAAAATAAAGTTCTGTTTAAGCAATTATTTGCTGGGAAAGAGAATATGGCAAGAAAACGAGGCCATGACAATAAAAATTAAAACTCTCTGGAAAAAGCCTGTGGGCAATGACCCACAATTCCTTCACTCATTTTGACTGTGTGGACAGGGTCCAGTTAGGGGCAGCTGAGTTCCAAAGGCTCATTTGTAGTTCATTCTTTGGCACTTACCATGGATTTTCCCATAGAAACAGTTAAGCAAGTTGCCTAAATGCCTAGATGAGGCTGGTTTCCCCAGCCACAGAAACCTGTTAACTTCACAACTTACCTGGCCAAAGGAAGGAGATGAGCAGGGCTGAGAAGCAGTTCCCTTGGAAAGTTTGCTCTGGCTTAGACAGCTAGGAACAGATCCTCCCCTGGCAGCCTTGGCCTGACCCTCTCTCTACCTCCCTTCCAGCCCAGTTTTAGGGTAGGGATTTCTCACATTTCTGAGCCCTTAAAGGTTGGTGGGGTAGGTCCCTATTTTGCAGGACAGTCTGGGGTATGTATTTCTGTGGGTGGATGGTCTGGGATTTGGAGGCCAGGGGAGGGCAAATCTGCCAGCCCAAACCTCTGAGTTGGGACAGCTCTTTATCCTCGTCATCTTTAGAGTCATCTCTCACTGATTTTTTGCCAGGACGTTTTTTATTTCCTCTTTTACTGCCAGCCTGGTTGCCTCTGGCCTGAGATTCCCTCCTCTGTTCCACAGAGGAAAGAGCCTCCTGAGGCCTGCTATTGAGTAGACACTCTGCTGCTGGTGATTCCAGAATTTTCTTATAGGCGGGCTTAGGGGCGTTGATTTGGTTGGAAAGAGGGTTTAAAGTTGTATTTATGTACCATTTCACATAAGATGGAGCTAACATCTGTTGTCCCTAGTCAACAGGGTGGGGCGGATGGAGAGATGGAGGTTGAGGCCAAAATACCAGCCCCTAACCCCCAGTCTTCCTTCCCAACTCAACAAAAGTCAATTCTCCTTGCTCCCCTCCACTACGCTTCCCAATGTATGAAGCAAGCACTCTACTTAGGGATCTGGGGGAAAAGGGAGAAACTAAGAGGAGCACCTGGCTGGCTCAGTCGGTGAAGTGCATGACTCTTGATCTCAAGGTTGTGAGTTTGAGCCCTAAGTCGGGTGTGGAGCCTACTTAAAAAAAAAAAAACAAAAATTCTCTAAGCGAGTCCCATATGTGTTGGCCTTAATAGGCATTGAAATATATATCCAATTCATTAAAAGTACATTTTAAACTATATTACAAGCTTTTATCAATAGTAATAACATATATTAAAAAAGATACTACTCATCATTCCAACCAAACTGCTCTCATGTTTGGACTTATCTTTCAGTCCTTATTACATGTTTGTATGGCTGGAGGTTATAGCGGCATAGACTATTGATCTTATTATTCTTACTAATGAGTACCCATTTCTCTGTGTTCCCACCTACCTGTCACACTTATTTATTTATTTTTCATTTGGAAGCTGCTCCATTTCCCCCCTGGTTTTATTGAGATATAATTGACACATAACACTGTATAAGTTTTAGGTGGTCATCATGGTGATTTGATATACATATATCATATTGGGAAGTGTTCACCACAGTATGTTTGGTGACTTCCATTACCTCACGCAGTTACAATATTCTTTTCTTGTGATGAGGACTTTTAAGATCTACTCTCTGAGAAACTTTCGAATATACAATACAGTAGTACCCATGCTATACATTACACCTTCAGGACTTAATGTATCTTATAACTGGAAGTTTGTACTTTTAGACCCTCTTTGGCCATTTCTGCCACCCCACACTCTGTGACTCTATGGTTTTTTGTTTTTTTTTTTTAAGATTTCACATACACATACTTTTTTTTTTGGACACCATGCCACCTCTCTCTCTCTCTTTTTTTTTCCATTTAGAGACCAAGGTTCTTTTTTTTTTTTTTTTTTTGGGTGAGACCAAGGTTCACAGAGTTGATTATTCTGGATCTCAGTCTAGCAAAAGGACCTAAGTAGCTTCATTTCCATTTCAAGAAAGCAGCTCAATTCACCTCACCTTTCCTCTTCCCCACGTAAGAGTTACTTGTAAGAGTCACTTTGGCAGGGGGAGAGTGGGGTGAAGGCCAGAGCAAGGCTCTCGGATGAGGAAGTTGGAAAAATCTCGGGGCCATGCATTCATGCTACAACAAATATTTTTTAAGCACCACTTGGTTTTTTGAGCCAGTCACTGAGCAAGGCTGCTAGGTCCTGGAAATACAGATGAAAGATGTTTTCTGTTCTCAAGCTGCTCACTGTAGAAAGATGTTAAATGGGGGAAGAGCACACGGAAAGAATGCACAGCCTAGGAGGTCAAGGGGTCGCCTAGCCCACACTGGGCTGATGCTCTAGCTGAGCTGGGTAGGGTTCCTCTAGGAATTAGTCCATTTAGGCAATTCCATTCCATTCCATTAGATAATTCAGGAGCCAGACCACGAAGGACCTTGTATGTGTGGTAGGAGGCTTCTCTCCCCTCCCCACGGCAGGCCATGTGAGAAGTTCTAAGGGACAGAAGAAATGAGTGATGAAGGTTTATTCTTTTGTCTCCCCTCACATTTTCCTTGTTTTCTCCTTGACTGCCCCCACAGATTTGTCCTAAAATAGCACAGGGTTGTAGTTGGGGAGGAGAAGGGAGAGGAGAGACAGAAGGAGAAAGAAATCCCTAAGAACACAGGGTAGAGGAAAGGGGAGTTTTGGAGACACCTGGCTGGTGCGGTCATTTGTACTTAGGAGATGCATGAAACGTAGACATCTGCAAGCCAGAGACTGTCGTAGAAAATAAATTTCCCATGCCACCGAGCAATTCATCAGCCCAAACTTCATCTCCTAGTTATTTATGAGTTTATATAACTTGAATAAAGGCCAGGCAAGTTTTTCTGACTTTGGTTCTTCATTCAGTTAAGTTTATTTTGGACTATTTTTTTCCCATGACCAAGTTCAAAGTTAGGGTCACACACTAACTAAAAGGCGACGAGGACTGATGTCTGAGGTAAATAAAGCAGTCATTCTGATAAATTCCTAATCCCAAGCCAATTTTTCTCTCAACAATGAGGCAATTAAACACAGTGAGGGTGTTTTTTACTTGCGATATATAACTGTGACTCTAGATTTTATCTAATGATGTATTGACATATTAACTTTGTAAAGTTTTTTAAATTTTTACTTATTTATTAAAGATTTTCTTTATTTGAGAGAGAGAGAGAGAGAGCAGGGGAAGGGGCAGAGGGAGAGGGAGAGAGAGAGAATCTCAAGCAGACTCTGAGCTGAGCGAGGAACCCGAGGTGGCTCGATCCCCTGACCTGAGGCGAAATCAAGAGTTGGATGCCCAACGACTGAGCCACCCAGGTGCCCCTGTAAAGTTTATTTTTTTTTTAAAACCATCTTTAACTTTCTAATTTTTTTAACTTCTGTTAAAATATATAAAATATATATAATATATATATTTTAACATATATATAATATATATATATTTTAACATATATATATGTTATATATATATAACATATATATAATGTTTTTAAATATATATAATGTTTTTAAAAATTACTGAGCTTAACTTAAATATTTTTCCTTTGTGATTTGAGTCTAAGGCTAAGGGATGACCAGGGCACTATTTGAACATCTGAAAGAGCATGTTGATTCCTTTAGCAATACTTTTGAGCAGTCATTTTAACCTCCTTAGAAGTTATATGAAGACTTTTTAGTGGAATAACTATGATTCAGGAGTGATAAAGATTTCAACTCGAAGAATAAACTACATAATTTTTCAAACCCATTATGGTCTAGAAAATCCTACGTCGTGCTAGGGTTTTGTTTTGGAGCAAGAAATGGAAATTAAAATCAATTGGAAAAGTCAAGTAGGAGATCATTCAAAACCCTCATATTAAAAAGACTTTAAGGGGCACCTGGGGGGCTCAGTCAGTTAAGCGTCTGCCTTTGGCTCAGGTCATGACCCCAGCTTCCTGGGATCGAGCCCGGAATCAGGCTCCCTGCTCACTGGGGAGTCTGCTTCTCCCTCTCCCTTTGCCATTCACCCCGTTTGTGCTCTCTCTGTCAAATAAATAAATAAAATCTTTAAAAAATAAAGAAAAGGCAAAAAAAGAAAAAGACTTTAAGAGGAGGTTGCCTGGATGGCTCAGTTGGTTAAGCGTCCGACTCGATTTTGGCTCAGGTCATGATCTCAGGGTGGTAAGATTGAGCCCTGTGTTGGGCTCCATGCTCAGCGGGGAGTCTGCTTGAGATTCTCTCTCTTCCTCTCCCTTTGCCCCTCCCCCCATGCTCACATTCTCTCTCTCTAAAAAAAAATAAAGACTTTAAGAGAAAAATAACACGAACAGTGATTTCATCAAAATGAGGTGTAAAAAATAAACAGATGGGGGGACATTGCAGGAAAAATAAATGTAACAAATCTACTGTTTCTCCTTCCAAATACTTTCCAAAAATAATCAAACCTGTAAAAGTTACATAATGTGCAATTAGTAATGCTTCATTGTATCCCTTTCGGCCTTTCTTCCCCTTTTGCTCATCTGTCTACCTGGGACCATATAGGCAGAATCTGAAGACATGTCATCCTCAAAACCTGTAAGGGGAGAGAGAAAGGACAGACCCAGTAAGGCGTCACCATTAGTTAGGGTTTTGTTCACCTGCATGGAAGAGAGACCTGGTTTCTCTGGCTTAGACAAGCAACACTGGTGGTTTCCTCACTTGACACAGAATCTGGGCGGGCAGTCCAGGGCAGGTGCTGGTGCCTGAGGAAGTCACAGAGGACCTGCGCTCCTTCCTGCGGCTCCTCACTTTAGCTCCTCCACCAGGCATTGTATCTACACTCCAGGCAAGTAAAGAAGGAGGAAGTGCAAAGTGAAGGGCAGAGAAGCTCCACCCTGTTAGTTTTTGCTTTCATTAGCAATTAGCCAGCTCAGATTTCCATGGTCACCTCCCTCCATAAGGGAATCTGGGAGAGGGGCGGGATTTTAACCAGGTACTATGCCACCCCAAGCAGAATTGAATTTTTTGATAAGGAAGAAGGGGAGTATGCTTCTACTCCTGATTTTAAAAGTATTTACTTTATCCCATTTGCCATAAAAGGGAAGTTAGGATTAATCTATTTCTCTTACGACCTTTCATCTCCTGATGCACCTCAGAGTAGGCATTCAACAAATAAGTGTGGATTGATTGATTGATAGATTGATTGACTCATTATCCTGGTAATAACCAAGCACACTTCATGACAGCATGCTAGGATATTTATAAACAAAATACATATTCCTACCCTTGAGGGGCTTGTAGTTGCAATTTCAGGCATTCCTGTATGTAAAATAGAGAACAATCTAGCTGGTACAAAGGGTATATTAGCTTCATTTGTGTTTTGTTTTTTATTTATTTATAATATTAATGTATTTGTTGAACTGGACTTGTTGCTAGGGGTGTTTTTCTTTTTTCTAAATTTTATTTTGTTAGTCACCATTTATTACATCATTAGCTTTTGATGTAGCGTTCCATGAATCATTGTATAACACTGAGTGCTCCATTCAATATGTGCCCTCCTTAATACCCATCGCCGGGTAACCCATCCCCCCACCTCCCTCCCCTCTAAAGCCCTCAGTTTGTTTCTCAGAGTCCGTAGTCTCTCATGGTTTGTCTCCCTCACCGATTCCCCCCCCTTCATTTTTCCCTTCCTGCTATCTTCTTCTTCTTCTTTTTTTTTTTTTTTTACCATATAATGTATTATTTGTTTCAGAGGTACAGGTCTGTGATTCAACAGTCTTGCACAATTCACAGCGCTCACCATAGCACATACCCTCCCCAGTGTCCATCACCCAGCCACCCCATCCCTCCCACCCCCACCACTCCAGCAACCCTCCGTTTGTTTCCTGAGATTAAGAATTCCTCATATCAGTGAGGTCATATGATACATGTCTTTCTCTGATTGACTTATTTCACTCAGCGTAACACCCTCCAGTTCCATCCTCATCATTGCAAATGGCAAGATCTCATTCCTTTTGATGGCTGCATAATATTCCATTGTGTATATCTACCACCTCTTCTTTATCCATTCATCTGTCGATGGACATCTTGGCTCTTTCCACAGTTTGGCTATTGTGGACACTGCTGCTATAAACATCGGGGTGCACGTACCCCTTCGGATCCCTACATTTGTATCTTTGGGGTAAATACCCAGTAGTGCAATTGCTGGGCCATAGAGTAGCTCTATGTTCAACTGTTTGAGGACCCTCCATGCTGTTTTCCAGAGGGGCTGCACCAGCTTGCGTTCCCACCAACCGTGTAGGAGGGTTCGCTAGGGGTGTTTTCATCAGATTGTTTGGTTAAATATGATTGGTCCTGCAGAAGAACATGGTAGGGGCATGAGACACTTGGATTCTCACTGCGTCCTGATTTGTAGGGTGGTCAGCCAGCCTTTCAGCTTCTCGGTTTCTCTGTACGGTACAGAGTGTAGCAATGGCCGTCCAGGATAGGTGTTGGGTAAGTGGGGGCCTCCGAAAGGCCATGAAGGGCCTGCATGGGCTCATAAATCAGACTATCTCGACTCCTTTTCCAGCTCTGTCATTTACTAGCCTGTCATGAGGGATCTATGCCTCAGTTTCCCAATCTATAAAGGCGATGAGGGTGTACAAACTACAGAGAGCTGATGTGGAGATGAATGTTAATGAGTGTTAATATACGCTAAGGGCTTGGAAAGAACTTGGCACATAGTAAACAGTAAAAATGAGCTACTATTATATATTCATATTTCCAGTTGTTTATTTAGAAGTAAAATAGAATCCGTGTAGAAGTGTGCGCTTGTTTTTCTCCCATGAATGTTTTCACGAGTGCTTCCTAGTCATGCCCTCTTCCTCCCCCTCCCTCTCCTTGCATATTTGCCTGTGTCTGTTTTGACATCTTTGACTGGGCCAGAGGGGACAAAGGGAGCAGCTAAGATGGCTTTGGAGGCTGGGAGAAGCAGCCCTGCGGGCTGAATGCCCTGAACCAGTGCAATGCCCTCTTGAGCTGGGTGCCAATCAAAGTAAAGCAATGGGACCTGTCGGGAGAGATGCTGACTTCAGCTGTCACTCGTGTCCCTTTCTGGATTCGTCCTAGATCTCTCGGCCCCACCCGGCAGTGGTTTGAAATAGGTTTTACTAGGCTTTCATTAATCCTCATCTCTATTTTCTTTCTCCATATCTGGTATCTAAGCTACATGAGAGCCAGTGCCACATACTTGCCAACATTCTGCCCGGCCCTCCCTTGAGTGTGCTGCCCCCTCTCTCTGTTGCACCAAATCCAAAGAGTGAGGTCAAGGGTTTGGAGGCCCAACTCAGCTTGTTAATCAACGGAGCAACAAGGCTATTTCGTGTTCTTCCCCGTCTTCAATTTCCTCTTGAACCAGAATTGTAAATAAGATGCTCCGTGACCCATGGGTCAAAAAGGGAATAATCAGGCAAATAAATTTTGATTATAATGACTATTATAAACATAACACACTAATAATGAATATCAAGGATTCAGCTCAAAGACAATAAAGGCAAAATCTCCATGAGTCGTAGTCGTCACTCTTCCTTTTCCTAGTTCTTATTTCATAACTTATCTGTAGGTGGTGATAGGGTTTTTAAAAAGTGAGTAAAAATTTTCACCCCCCCCCAAAGTAACTTGCTAATTTTTATCCTGAATAAAATCCTTGACTGATGACACGCTGTTTGGTCTCTCGTACTGTTTGCAAACAAAAAAGAGACAATAATCTACAGTAATAAACAAATCTGAGAATGCGTTTAAAACCCCTTTATTTGCCTAATTAGAGAAATTTCTGGAGAGTAATTTTCAAAGGAAAACAGTTACAGCATTTGTGTCTAAATATATCTTCTTGCTTTTGTTCTACTTCAACCTGAGTGTTTTAAAAATTCTTGTGTAGAGTTGATGTTCCTTTGTTAAGAACACTGTTTTTTGGAATAAGTTTTTTTTTTATTCCTTTTTATTAAGGCAACCCCGAGCTTCCACATTTCTTGGTGAGAGTGTTTCTTTCTGAATTTCAAGGGAGTGATGTCTTGTCACAGCATTATCTGATGTTGTGGGTGTGGGTTTTATTTTATTCCAGCAAAGCATTTAGCTCATTCTCTCTCTCTCATCTTCCTAAGCAGAGAGAAATGTAAACAGTGACAAATCAAGCTCTTCATGACTCTTTCCCAGATTTTTCTTCTGTGGTGTCACCGTCCACGGAGTTCAAATACATGAGGTTTTAAGAAGAAATAATCTCATTCGATAGTGAGCAATTGTTAATATGAAAAGGACTAGCAAGTAGTTTGTGAAATACCAAATCGTCAGGTATTTTAAGTTGGCTAGATGTGCCTCTCCCATCTTAATCACTAGGCACAAAGTTGATAACCTTCATCCTTGTAACTCCAGAAAGACTCACATGACACTTACATGTGAACTTACAGCCTTTTTCGCTTAAGCAAGACTTCTCAACCCCAGCACGAATTCTGTGCGCTAGGGTCTGTCCTGTGCACCACAGGATATTTAGGAACATCCCTGGTCTCTACCCACTAGAGGCTACTAGCGTCCCTCTTCCAGTGTGACAATCAAAGATGTGCCCAGATATGGCCAGATGTCTCCTGCTGGGGGGGCGGGGCACACCATATCACCCTCAGTTAAGAACCACTGGTCTACGCTGCTCTTTAATCCAGGAGTGTAGTGACAGTTTCTCTCCAAAGGGCAAAATTATTAGAGGATGTTAAGAATGAGAACCCCCACGCTGTTGATGAGGAAGACAGACACAGATGTGCACATGCTCCTTGTCTGTAATAAAAGGGGGAATCAGAGATTAAGTTTCTGGCGGAGCTTGGATCAGTCTGCCTAGTCGCTTCTGATCAGACGAATGCGAGGATGGGGAAAGCACAGAACGGTGAATGAAATGTCACTTTGGCTAAGTCCACTCTGCTTGCTGGCTGGCGCTGTGTTTGAGAATGCTTCCCAGGAGTTTTTAATGTTTAGGTTTCTAACATAACACATATATGAACTACAAACAAAAGAAATTTAAAAATGGTTTTAGTAGAAATCAGTGATTATTCAAGTCCATTAAAATTAAAAGTGTGAGAAGTTTTAGTTTCTTTTTCCCAACCTCTTTTTTATTATTTGTTATATTTTTTATTACACAGCTACACAGGTTCATTATAAAGACAGTCAAAAGTCGTCATAAGCCAAAGGGGGGAAAACCATCCCAAATCCCAGTACTTAGAACGAGGATTAACATTTTGATGCATATTCTCCAAAGGTATGATTATATAGCTTCCTTTTTCATCAAGTCCACTCTGAATAACACTTTAATATTTACTTGCTACCTACTGCTGCATCATGGTAAAGCCATCTTGGTCTTTATAGGATACATTTCTTCTGTAGACTCAGATGTCTCCTGATTTATGGTTATTGTTGCAAAATCCCAGCGAGGTAGAAGGAACAAGGATTATTATCTCTTATTTATGAAGTATTAAGAGGTAAAGAGGGTTTAAGTGGATTACTTAATGCCACTGAGTTTATCAGGGGAAGAGGTTTGAGTAAGATCCCAGCTTTTCTGCTTCCTAATCCAATGTGCTTTCCATTAGCCTGTTTTAATGATTTTACATATAGATTTAGATAAAAACTTTCTTTACCAAAACTTTAGGTGCTTTAGGGATAACTTGTAACTCAAATAATGCCTAAAACCTTTACAGGAAGTTGTAATGATAAAGGGTGACAGTGGAGGAAGAGTGTAACTGAAATGGAAAGAGAGCAATCAGAATGAGGGCTCATAAGCTTTGCCCTCCCCTCCTGCAAGTTGGGGTGCCATTTAAATGTGCTGAGCTGTGTGGCTGCTGGAGGATAAATGTGTGCATTACAATTCTCTGAACTAGAGCAAAGAGGTGTATATAACCGAAAGGAGTGCAAAGCACAGACAAGTATTAAACATCAATAAAATGGGCTGGGTATGCATTCGGGAGTGGTGGGGACTGTGGCAAATCATGGGGCTCAGCCCCGTCTCAGCTCTAGTGGGAAAGTGGGCCCCATGGTGTCAGGCCTACTGATTTACTGAAAAACCCAAACTGGGTTTTTTATGGAAAATATCTTGATTAAAAACAAACACACTGCAGTCTTCACTATTATATTAGCAAGTAACGTGTGCCTTGCAGGCCTCAGTGTATTCTTGGCGTATTTGATATTTGGCCTCAAATAATTTTAGATTTATAGTTCCACCAGGAATAACAATTGATCTGGTGAGTGAAAATTTTCCTTTCAACTTGGAAATATTCCTCAAGCGGGAACCTGATGGTGGCCCGATTTCTTCCTCTTTACAAAATACATCCCAACTTTGTTTCCTTTAGAGACATTTTCTCTCCTAGGGCTGCTGTCTACCCACCGTCCACATCTTGGCTCCCACATAGGGGTGCCCTCACACGGAACGGGGGTTCATGGAACAGGCTTGGAGACAGCCAGCTTCTGGTCAATAGTTCTGGGGGTTGTTGCTCAGGTCTAAGAAAATTACCTTGCAGTGTCTACCCTTGGTATGGTAAATCTGATGGTCTCCTGGGCTGCAATTTCTCTGTAATTACAGGTGGTCTGTCCGTGCAGGAAACTAGAAGGTGATTTTCTATGCACAACCACGAACAGTTGTTTTTACCTAAAAATATATTCATGAACTGATTTGTTTTCTTCAAATATAACAAACCCTTCTCCTTGGAATAGATGGGGAGAGTCATTTCCATCAGATCGTGTTCAGATTAGAGACATTCAAAAAATTTTCTGTTCTGGAGTTCTTCTAAGTTTTCTGTTATGAGAAAAACATTTCTCCCTGAGGGACTGAATTCTGAAGGCCCAGGAGCCCAGGAGAACCATGATTTATTTTCCATTCATTTCCTCCAATACCCTGTAAAACACATGCAAAGATGGTACACACCCAATTCCAGATATAGATATAAAAATGTACAGAGGGCATTGTGTTACATAAATAGTATATTATATGCACATATACGATGCTAAATGAATGCAAAATTCTTCAAAGTACTTTGGGAAAATAAAGAAGAAAATGTCCCGATTTTATTCATAGAATCATGTTATTGAGAAGTTGGCCATGAGAGGGCAGCATTGCCCACACTAATCACATAATGGTGACTAAATTTGAACCTCCTAGATACTGTTTTGAGGGTCTTCCATCATTTGGTTTCAAACACAAGGAATAATAAGAGAAGCAGCATTATTTAGGCTGGAACAGTCACCATTTTTTCAATAAAACATCTTTATCTTCTGGTCTAGGCAGTCATTAGGACAGGCTGTTCTTCTCTTAAAAGGGCATATACCTTTTTTTCTTGTATTTCTTTCTTTTTTCCCTTTTCCAGCGTGTCTCTTTCACATTCTCTTCTGGTTCTGTAGTTTGATGATTTCTCTTCAAAAAATCACCCTGCTCTTTTATGATCCTGGCCACATTCTTTAACCCCAGGGAGCCTCAGCTTCTCTGTGAACGCACCCCCTCCAGCAGTCTGGGGTGGTGGATAAAACGGGGGGTCAGCTGCAGGCAGGTGTTGGTCCTGCCTCTTAGAGACCCACTTCTCCCCACCCTGGAACAGCGTCTACCTCACGGAGCTGTAGTGAGGATGTACTTCATCCTGGATTTTATAAATGCCTGGAACATACACAGTGCTCAGTAAACGTCAGAGGAATAGCAGTGTGTGTGTGTGTTTAATTGAATGAGTTGCTAACATTAAAAAATCTGGAGAGATCGCATACAATTTCTTACCGATCGGGTTTCATTCATGCATGTTACTTACTTGCCTGGCTTCGGTGGACACCGGGGTTCCTGCACCACCCTGCGTCCGTCGGTTTCCCACTGTCCATTCATTATCTCCAGATAATACACCTCGGCCATCGAGAAAAGCTGAAGGGAGGAAAACTTTATTTTTGTCCCTGGCTTCAGAAGATCATTGCACCCGGGCCTAACAACACTGCAGAGTCCTTAATCTGTACAACGCAAAAACCCTCAGCGCTGCAATTTATCTAATTTGTTTCTTTTGTCAGATTTCGTTTTGAGGATGAAGCTTTTGAGAGACTAGGAGAGGGCATTTCCTTTGGGAAATTTGGTTTCCTTCTTTACCCGGTGGCAGGTTTCGGCGGGGGGAGGTCAGGATTGTCCAGCTGGGGGAGGACATCTGGGGTCTGACGGGAGAACCCAAGGTCATTCGGGACCGACTCAGGAGAGGTACGCTGTTGACATCCTTTCTCTTTGCCCCTTTACTTTCCTCGGCCCCTCCCACCCTTACGGGTTAGGGTTTTCTTATTTTTAGTTTTAAACTTGAAAAAAATTGTGTAACTTATAAAATAAGGTATAAAGGTTATTTCCTGACAGCAGGAGACGGGGGAGAAAGCTTTGCCCGCCCCAGGAGCCCAGGGTGGGGAAGGATTTAGTGACCCTCTCAGCCGACTTGGAGAGCTGGGCTAAGTTACCAAGGGAAACCCCGGCGCGTTTATCTAAGCCTTGGGTGTTAAACGTGCAGAGACAAATGCGCTTGTCGGAACCGCTCTCGGGGTGGCAGCAGACCCTCAGAATGGTGTTTCGATTCGACCTCCTGCATTTCTGCTCATTGACAAACACAGCACATCGAGGGGCTGCTGCGAGAATACTTTTCAGCCTATAAATCGGGGCTGGAGGAGATGCTTAATTAAATCAGTGCGGAGGTTACAGGAAGGAAAAGCAAACCTCTCCTCCCAGAGTTGACCTGGTTCAAGTCATGTGGCAGTTGAGAGAGCTCGGAAATGTGTTAGTAGGACTGAGGCAAATACACCAGAATCGGGCACTTGCCTGCCAGCGTAACAAGCAAGAGATTGGATGGAGAGACGGACCACTCAGGCTTTGACCTTCCAACGTAATTCTGTGTGCACGAAACACACGTGTGAAGATGGCTGGAGAGGCTGAGTGGCTCTGTTTCAGTTTATAGTGCAGAGGACAGGCTTTCTTAAACGAACTTAAATTCTACAGCATCCTGTTATCTGCTGGCCAGGGCTTGGGAAGCCTAGAGTCAGTCCTATATCAGGACTTTATGTTTGAAAGGGCAAATCATGAACTCGAACCTACCAGTTCATGAATGGGCCCAGCTGGTTAGAATTTGGGACTGTAGACTGCTGAGCTGGCAACAAAGCAAAGCTTGGCTATGCAGAAGGGGAAAGGAGCAGGCTGCATTTAGGCTGGGGTACCCAGTCTGTCACCAACTCAGCTCCCCACGTGCAGGAAGGCTCCACACAACCCCGCTGGTTCCTCCTTTCCCCCGGAGCTCTCTCTGAGGCTCATGGGTGATCGTGCAGCACCTCTCAATAACCTTCTCTCTCCAGGCCTCCCCTAGTGTAAGGATAGGATCACGTGCCTGAAAAAAAAACAGCAGGACACAAATGTGGAATCTCAGCACTTGGTTTTAGCCAGAAGACAAGAAGGCCAATGAAGTAACTTGGATTCGGTCAAGCCAATCAGCGCAGGATGCTAGAACCCTGGTCAGGATGGCATGGCCTGGTCTAAAGTACACAGGTTCCGGTGATGAATGTCATGTAGGGAAGGAAAAATGGTTTCCTCCACTCTTTTAGGGCCCTTGGCTGGGTCTGAAAATTAAACTGATGAAGACAGATAAATAGGAGAAAAGCATACATATTTATTTAATACCAATTTTATGTGACATGGGAGCCTTCCTCAGGAAATGAAGGCCTGAAGCAATGTTCAAACTGAGTCTTTCTGTGCTAGGGTGGGAGCCACGGAAAGATATGATATGATAGGGCAAAGAGTAGGAGCTCAAAGCAGTAAACTGGGGGAAATGTAGCAAGGTCTGTTGGTTTGGATTCCTTTCAGCATCCCTTCATCTTGGGAGATAAAGATGCTCCTTTGTTTCACTTACAGGGAGGGCATGTCTCATGCGAGGCGCTTATGTATGACCTGCTTGGGCGGGGGCGGGTGGGGGGAGAGGACGTCAGAGAGTCCTTCCTACACCTGCGGTATCTCAAATGCCTGGAGCTTAAATATATTCAGTAGACCAAGGTGCATATTTTAGGATAGCATATCCAGAACTCCGTCAGTCATGATGTGAAAATAAAGGAGTCAGTGTCTTGGAATCATTACCCACCCCCTCACATCTATAGTCATATATTGATTATGCGTGTTTTTCATTCATAATTTTCCATGACTCATTATTTCCCATGATACATCCATATCAACCCCGTTAGCCCCTTTGGATCTATTTGTTAGCTGGATCAATTCTTGTTAGGACTTTAGGTTAAGTTAATAGTCAGAGTAGGAGGCAAGGAGAGCTTCGGGGCAGGCATTTTATTCACATCTGTGTCTGAGTAGATAGACAGGAACCACCCCCCTCACCTTTCCTACGTCGTCCCTTACCCTCTGGCACCGTCTTTGTTTCCCACCCGCTCCTCCCGTTTTCCTCTCCCTTACAAACTATAACGGGGATCTGAATGACACAGTTAGGGTTGAAGAAAGAGGGCAAGCGTTTGTCTCACGCTAAGCAGCTGCTCCTTCTCTCCATGTCCTCAGTAATGAACAGCAAAGAAATGAACAGATGAGGGATCAGAAGTAGAGAAGTAACGATGGCAAAGTCAAAAGGTGTGTGGGAGGCCTGCAGAGCAGCGTTACTGAAGGCAAGGAGTTAAGATCCAGTGCTGGGATGATGCAATGTTTGACTTGAGCAGTCACCCACCTGTCTGACCTCAGCTGTAAACTCAGGGGCCAGACTGGATGTGCTCTAGGGCTGGCTCCGGGGTGCCAGGGGCCCACGAACCAGGGAGCTGTAGCTTGCAACTTAGAACTCCTGTAGCATGCTTTTAAAGTTCATTTATTAAAAAAGAAACCTGCCTCTGATCTGTATATTTCTACCCCATTATCAATGCAGTTATATATGAATGACTTATTAGAACCAATCTAAAAAAAAAAAAAAAAAAAAGGAACCAAAAGGCAGAATAATGAAATAGGCAATGATACTACCAGACTCATTCTGATAAGTGAATAATTTGTTTATTCCCTCCGTACTTGGGGTTGCCACTAAATCTGGACTGGAGAAACCAGTAAATATTTTTAATGTGACAAGAAAATCAAAGCATTCTGTGCATGGCACACTTTGTTACTACAAGTTTTATTTCTTTTTTTTATGATTAGCCATAACCTTTTGGGCCCGATCTCATCCAAGAGCCGTGTGCAATCCCAAGAGTGAGAGGCCAGCTGAAGCCACCGCCCCGTGCTGGGCCATCTGCCAGGAATTCACGCAACAATGGCCGGGCCCTTCCAATATGTTGCATGGAGCCGGCTTGTGACACAATTCAAGAATATTTATTTTTCTTGTGGTGTTACCATATATATCTTCGGCTAATCATGGGGAGGGGTTCAAAACCCCTTTAGACCCATACCCCTTCTCCACCCAGCTAATACCATTTGCATTGTGCATTTTGATCCACCTTCTAGCAAGTTTATTCACTTCTCTCCAGTGCATTAAGTGAAGGAAACAACACACACAAAACCATCTGCCCATTCTTGTGAAAATCTAATAAAAATACTAGCAAAGAAAGAAGGGGTTTATTTAATTTGGGTTAGTCATGGGCAACATGAATTTCCTTGTCTCAGACAGCTCATAGCTTGGAGAGGTTCTATAAAACTCAGAGATGGCAAAGTAGAACTGGTGAGTTTTCCTTAGCAATTCCTATCTGGCACACAGAGAGTTAAACTTAAGGAAAAAAAATTGAAATGCAATCCTGGCTCGTGTTACCCATTAGCTGGGTATATTGACCAAACTTATAGTCAGATAATGCAAACAATAACAAAGTTATTGATTGAGGAGATGTCAGGCAAATAGGTACTTATCATGATGCTGCTGATAAGCTTGGGGTCTCCCTCACGTGGCAGTGACAGAGGCCTATTGATTTTGCAGTTGGTCATGCGTGGTTTCCAGCCCACATGGAATCTGCCGGCTGATTCCATATGCAGGAGCTAGATTCCCTAGCATAGCGGGGGTGGGGGGTGGGGTGCGCTGAAATCACCCAAGAGAATGCCACCAAACTCGGGCTGTGGGGAAAGGAAGGGTTGACTCCACTGTGAAAAGGAGCCTGGGAGCAAAAATCTTGCATGCCACTAAGGGTCACAGAACAGTGTGGGGCTGAGTGCTCCGTAGGGCGGGCTTCCTTCCCTGTGGTGGGAGAGTACACAGGAGAGCGGGTCCTTAAGCCGCCGACATTAGTGCTGAGCTCTGAGCTGACCAGTAGGGGTGCGGAAGACAGATGAGACCCACAGACCCTCCCCACTGAAAACCAAATGTATCACCTCCACAGCACATCTGCTCCCCAACCTGGGCCTTCCAGTTGGCAGGGAAATCTGGCCAGACGTATTATTATTGCTTCTCCCAGCATGTGATCAGCCTGAGGCATTCATGGTTGATTGTCTAAATTTTAGATGTGAACCAGCAAAACGCCATCTCTCTTAGCACTTTTAGTATTAGCCGATTATATGGCTGTGGAGGAGATGTAATAATACTCATTAGTTTTTTGGATGGCCTCGCAAGGAAAGGATGCCTGATGTCTGCCAAACAGAACTGGTGATTGTTTTGACACTTGAGGGTGTGAGGGAGAGAGGGAAGCTGGTGTGGGGGTGTAGTGTAGAGGATGAGATGAGTAGGGAGTTATTTATTTCTTACTTTCCCATAGATAATTCTGTAGATGATTTGCTGGTCTCATATGGAAGGGAACAAAGCACTTTGTGTTCATCATTATCACTTCTTCATACAGAATGACACCAAAGGGTGTGGGATGTTTACACAAAGGTTATGCTCTAGGAAGGAAGACGAATTCCATTCATTCATTCATTCATTGCATCATTCATTCAGTGGATATCTCCTGAGGGTCTACCACGTGCAGGCTCAGTGCACAGAGCTGGGTAGAGTTGTTGGACAAGGCAGCCAGTTCCTGCCCCTTGCTGGTTTTCCATCCGATGAAGGGCGGGGTGGGGCAGAGAGAGGTTGGGTGGTGCACGATTACGTTTAATTACTTGTTGCCCTATTTTGGGAGATTTAGGTTGTTTCCAATTTCCTTGCTCCTCTAAATAAGCTGTGGGCCCCTTTTGGAGGCCTAGGATTCCTCTGTGGGAAAACCGCTGCTGGTTTTAAAGGCATCGCTTTCTGAATTGGGATGTCCAGCTTTACAGATGTTGTTTTTGAGCCTCCTTTCTTGGAATTATTTTTCAAAGCTTACTTCTGTTATCCTCAGTCCTTTGAGGGTGAATCTAATTTGACTTTTAGGAGTAGTCAGGCATCATCTGGCCTTATATCTGGTGAACGTGGTGAGGATGAATCATCACCATGTTCTTTTGTTGTTAAAAATATGTGACTATAAAGTAAAGCAACTGATTTTGGGGTTGGGGGTAGGGCTTTTAAAAGCACTCTGAAAGCAACTCAGAGGAGGACTTCTAAAGTGTTTTGAGCCCTGGCAGCATGTTTGCTAGAGTTCCCTCTAGCAGACAGCCCGAGGGCTTGGACATCGGGGCGTCCTGGGTCTCTCCTGGACTCCTGTAATGCTTCCCTGTGAAGCCGGGTACTTGGCCCCCTGTCAGCCTCAAGAGGATCATTTGCAAAATGAACCTGATTTTATCCATCACACAGAGTTATGATGAGGGTTAAATAACATAAAATAACTAACAGTAAATCATCTGGTACAGTGCCTGGCATATGGCTGTTGTTATTATCAATAATACATGAAGCAGAAGGAATGTATTGTATCCCAGAAGGAATACATTGAAGGGAACGACTTTTTTTTTTTTTTCCTTAAAACTGTAACTTCCAACCTGTTTATAAAGGTATCAGCTCCATGTGTAGGGGAGTTGGATATTATCTGCTTGCTGCCCCAGATCTGCTCTCTACTTTTCTCCAACCTGCTCTGGCCCTGTGTGGACTCCATTGGGCAGACCTGGCTGGGTTCCCCGGCTTCTGGATGGATTCAGACAAAGGGTGGCATTGACAGGTAATTGGAAGGCAGAAGAGAGGGGTTGTGGTATTCATTTGCCCAGCCCTATCCCAGAAGGTGTCCGTCCTCTCCTGGAGCCAGCCCCCCTGGGCAGCTCCCCCCCCCCCCCCACCTAACGCTGGTAGCAGCCCTGGTGTTGATAGCCTCACCATCCCTGTAAGGTTCTTTTAACCCTACCCATACCCGCAAATAAACTCTTCATGAGCATCTCCTTAGGGACCCTCGCTGGAGTCCTGACTGATCCAGTTACCGAATACTTAATTAGGTTCTAGTTTTGATCTGTTGCCCTAGGGTTGAGATTAAAATGGTTTGCTTGTGTTGCCTGTGTCTGGAAAGAGAATGGGATCTTATGAATTTTGAGCTATGCAAAAAGCAGATTTTCACAGAAACACTGAGAGTAGCCTTCAGAAATGCATATGCCTGACACTCAGTTTGCTCTCTAGGCAAATCGTGGGATTCTGCTCCTCCCCCTCTCCTCCAGGGACGTTACACATGTCTTCATGTTAAGGGCTTGCATTGTCAGAGGAGACCTCTGAGTAAGTCATGCTCTCTGTGAGTCCCAAATGGAATCCACGTCAGCCAGTGTTGTGAAATGGGTCTATAAGTGGCTTTTCGTCCCTCAATTTGAGATGATCTAATTCAATTTCTGTGATTTCTAGCTTGAGAGAAGACACTTTCTGTCCCCCTCCCGAACTTTCATTCTGTTTCTCTGTTCCTCCCAAACTTCCTGGGATCTGAAGGGAATTCATTTCTGAAAGTGGACTTGAGCCTATTACCACAGCCTAATGCTAATGATCATCACATTGTTTTACTATCAGTGTTAACACCGGAGATACGAAGTATCACCAAAACCCATCTGCATCTTTGATATGGAGATGAGATTTCTTTTGTAGGAAAAACAAACAAGTTTCTGAGAAGTTGACTGTGCAGGTCCTGAGGACAGTATCATGGCTGGTCTAATAGGCAACCTGACCTGCTACTGTGAGGATGAGAGCAGGGCTCTGGTAGCTTCTGTAGTGGCCACTGCCCAGCCTACATCCTTCCACAGGTCTGGCACATTATCCCCAGCTTCCCTTTCTCCAAAAATTGCCCTGGGCCAACAGGAACCTCTTTATTGGAGGCTACTGTCTCTCCACCCATCCTGTAGTAAATGATTGACATGAGGGCTCAGAAGGCAAAACTCCTCCTCTAAAGGGCAGCACCTCGGCAGGTCCACCTGCCTTCCTCCCCTCTTGATGCCCTCCTTCCCCTGCCGGCTCCCTTCACCTTCTGACAGCTTTTTACTTTTGCGTATGTCCTCTGTAAATCATGCACCCCTCAATTCCCATCTCAAGCTGTGCTTCAGGAAGCCCAGCCTTTCTCCTGACTTTTTTGCTGAAGGATGGGAAGTGTGAGAGGTGGAGAGAGAAAGATGTTCTTCCTCTTCCATGCATGCAGTGGATTTGGCAGTGGCTGCTTCTCAGATGCTCTTGGAAGAAAGAGACGCCATTTTGATGACTGCATCTGAGATGTCTGTGGACTGAACAGTTGTTTGAGTTCTGACTTTCACCAGCGTGAGAAGACTTTAAATATTCTGACCCTAAACTGTCTCCGGATAGCTTATGTCACCCAAATTCTTGAGTCATAAAAACTGTTTGCCATTTGTTCTGCGGAGAGCGTTTGGCCAGATCTTTCATCCTTGAGCCTTTGGTTGTAGTCCTTGGTCTATAGTATTTGTGATGACTTGCAAACCTAGTAGTTAGTCTTGGACTATCTGGGAACTTCTTGTTATTCCTTTTGGGGAATGCCCTCTCCCTTCTTTTTTGCCGAATCAAGCCCCTCACCATACAGAAACCTAAAACAATATCTGAGGGACCCTGCCCCTCTCTGGCCACTCCAGTCACTCTTACGTCTCGCTGACATTCATGCATCCATTCCACAGAGCTAGACTCAAATTTAAGGCTCCCGTAGCCCTTCTTTATTTAAAAAATTAAAAAAAAATTATGTGGTATAACATACATAAAGGGCATACACAGCTTAAGTGTGCAGGTTGATGAATTCTTACATATGTATTTTCCCCAGAAACCACCACTTGGATCAAGATCTAGAACGTTTCCAGCACCCCATGCTCCTTCTCAGTCCATTAGCATCCACCCGCCAGTAGGAGGTAACCGCAATTCTGACCTCTAATTATAGACTAGTTGCATGCATTCTTGAACTTCATATAAAAGGGAACCGTGCAGTATGTAATCTGGCCTCCTTCCCTCTTCTTTACCCCTCTAAGAGCCATCCATATTGTTTGTTCTTTTGTTTATAGCATTTCTTGTTATATGTTTTATTATTCTGTATGTTTTCATCATTTTCCTTTTTACCTTGCATACTTCTTAAAGTACAGGCTGTATCTTTATATATTCCATATATGAGCATATTGTGGACATTTAAAAATATTACGCGGGTGGATGCTGACTAATTCCTGTTTATATGGTACTTAGTGAAAGCAAGCTTTTGTCTTCTCTTCCTGGTAGCATTGTGTGTATAGTTGAAATAGCCGTGTCTGGGGCTGCAGCATGTTTTACTGTGAAGTAACAACAGTAATAAATATTTATAGGACCTTTATCTAAAGGATCCAGGGTGACTTGCCGTTTCTAGTTCATCTTTTCATTTCTCCTGGAGCTTGGCAGGAAAGCCAGCGAGGTCCTTTGGCTGAAGGGTGAGCTAAGATGCGCTGAGGTTCAGCCTCTAAGCCCAAGTCCTAGAGAACATTAGTGGAGAAACTGAAGGTATAACCTAGTTTTAGCTTACTCTCTATCTTGGATCCAATCCTAGGTTTCTCTCATCCTTAGGAAGTACTTTAGGACCATTCCCAGGGAAAGAGATGCATTAGTACAACCACAAGTACCCGTGGAGGTTTTAAGTTTTGGAATCCTATTATTATAGGAGTTCTTGTTATGCTACTGTTTCATTCTGTATGTGTGAGGGTTGATGGCTTGTCTTAAATTTTATTTTGTCTTCTACCTTTTGTGATACTTTTAATAGGAGTTACTTTTAAATAAATCAGCTGTAGGAAGTTACAAATGTAGAGACCCGACAAGGGGAAGTGTTAACCGATGCTGTTCCACGGTAAAGGTACGTGATGTTTTCTGTTTTTGGGGAATTCAATACACTGGGGACCACAGTTCAGGAGAGGCCACAGTGCTGACCACCTTCTTACCATATCTGTTGTTTTTTTCTTTTTTTGCCATAATCTCTCTTCCTTTGTTTCCTGTGGGATCACATTTCCTATTTATAATAGAAATGAGTGGGAAATCGGATTCATTCGATAAGAAAAAAAGTGATGCCCAGCTTGGCTAGAAATTAAAGTCTTTTATAGCAAACAAATACTTGCTATTTGATCCACAAACACATGCAATCATAAGTAACACACAGTAGGCACATGCAACAGGGACTATAGGGATTTGAGCATTTTTGTAGAATTTTGGGAGAACTTGTAAAAACTTGTTTAAAATCAAATCTATCTTCTCCTTTCTTGTCTTAAATTTCGATTTTGCTTTTATTCCTGTTTTTTGATCTGTGGTTTGTTGTGTAGGGAAGAAAAATATTTTTTCCTTCTACCTTTCTAGGTTTTCAGCTGGGGCCCCTGTAACAGCAGAGAGAGGAACAAGGAAAAAACATGCACATTCATTTAATAGTTTAGTGTGAGTTTTATGTGACATGGGAGCCTTCATAAGGAAATGAAAGAGTTGGCCCTGAGTGTTTTTATATGAGGTTTGATAAAGATTTGAAAGCTTTGGGGAAATGTGATAGGACAAAGGGGTGTGAGCTAAAGGTAGCACCCTGAGGGAAACTTAGCAAGGCCCTTTTGTTCGGATTGCTCCTCTTTGGAGACAAGGCTGCTCCTTTCCTCTGGAGCCAGGGAGGGCCCCCTCTCAACTCGGGGTCTTACAACCTGCTGCAGGGAGAAGGGGAAGGTCAGAGAGTCCCTTCCTACACTTGCTGTTTCTCAGACTCCTTTAGCTTAAGATATTCAATATACAGAGGGGCCATATTTTGGGGTAGTATGCCTTGAATCCCATCACTTGGTATATTAAAATCTCTTGATATCATCAGTATTTCATTCCTTCTTTATGAAGGAACTGAAATGGGAATTTATCAATTTATCCCAATTTCTAGATTTTGTCTGTTTTTTCCTAGCCTAAGTTTTTTTTTCTTTTTTTTAATCCTAGCCTAAGTTATAATCGGGACTGGGATAATTGTAATTTTATTCTTAACTTCTAGGGTGATTTCACAAGAAGCTTTAAGAACATTGATGTATATTAATGGCAGTTGAGCCCCCAATTTTGAGATCTGTTTAAGTGTTTTTGATTCTTTAAGTTCAAATCATGAAAGTACTGAACTAATGAATAAATAACTGTTCCTGAAAAACAAAAACCCCTACATAATAGCAAATATTAACAAAGGATCTGGTCATGGCACATATTGGAAATTCAGATAATTATGTTCTTTGTTTTGAAAAAAAAAAAAAAAGTTCAAAATGCCACGTAGATGCTCAGTCCAGGAAGGAAAAGGCTTTACAATCTACTTTGTTCATGAGATGTTGTAACAATAAACAGAACTGCTATTCTGGAAGCATCTGTTAAACCAATTACATGGCAAATTTTCAAGTTCTACAATGAGTAGGGTAGGTTTGTAATTGGTGCAAACTTTGATAACCAAGAGAAGACAGGATCTAGAGGAGAGAGCAGGTGATAAACAGAGGATGTGTAAGCAGGGTTCTGATGGTGTCTATGTTTTATTGCAACCTGGAAATTAGACACTTTTACATGCAATATTTTTTTTTCACCTAACAGTTCCCAAATAAACAGTTAAAGTGGTTTTAGGTGATTAAAGCAATATAGAAGATTAGTTTTGTTATGTATAATCACCTTTGCTTCTCCTTTATTGATGAGAAGAGCTTTTCTCAGCGGGTTGTGTTATCTATTTTAGATGTTGCCTGATCTTGTTTTTTAAATGTAAATCAGCTTTTTAATCTTTTTTTATGTAAATTTGATAGCCCGTACCAGCAATTATTCTGCTTTGTTGCAGCTCCCTCTTTAGAACTGTCTCTGTTTTATGTTTAATTGTCCTAATTGTCCAAATTTGAATAAACCTGGAGAACAGCAATGGAGATCATTACTTGTTTTTAAATTTACAAAAAGGTTTAAGCACTCCTTCCTGAACTTCCCTTTAATTCTTTACACTGTTAATTATGATCTGGGAGATTGGAAAACCTTGTTATTGTCCCCAGAGCTGCTACTCCAAATTATAGGTTTGTTTATTCTTGTTTTACTACTTTATATCAGACTTCTTCTTCTGAACATGATAAAAAGCTCATCAGAGAAAATTTACATTCACTTTTTAATCAGTGCAGGATTTTAGCAAAGGGGTATCTATATGAATTCTGTACTTTTAGAGGTTGGAGCCCGTAACTAGAGTCCAGGGAGGGGAATTCATCCGTTTCATTTATCCATCTGTCATCCGTCCATCCATCCATGCATCCTCCCATCCACTCAACTATCTACCCAACTAGCCATCAGCTTATGGAGGGCCTGGACTGGATGACACATCAATACAATGAGATTATGTTTTGATTTAATAATTTTTTAGAAAATGAGTAGATTAGATTCTAGGTCAAAACTGACTGAATTTTAAAGTTGATTTATTGCATAAAATAATTGGAGAAAACAAAACGAAAGAAGAAAACCAAGGGGAGTCTTATCTCTGTTTATTGAGGTTCTTTCTTTGCAGCTTGGGGTTTTATGCTTTGGTTCAGATCAAAGCCTTGGTGAGGAGACAGGGCACTTGATTTAGCAGCTGAGTCTGAGACTCAGGTGTGTCTGATCCACTATGGCTGGCCCACCGATGTCCAGTATGTTTCTGTCCCATACACCTGTGTCCTGTACAACATCTCTAACTGGGACTCTTCCTTTCTACCACCATTCTAAAGAGAAGCCACCTTCTCAGGTTCCCTCAGCAGCTAGCGATACTGGGATAGAGCAAGGAGGTATGTTAATTTCTGGTCAGTCTGACACGCCAGTTTCCAGTTGGTGGGCTCAGATGTCAGTGACAGAGTCTTCTTATCATATAGGCAGTCACATATAGCTACACAGATAACTAACTTGACTGGTTTTTGTGGCCAGATCTCTTCCAGATTGCCTAAAGAGACAGTGTTGGCATGACTCGGACAAGTCTCTGACACCCTCTAAGGCTAATTTCCTGTCCTGGGAGGCCAGGGGTAGGAATAATTCTCCGGGGTGCAATCTAAGAAGAAAAGACAAGCATCAGTGTTTTAAAGGAGCTCCATTATCATACACAAGGTCAGATCAAATGAAAACGAAATGTTCTCTTGTAGCATTCCCGAGTTTCGGCAAGTGAATTCTAATCATGCTTTGTATTCACAGACAGGAGATGTCTATTCAGAAGGAATGAATAATAGATAACTACTTTCTTTGCTTTACACCTAGTTATAATTCTACAACTAACATAATATTAAATGAGTTCTCTTCCTCCCAGTGATGTTTCATATTCGAGTTACACGCTGTAACCTCAAAACTCAACAGCGTGAAAAATCCAACAGCTGGGGATAATGCATCTTTAATTTTCCCACCAATTTACCACCCCCTGCCCTCTTGCTCAGATTATCTGCCCAGTTCTTAGGCAAATGCTATGTTCTAAGTCCCTCTATTCTCATAAAGATGATGGACCCCAGCCAGTCTTAGCTCCAGCTTTTCAGATCCAGTTTTTATTTGCTGGGTTTTAAAACCAAGGTTTATTTGCACCGTGGCATGTCAAATACCTCATTCCCTGAATCGTACCTCAAATAAATTTAACAAAATTGTTTTTGAAATTGCATGTAGTGTTCATTTTTAGTGTTAGATAGCTCATGAATCCTAATTTATGTTTAGCAAAAAATAGTAATAAAAACTTAGGCGGGCACATTCTGCATGAAGTACTGAGTGTTATATGCAAACAATGAATCATGGAACACTACATCAAAAACTAATGATGTAGTGTATGGTGATTAACATAACATAATAATAAAAAAATAAAAATAAAAATAAAAGAAACTTAGGCGGGTGTATAAGAATTGTAGACGATGTTGTTATATACAGTGTATCAATAGTAAGAATAAAGAGAACCCGGGGGTGCCTGGGTGGCTCAGTCATTAAGCGTCTGCCTTCGGCTTAGGTCACGATCCCAGGGTCCTGGGAACGAGCCCCGTGTCGGGCTCCCTGCTCTGCGGGAAGCCTGCTTCTCCCTCTCCCACTCCCCCTGCTTGTGTTTCCTCTCTCGCTGTATCTCTCTCTGTCAAATAAATAAATAAAATCTTAAAAAAAAAAAAGAATAAAGAGAACCCGAATCAAAGAATGACATAACTTTGGGAAGAAATTATAGACGTAATTTCATTTGCTATTCATTGAAAAAGTGAGGGGACGACATTTCTGAGAGATGAAGTGACTTGTTCAAGGTCACACAGCTGGTTAGCTCTAGAATTGGCCCTAAACCTCACAGTTTTTGGCTCCTGGTCCAGCACACTTTCCATCACAACATGCAGCCTCTTAGTTTGTTGGTTTTGGGTCAGAAATATAATTAACACAGGGCAGGAAGCCTAGATTATGAAAAAGTTGGAGGGGAATCTAATGAAAATCAAGGTTTATGAAAGTCCTAGGCAGTCGACCTGTTTATGATATATTCATGGTGTCTGGCTGCATTTGGAGTTTGGCGAATGGCTCTTCTTTCCTCTTTCACCTGCTGGTTCTCTTCCTCATTTGGTGATTTAAGAGTCTGCAGAGAGTTCACAAATTCTTGCCGAGTGATAAAAGTAATACAGTAATAAATAACAATAAACACACAAGTACAGAAAAAGTAAAAAAAAATACTTAAGAGAATAACATAGTAATACAAGAAGTACTGTTGCAAGAATTCGGATGGGAGGTGATGAAGCAGTGGCTGGGGCACACTCGTCCTGTAAGTTGAGTTGTGATCAATAAGGAAAAGTAGTATTTGGCGTAGAAGGGGAGCAGAGTATGCTGCCCCGCAATGGACCACTTTAACATGTGGATTGCTTTGAGGTGAAGGCAGCCAAGAGTCAGCCGACTCAGGAAAACCTTTTACCCATCCCTTAACTGCCTTAAAGAATTTAGAGAGGAGGCCTGGCCCAGAAAGAGAGCTATGACCAGAGATAACTTTTTTTTTATCTGAAAGACTTGCTTGCATGGCAGGACAAACATCTGATTAGCAAACATCAGCTCTTGTTATCTCTCTGTGAATTGCCTCCCCCCCACCCCACCCAACACACCCTTGGAAGGCCCATGCCCCTATCCCATTGCCTAGCTTAGGATGGCATCTAAGCCTCAATTCTCTGACTACCATTGAGTCTCATATCTTTGGGGGTTCTCATATGTATGAAATTAAATTTATTTTTCTCCTGTTAATTTGTCTTATGTCAGTTTAGTTATTAGACCAGCCAAAGAGAAGAAGGGAAAATCTTTCTGCCACTATAGTGTCAAATGATAATGTAAAAACATGGCTGCTTGAAAACCAAGACGATATGGATAAAAAGGGGGCAGGGTTTAGGACTCTGATGCAGACCCATTGGCCACACAAATAGCATGAGAGGTAACAGAGACCTGAGGGATTGTAAATTAACACCAAGTCCACATAGAGTCCTATTTAAATATATAAAAAATATACAAGTATATGCATATGCATATACACGTATAAGCATGTATGTATGTACGTGGGTTTGGTTTCCATTCTGCTGTGTGGAATTCTTTAGTTATATTTGTAAAGCCATTGATAAAGAACATCTCCAGAAATTTGAGATGCCAGGTGAATCTCTTTAACAATTACAGTCAAGATACTAAGAGAAGCAGGCTAGGAAAGTAGCACCTCTTACAGAATGGCTCATTCCTCCCTGGTTGAGACATCCATTACTCCTCTCTTCATCCCTGCCTACTCTTTTTTTCCCCCCAGATATTTACTTATTTGAAAGAGAGAGAGAGAGAGAGAGAGAGAGAGAGAGAGAATGGGGGAGGGGCAGAGGGAGAGGGAGAGAGAGAATCTCAAGCAGACTCTGCATTGAGCACGGAGCCCCACACGGGACTCGATCTCATGACCCTAAGATCATGACCTCAGCTGAAATCAAGAGTCGGACGCTTAACCAACTGAGCCACTCAGGCGCCCCCATCCCTACTTGCTCTTGAAGAAGCTTCTATGCTTATGTCAGTCAGCATTTGTGTAAAAATTATCTTCCAATATCTTTCTTCAATGGTGATTTGGTAAAGAGATAATGGGGCTCCTGTATGGCTCTGGTGACACATCTCTCACAGGAGCGCCTCAGTGAGGCCATTGTAGCAGAGTGAGAATGCTGAAAGTTTTAAGTCCTCTTAGACACGACCATTCTTTTAGTTGTTGATGGATATTACCAATTCCAGTTGATATCAGAGTGTCGTCATTTTATTTTATGTATTTCTAATTTACATTTACATATCATTTTGTACTTATATTCATTTATTTGAATTTCTATTGACTTAATTATTTGCATTCTCTATCCTGAGAAGTTCCTTCATGATATCTAGGGTTACCTGAGAGGTGAATTATAATCAGAATGCTGATTGGTGAGCATAGAGTAAAAACTGGCTTGGGAAGATATTTCATGTAAACTCTGAAAAGTCAGATGAACTATCCCTACCTCACAACTGAATACACCACTCTGATGACTAGATAATGGAATCCCCAAATTCAGTACCCTCTTACATCAAAGGTATGAGTTCCTTTGGAGTGGAGAAAGTGATACAGAACAAAATTGATAAGCTATATGTGATAGGCAGAATGGCCCCCAAAGATATCCAGGCCCCGCTCCCTGGAGCCTGTGAATACGTTTCTTTGCATGGCAAGAGGGACTTTGCATCTGCAGTTAAGATTATGGATGTGGATAATCCAGGTGGGTCCTTCGAAGCAGAGAACTCTGCTTGGAGTCAAAGACATGCAGTGGAATAGGATGTAACGGGAGAAGGAATCCAAGGGAGAGACTCCAAGTGTGAGGAGGGCTGGAAGTGCTGTTACCTGCTCTGAGCACAGGGACCCACCTGCAGGGACCGAAGAGAGATCTTGAAGAGCTAGGGGCAGTCCCTGGGTGACAGCCAGCAAGCAAACAAGGACCTCAATCCTACAACCGCAGGAAATGAAATTCTGACAACTGAAAAAGCTTGGAAGTAGATTCTTCCCCAGAGCCTCCAGAAAGGAATGCAACTCTTGATTTGGTCTTATGAGACCTGGAACAGAGAAAAACCCTTGAGCCCTGCTCTGCCCAGACTTCTGACCCACAGAAGTTACAAAATCATAAATGAGTGTTGTTTTAAGCCTGTAAATGTATGGCAATTTGTTACTGTAGCAATAGAAAACGAAAAGACCATGTTAGTATGTTCCAGTTCAATCTAAGAAAATAATCTGAGAAAAATAACATGGTTGTGTGGGAACACACAACCCAAAACAGAATTAATTCAAAGGACAAGGACAGTGAAAGACCCCGTAAGCTCCTTCAAACACCGACTGTTACCTGTAAGATAATGAAAAGCAAACATCTGGTTCTTTGCGTAATTTTGATCAAAGGAATATAGTATGTTTGGCACACATTTGGAGGAAAATCGGCCGCATCAGGATTTTCATCAGGGAAGAACTGGTGTCAAACTGGGGCCCAGGACGTGGAGCCACTCCCTATGTTATGGTGACAAGGAAATGGATGTACAAATTTAATTTGGGCGAGTAAGCCAGCGAGCAGTCATGGAGTGCCCAGCAGAAGGTAGAGGGCACCTCAGTTGACATACTGGGTTGAAACTGGGATGAAGTCAAAGGAAAAAGGAAAGAAGGACTTTTTATGTTCATCCATCACTTTCAGTTGGCTTACTTCTGCTAGCCCCTTCCGTTGGCTCCAGGCTTGGACATACGATCCGGCGCTGGCCCATCCGTGTATTTTTTCCTCTCTTGCCATAGAGATTGTTTCCAGATGTGACAAAAAGGTAGTCCAAAGAGCACCAGGCCCTTCTCTGGGACTATTGTGAGGGCAGTGCTCTCCACAGGTGTTGCTCACTGGGTGGAAGAATGCTCAGACTGCCTGCGGGAAGGGCATATCTGGGAATGACGTCAGCACAGACAAAGTAGAACTGAGAAGAGGGAGCAAGACAGACACCTGTCACCATCTAGATCCCGTGAAGCCTCTGCATTTTGCCCTAGACTTTTTCAGTTGCTTGGTTTAAAGTAATTTGAGGTAGATCTTTGTCCCTCAATGTAGAAAGAGTCTTCACAAAACTGTTCGCATCAGTGGTGGTGACTTGGAAATCTCGTTACTTCTTTAGTGACCCATTTCCAGTTGCCTTTAGAACGTCTACACTGGAGACTGACATGAAGACTTGAATGTGTTTAAAACTGAGCTTATCGTGACCTTTACTCCTCTACCTACTGTTCGTTAGGACCTCCCCCCATGCACCTGACCTTGCCTCTTTTTCTGTTAGGTTTGGGGACACTGTTTGAAGAGTAAGCACTTCTTTACTCCCTCTTCTTTGTGTGTCTTTCTTTCCCACACTCCATGTGAATTTGGTGCTCTTCCCCCCAGAGTTGGTGCACCATGCTCTAGAAACTATAATTGGTCCAGGGATGGGCACATGACCCAGTCTGGTTTCTGTCACTTGCAACCTAAATAGTCCTGACAAATAAAGGTTCTGACATGTCCTGTGCCTCCCTCTGACTAGCCTGTTCATTATCAGGTGTTTTAGTTTGGGAAGATATTTTCTATCTCCCTTTCTTTTCTTTTCATTTGAATTCGCAAAACTTTCCCTAATTATGTAAGAAATAAATGTTCAGCAGAGATGTGGAAAATATAAATGGGTGTGTGATAGAAAATACAATTCACTTCTTCTAAGAGTTTATGTGATTAGATTGGGCCCACCTGGATAATCCCTGTCCTTGACCTTAATTACATCTGCGAAGCCCCTCTTGCCGTGTTAGGAAACATATTCCCAGGTTCTAGGGAGGAGGGCTTGGACAACTTTGGGGGCCATTCTGCCTATCACGTATAGCTTATCAGTTTTGTTCCATACCACTTTCTCCACTCCAAAGGAACTCATACTTTTGATGTAAAAGGGTACCGAATTTGGGATTTTCATTATCTGGTCATCAGAGTGGTGTATTTGGTTATGGAATAGGGATATTTCATCAGGCTTGTCTAGAGTTTGCATAAAACATCCTCCCAAAGCAATTTTTACTCTATGCTCACCAATCAAAATTCTGATTAAAATTCACCTCCCGGGTAGCTTGATATCAGGAAGGGACTTCCCAGGATAGGCAATGCAAATAATTGGGTCAGTAGAAATTAAAATATATGTTAAATATAAATGTTAAATAATAAAGAAATTAAATTATAAATATAAATCTATTATCTATAACTATAATTATATAGCATATAATTATAATCTATAATTAGGCCATTGGCATCATATGCTGACATTTTGGTTTATCTCCCTTAAATTAGTTTGCTTATGTATTCACTTATTTATTCGATTTTATTTTGGTTTATTCTTATCTGATGCAATCAGACCTGGTAGTTGGTCAGCTCATTAAAATATTCAGTTAACTTGATGTAATGGAAAGTAAATTAGGTTTATAGTAGGAAGACCTCAGTTACTTTGAGCAAATCACTTAATTGTGATATGGTAGGAAGACGCTGGGATTTGGAGCCAGAGGATCTTGGGTTTATATCCAGCTCTGGCCCTTTCTGTGTAGCCTTGAGGCAAGTAAAAACTTAACTGAAGCAACTGAGTGTTACATTCTTTGTCTATAAAATGGGACTAAGGCTACTACTACCTGGCAGGGTTGCCACCCACATATAATGTGAATAGAGCAGGTATTACTATGCCCAGCACATAGTAGGTACTCAATAAATGGTAACAATAAGTGACAAACAAAAAAAACTCAGTTAAAGTAGAAATTACAAAAAAATAATAAATACATTGTGCAGACATATGGCATATACGTTACAGTCTTCACCTGTCTTTTGATATAGGGCTGAGAGCTTTTCTTCGAGCATGAGTCTGCTGCATGACATCTGCATGGTGTTTCTTGAATTAAGCACATCCATAATAGGCTACAGTTTCCCGTTTCCATCTGTTTAAAGTAGAGTGAGAGTGTAGAGGCCCTTGCAAAGCAACCTGAGTCAAGAATTATAGCATTTTATGTATTTCCCCCTCTTTTTTCATGGTTGTGTTTTCCACATCTAACTGATACAATTTCCCCTAACAACCAGCCTTTACCGAGTCTTTCTAAGGATTCAAAAACTTTGTTTTTGTAAAAACAACTCTTCACATACACACTTCATTGCTTTCCGTAATTGATTAAATCACATGATTACGATAGCAAATACAAATGACATGAACAGGTTTGGGAAAGTAATTGTCTTTACATAAGGATATAGGAGATCAATTTATAGTAGAATCACAGTGTTTTAGAGAAGCATCTACTAACACGGGTTCATTCATTCATTCGTTCAACATTTGTTTAGTGACTGCTATATACCAGGCACTGACTATTATATGTCACGTACCTGGGAATATAGGAATGAACAAAACTGACAAAAACCTTTGCCCTTCTGGAGCTTCCATCTCGTGCTAGCATGCAGTGTGCTGGGACATAGGTGAGCACATTTTACAGAGGGAGTAACACCATTGGTTAATGAAATGAGTTGGTCAGTTAAAAAAGCACGCCTACCATATTTTCCCTTGTTCTAATCCTCCTACTTAACTTGAGGTGATTTCAACCTCAACCTCTCTTTGTCCTTTATGCCTTACCTCTTTTTGTTGTCAACTTCTCCTAAATTTTTCTCCGCAATGCCTCTTGGCAAATTACAGTAAAGAGTCACTTTGTGGGTATTTCTACCTCAAATATTTTCCTTTTCCAATGCATCTCATGAGCAGATGCTAGAATCATAGTCTTTGGGAAGTATTTGCACTATCACACCCTGAATGATAAGGCAGGTTTCACAGGCACGTGACCTGTGCGTACACAAAGGGCTCTGGGCTCAGAAGGGTTCCATACTTGGTTTAATACTCCTCTGTCATGGTCTTGAAATTCTTCTTCTTCTTCTTCTTTTTTTTTTTTTAAGATTTATTTATTTGAGAGACAGAGAGAGAGGTGAGGTAAGAGGCAGAGGGAGATGGAGAGAGAATCCTCAAGCAGACCCCCTACTGAGTGTGGAGCCTGACACAGAGCTCAATTCCAGGACCCAGAGACCATGAGCTGAGCCATAATCAAGAGATGCTTACCTGACTGAGCCACCCAGGTGTCCCCACCGTCTTGAAATTCTTAATAATTTTGAACAAGAGGCCCCAAAGTTTTGTTTTGCACCAGGCCCTGAAAATTACGTGGCTGGTCTGCTTACAAAGTCAATGGTAGATTGTTATTTTTTGACTCTATTAAATCTAAACTTTCTGCCTAGTCACTGACGAGAATGCCCACCCACTAAAGAGAATGCTAATCTCCTATTTTAACCTCTCCTTGTTGGAATATTTGAGGTAAGCCAGACCTGCTACCCCTTGTACAAATTTGACCCAGTTCCACAAACGTGTTGTGGTTTAAGCAGCTCTCTCTGGTGGGAATGGGCCTCATGTTTTCTCTACTCCAGCCTGACTCCCAGTCCTTCATAATCTGACTCAGAACTCATTCCCCTTCAACGTGAGTTTGTTCCCTCTCAGTATTAATGGAATTAAGCTTTCTCATAAAATAATAATAACAGCTACTCCTCACTTGGTCTTTACTGTAGGCTTCCTTAGCATGGAACTAAGTTCTTTGCATTCATGATCTCATCTTTACATATAGTTCTGTATTTTCCCTCCAGTTATGGGTGTGCTTAGTCAGTATGGTCTGACTCTCTGTGTAGACTTTGCATTTTCTGAGCCCATAGGTCATGTCTTCCTCATTCATTTGTACTCTCCTGGCACTATACACATGATGTTTGGTGTAATGCCAGGGCTCTGTGCCTGTTGCCAATTGACTGACAAAATATTAATAAAAGCTGAAAGTGTAAAGTATTGCACTTCTTTCATCCACTGATTTTTTTTTTTTTTTTTTTTTTTTTTGCAGCTAGCTGCATCCTGGGAAGACTTTGCTGGCCTGAGGACTTTTAAAACTGGTCTGCACCATAACTTGAAGTAATTGTTCTTGTGATTGAAGCTAACAACTATATAATGCCTGCTAGGCATAATGCCAAGACATGATTTGATTTCAGGTTAAATTTGCAGCTAAGTTGATTTTGCAAAATGTGCCCACATGTGCTCAGGCAGTATGAATGCCCTCCCTACCTCCATTCACCCTCAAAAGTGCACTTGTCCACAGAGTTGGATATCCTTCACTTGTTGGAATATTTGACCCTGTGCATTTAAGGCTGAGGCTTCCAAGACTAATTAGAAAAAATTGTTGTTGATCAGCGTCTGCCAAATGTAAAATGCCATATTCAGATGCCTTTAGGATGTCCATAAAAACAGCCAAAAATGGGGCCATAGTATTTATCAAGTCAAGGGAGACTCATGCCTAATAACAGTGAGCTGTTTTTTGCTGTTAAGAAATGAGCAGACCTGTCAGGAGAATGTTCAACATAAGCTAATGTCAAACTTGCTGGAATAACTTACTCACTGCAGGGTTCCCATCTGTGAAGTTGCTGGGGAGGTGGCTGCCTCCACGTGATTCTTCAGATTTGTCAGTTAAATTAGATACCCAAGGGCAAAACCAGCTGACAGGGGCATTATGGACACTCCTGGAGGATTCAGAATCCATAATCCCATGAGTAGGTCCCATTCACAATTTTGTTCATGCTGATACTAGGGGTCATATCAATTTTATAAGAAAGCAAGGGATAACAAAGAAAGCCAGCAGGTCAACCCTCTCAAGACTGTTGATGGCAATATGCCTAATGCCTATTTTGTATGATTGGAGAGAAGGGAATGGCTTTACTTTGTTTTCCAGTAGGAAAGTCCCAGAATGTTATCTTGAGGGAAGAGTTTGCAGGTTTTTAGGAATTGGATGTCTTGGCTGCACCAAGGCTGGCTGTTGTCAGGGAAGTTATATTTATGGGATGCTGATCAAAGTTTTACGAATGCTTCCCCGTGACATACTGATCTGAGGGGAAAAATAGGATACGATAACAAAAAACAGAGCAAGTTTCTGTTTTGATCTCCTTTGGAAACTGTAAGGAAAGCAACCATTTCATTTATTCTAGCTTCATTTACTTCTTTTTCATTACTCTCCCCCCTTGCCCCTACCATTTTCCACTAGAGGGCCTTTAGAAGATCGTAGGTCTGGAGCAAGGATATCCTGAGTAGGAGAATGTAGGAGGTTTATTCACATGCTGCTCAAAACTGGCCACCCCACATCGTGTCCTTCCACCAACACCGATCTCAAGCCTTGGGGCCAGTTTGTTAGGTCTCATTTCTCTCTTCTTTTAGGCTAAGTTATTTTCCAGGAAGTTTCTTGAACCTTAATGAAGACAGGCTCCTGGACAGTTTACCCACCAAGATATGTCTGGATTATTTGGTGAACACAAAGTCAACTGAGAAAGCTCTGCCCCTACCACAGCAGGAAAGCTGTTTCAATGACCTCAAGTTTTAAATGTCAGATGGTGAAAGTCGAAGACTTTCAAAGACTGGACCATGGTAAGTATTTTCCTTTCGGTTCTTCAGAAACAGACCCTGAGGCAAGGAGTCAAGTGGAAGTGAAATTTTGGGGAGATGATCCCAGGAAACCCTTACAGTGGAGTGACGAAGTGAGACAGGGAAGGAAAGAGGCCAATAAAGGGTAGTGTTCTTAGGCCAGTCATCACTTTAGGCAACTGGAGCTTATTCTGCCCAGGAAGCTGGGATTATTTATTCACCAATACCCTCTGTCATTGGTTGATTCCAGGGGCACCAACACCCTAACACATTGGTTTGCTCCATAGAAGTGCTGACCCATCCCTTGAAGCCAGAAAATGTAAGCAGAGAATTGAAGGTATTCACAGTTAGCACTGGTGTAGAGGTGAATGGCTATGGACACGGCACTGACTGAGCCTGTTACAGTGAGAGCAGGAGGCAGAGCAAGAAGAGCCATCTTTCAGTGGTTTTCCTACCAGTGCATTAACAACGTTCATCTCAGACAACAGAAAACTGGAAGACTGGCCAGTGAAAACTTTAAAATCCTTAGGGTTGACGTAATTTCTGCAAGGTAACTAACATTCACTTGCTATTGGGTAGGTGTGCAAGAGATTTTATCAAGAGAAGAGAAATTTGATCGGACAGATAAAGCTCAAAGAAATCTGATTGTAGAACACACTTTGAAATGATCCATTGTGGACTTAATCTCTTTGCACAAACCCAAGAGTCCTTTAGCTAATTCCTTTCCCAATGAAGGAGCCAATCAATGTTCTTTCAGGGGAGAAAATTACTAGAGAGCCTAGTATGTGTTTTGATGCCCTAATGAGGCACTATGAATTACCCAACCCAAACCAATTAAGTCTTAGCCCGGATAGAGGGCTACTGAGGAGATGAGGACACAGCATGCATTTAGGGCAGAATTAACTGCTTCCATAGCCTGGAAATATGCTTGGGGGGAAGCCAAACCTTGTAGCTCTCTGCTGTCCTTAAAGCTGGCAGTCAAAATGTGATCGAGCCCAATGTTAGCTTTTGTCACTTTTGCTTCTTTGGCCTTAAATTTAAAACATGTCTGCAAAACATAAAATATGTTTTGAACATTACATAAGGCTTTTAAGTGAGGGTGAATCATGAAAACATGATATGTCAGAGACAATAAAGTAAGTGAAATGAACTGCTGCTGACTAGCTGCTTGACCTTGGGCCAGTTGCTCAGTCCTTTCTTGTCAATCAAATAGGAAATTATAGCCCAATAATGTGGTTTTGGATTGCAGCTCAATAAGCAAGCTCTAATCTCTTGGTTACGCCTTACTGTACCATGGGAAACCAAGCACTTATTTTCATTTTAATGTGATCTCTTCCAGTGGACTGTGACTTCCTAAACACCCAGCACAATGCCTGGCTTAGCTTAGGAACTTAGGAGCTATGTGTTGAATAAATGTGAAATGAATAGTGGAAGAAGATATTTCAAATGTTATGGTGCACATAGAAATATGTGAATAAACATACCATCAACACAAATAGCTGTTTTAAAGAAAATGATGAAAATAGAATTTTTATATGATTTATGTATATTAGTGGGACAGAGGAGGCATAGCAGGAGGGTTGCCATTACTGTATTCTGTGTGGTGACTAAGACATAGCTTTTGGTGTCAGGAAGCCCTGGGCTGGAATCCTAGCTCTGCTACTTGCTAGCTTTGTGTCTTTGTGCAAATTACACAGCTTTTCTTGGTTTTAATTTCTTCTCCTGGACCTTGTATGTTGTAATAAGGATCTTATAACCCTACAGCATCTAGGAGGGCTTGAGAAACAGTATATTACTTAAAAGAGCTCAGTCTAAGATGATCATCATGAGTATGCACAAAGTCCAAAGTGAGGTATAAAACTTCCTCCAACGGGTTGCCTTTTAGGCCTGCTGAATCAGTCTTTGGTGGGTGTCACAGCAGTCTTGTCTTGTCTTTTCTTCCTCCCTTCCTTCCTCTCTCTCTCCCTCCCTTTCCCTCTCTCATTCTTTCCTATCATCTCCCCCTATTCCATCACTGTTCTAGCTCCATTTTCCTGGCAGTAGGTTGGCCAAGGCTGGTGAAACTCTTGCTCCTGTCTCCACCTTTAGAGGGCGATGAGGGAGGATCATTGGAATGGTGGGTTCTCAAGGTCCTACAGGGTATAGGCATAGCTGTTCCCCATGCCATAATTCCTCAGAGTAGAACATCCTTTTGCCCATAGTGACCACATTGCAAGAAGTGATATCACTTTGAGTAACTATGCTGAAGTCACCTCCTGGGGTGCAGGTGGGAAGGGGCAAGGGTCATGGAGAGAACAGAGAACCATTTTTGGCCACACTGGACTAAGGCCATACATGCATCTTTCCAGTTCCTGCCACATAGATGCTCAAAGCATAGTGGTTTATGTTCGGTCTTCATGGTATTAAATAGTGATCAAGGGATACTTTTTACCTCTACTTACTTCACTTCTTTTAAACTTGTGTTTTAAGCAAAGAACTCCCGAATTATGAGCAGTTCTCCAAATCTGGCTAGGACAGAAAAGGGGATGGTTGAAAATTAGAATATTTGGGTCAGTACCAACCCTTGAGCAAAGATCCCTGATCAATGGGTTTGATCTACCTTCACCAATCTCCAAGTGGGGTTTAATATCTTGTCTACCTTTCTGAAATGGATGCCCATTACAGGGCCTTTGGTGTGTGAACACCTTCCTCTGAGGGAATTCGGCTCCCACCCCTCTCCCACCCATGACCTAGGAAATAATCAACAACCACTTGTCCCAGAAATTCTGGGAGTCTTTCTGCTCTTAGGTCACTTTAAATCAAGGCTATCCATGGAAAAGCTTTTGAAAAATATCTATTTTATCTTCTCCTGTGCAATAATTAACTATTCAGTTTGCTTTTTTTAATGTATTTCAAGAATTTAAGCAGTACAAGGATCTTAAAGTAAATGTAGTCTAACTCCCTTTCACTTTAAGGAAAAGAAAATGTAAACTTTGGTTTGCTATAAATCCTCCACATCGTTTTTTGTCTCCTTCCAGTATTTCTGGATGCCAAGAGCTTTGTCTGGGGCGGGGGGAAATCTAAAAATTCTATGCTTGTAGACGACTTTGCACAGACTGATGTTTAAAAAAATTCCTTAAAACAAAATCACAGTTGAAGTTATGTAGCTGCTTGGTAAGGTGGCGACATGGCATAATGCTTAATATAGCTTATTTTTATTTATTTTTTCACACCCGTGTAATAGCAAAAAGACACAATGACAGGGAGAGCCATAAAGCCAAACAACTCTCTCGTTTCATTTTACAGCACGAGGCGGGGAAAGGCACAATTTGGTATCTTGACCATTTTTATAGGGGTTTCGAGACAGGTTGGACATGTCTGAAATATGTCCTTCAATTCCTAGAACTCTTTCAGGCATTCCTGCTGAAGGATGTTCCTTGGAGAAATACTCCTATAAATACAGGATGTTTTCATTACTGCATGTGGTTGATTCAGCCTGTTGGCGACATGACGGTGAGAAGTGTCTGAGAAGCTGACTTCATATAGACCGTGTTCAAACAGTCCCAGAGCTGCCCGGATCAGAACGACTCTAGTGGGAGAGCTTTGAAATGAATGTTCATATATCACTGGGGTCTTTAAAGAAAGGTTTAGGGTTCTGTAGGCTGTCCCCCTCGGTGCAGTGAAGTGATGGAATGACAGCGTGTATGGAGATGAATTTCTGCCTATGAAAATTTTCACTTCCTTTATGGAGGAAAGCTACAAAATCAATAACTCAGATGGCAACACAGCAAAACAAAACAAAACAAGACAAAACAAACCCCAAACCACAGAGAACTGAAGCCAAAAAACAAACAAACAAACAAACAAAAACAAAAACCAAAAAACCAAAAATCAACCCACACAAGGAGATGGCAGGAAGATTTGTTTGGGGCCAAATAGTAAAAATGGGGGCACATATGGTAGGTAGATTCAGTCTGGGCATTTTCTTCAGGAATGTAGAGCCACAGGCCAATGGCATAGAAGCTAAGCCTTTAAAAAGTTATGTGTTATTTTAAATAATAATAATCATATTCCATGTTTACATAACTCTTTAATATTTTCAAATATTTTTACTTCTTTTATTTGAGCCCCAAAATAACCTTAGAAGATGGGTGATATTTTTATAGATGACGAACCTGAACCTCAGAAAGATAAAGGGACCTGCCCAAGGTCGCACAGCTAACAGGTCTCTAGATTCTCTGGCTCCCAATCTGGTGCTTTTTCTACCATCCCACACTGACAAATAAAATATTGCTTCTCTGTTTCTGTAATATTGCCAGTGTTGTGAAAATATTACAACCCCCACTTCCCTGATCAAAAATTAACCACTCTTTATTGAATAGAGATTTTATGGTGTGGAAGACTGAGGAATATAGCACTCTTGATGCAGGGTGGGGAAGAAATTGACTTCGGGATGCATCATTTTTAGAGAGACGTTGAGTTGGTAATGAAACATGCAATTTTTGTACTAGCTTATTGCTGAAATATAGAAAATAATGGGCAGGTTGGAGAAAAGCAGAATGGTGAATTGATGAAATTATTTGCTATAATTAGATTGGTCTGTGGGTGGGATAAAATTTATGAAGAAGGGTAACCTTTGCCTGCCAAGACAAGGGTAACACAATCTCATGTGCAGAATAAAGCTAATTATCATTAGGGAGGACTTTTTCTCTCTCTCTCTCTCTGTTTGTTGTCGCCCTGGGTATTGTAAAAATTTCTATCTATCCATCTATCTTTGTTTTTTTCTAGAAACACCCTAGATCATTTAGAAACCATTGTCAGAGAAGTTTAAGGAGGCACAAATACAAATAAGGCTATGGAAGAATTGGATTCTAGCTTGATATAGAAAGCTCATCATTTATGAGCATGTCTGTCCTTTTAAAGAGAATGGATATAAGACTGTGACTTGAAGGGTGATTTCTGGGTACCTAACAGATATAAAAACCAACCAACCATTAACAAAACAAAACAACACACTGGTCCACAAATGAAACACACCGTCAGCTTACTATGACATGTAGTGAAAAGATGAGTCCAACACTGGCCTTTGCCACTCTAGAGCTCTCATCCGCATCTTACACTGACTTTCTTTCTGTACGTTTGACCCGCTTGTCCTTGGCTTTCTTGCCTCCTGCCAGATCATCCTAACTGCCGGGTGCAGAACAGCTTCCCACTCAACAGCCTTCAAGGCAACTTCCAAATGTTTCGTCCTCCTTTTTCAATTTTTAAAAATTTAAAAAAGTGCAGGAAATACAAAAGATATTCTAACAAACACCTGTGTACTCTCCACCCCAAGTAAGTGCAACATTAGTCTTAATGCCAATATACCCAAAAGCTTATTTACATTTACTTCCAACTCCTGACCTTTCTTGGATCATCATGACCAATTCTGTGGTGAATTTATGGGAGATGAGAAGTCTGCATTTAGGAATGCGTATATTTAAAACCAAAATTGAAAACATAAATGCTGGTTTAGCACAGTGAAACTTCACTAGTTCAGTTTAATTTTTGGAAAGGACTGAATTAGTGAAAAATCTAAATTATACCACATTTTGTAAAGAAGTGCAGATGTAAAGTTTAACAACTTACAGAAACATAAGTAGGAGAAAGTTAACAAACATTTCCCTAATAAAGTTATTTTTAAAAAACAAATCAGAGAAACAATTTTTGAAGTGCATACTAGTTGCTTTAGGTAAATGGATTCAGAAGCATTCAGAGTACCACACTTTGAAACAGTGAGCCTTTGATAAATATTTATTGAATAAATGCATACTATTTGCAAGCCACTGCATTAGGCACTGGAAATATAAAAATAAGGAAGCTCTGGGCTCTTTATGACAGGACTTTGGTCTAGGAAAAGAGCATCGTAGTTAGGCAGTTACAATGCAACCTGGTAAATAAAACTATAGAGGCAGAGAAATGCAGCATTTTAAAAAAGTACAATGAATTTCCTTAAGCATGTTTCATAAAATCTTGTTTACATAAAATTACATAAAAACATAAGATGTTTATTCATTTATGTGATAAAACTTTTGTGTCAGTTAATGTCTTGCTGAATTTATTACAAATGAGTAGAATGTGACTTAAAGATGGTTTACCATAGAACAATAAGAGAGAATGTGTTTGTCCATCTTCCCATTTTGTAAAGTGTACAATTCAATGGTTTTTAGTGTCCTAGCACTGTTTTCTAAATCTTTCTCCATTGAATGATGTTGGTGCCTTTGTTGAAAATCAATTGACTGAGACATGTGGGTTTATTTCTGGACTCTGAAATTTATTCCATTGATTTATCCTTATGCTAATACTGCACTGTCTTATTCACTGTAGCTTTGTACTAAGTTTTTGAAATCAGGCAATATAAGTCCTCCTACTTTGTTTTTCTTTTTTTTTTTTTTTAAGACTTATTTATTTGAGAGGGAGAGAGCGTGTGGGTGGGGGGAGGAGAAAGGCAGAGGGAGAGGGAGAGAGAGAATCTCAAGAAGACTCCCCACTGAACTCGGACCTTGATGCAGAGCTCAATCCCACGACCCTGAGATCATGAGCTGAGTCAAAACCAAGTGCTGAGCTACCAACTGAGCTACCCAGGCAACCCTACTCTGTTTTTCTTTAATAAGATCTTTTGGCTATTCTGGGTTTCTTGAATGTCCATGTGAATTTTAGGATAAGTTTGTCAATATTTCTAAAGCAGCCAGCTGGAATTTTGAGAAACTAAAATTTTTAAAATTTAATTAAAAAATTTATTATTTTAAGAAACTGAAAAACACTAAATACCAAAGGAAATATTTAGAAATGTCCTGTGGTTTTATAGCGCTAAATGACCTCGTTCATCCATTAATGAACTTCGGTAATGTAGCACAAGGTTGAGGCTTCTGCTCTAATTAGATGCACATCCTGGAGAAGTCACTGGGCTTCTTGAACCTATCTAGTAATATATTAGAAAATGAGATAAATTATGGGGTGCTTAGGTGGCTCAGTCAGTTAAGCATCCAACTGTTGATTTTGGCTCAGGTTTGTGGGATTGAGCCCCATGTTGGGCTCCACACTGGGCATGGAGCCCATTTGGGATTCTCTCTCTTCTTCTCCCTCTGTTCCTCCCTTTTCCCCCTCCCCCAGCCCCAGCTTGCACACACTCACTCTCTCTCTCTAAAAAAAAAAATGAGGTGAACTGGACCACATTAAAGTAAGAACTAGACACTATTAGAAGGGTCAAAAGGCAAGTCACAACATGGCTCTCTGACTAAGGATTTGTATTCAGAATAATAAAGAAGTCAGTAAGAACAGGGCAGACCACCCACTAGAAAAGTGACTAAAGGTGCAGGTGCTTCACAAAAGAGGACATAGAAATTGAAAGATGTCCACCTGGAAGCCCCCAAAAGATATATTTTACATTGTAAGCCCCAGAACCTGTGGACATTACCTTGCATGGCAAAAGATAGCTGGATGAGTCCTACTTGCAATCACACATGTCCTTATAAGAGGGACACAGGGGGAGTTTTGACACAGATACACACACAGAAAATGTGACATGTAGACACAGGCAGAGGTTGGAGTGATGTAGCCACAAGCCAAGGAATGCCAACAGACACCAGAAGCTGGAAGAATCAAGGAACAGGTTTTCCCTAGAGCCTCCAGAGTGAGTATAGCTGTGCTGATCCTTGATTTCAGACTTCTGGCCTACAGAACTGTCATTGAAGAAATTTATGTTGTTTTAAGCCACCAAGACTGTGGCAATATGTTACAACTGCCATAGCAAATGAATAAACTACCTTTATTCATTGCCAGGGATAAGTACATTAAAAGCACAATGCGATACCTCTACTTGTCCCCAGAAAGCTAAGATGAACAAGAAAGATAATTTTCAGTGTTGGTGAGAATGCAGAATCCCTTGAACACCCATATATTGAGGGTGGAGTGTACATTACAACCCTTCGGCTAAACTGTGGGAGAGTATCTTCTAACGTTGAATAGATGTTTATCCTACGATTCAGCCCTTCCACTTACTGATAACATACCCAGGAGAATTGCATACTTTCACCCCAAATCATGAACATAAATATTCATAACACTGTTTATAATTCCTTCAACTTGGAAGCAATTCAACGTCCATTAACAGTAAGGTGGGTAGATACATGATGTGGTATTCAGACTACAGAATACTAAATCACGAGAATGAACATCTACAGCTTCACAGAACAACAAGGATTAATCTCACAAACAATGGTGATGAAAGAGGCCAGACACAAAAGAATATATACTGTGTTATTCCATTTATATAATATTTCAGAAACAGGCAAAACTAATTCATAGTGTTAAAAGTCAGGTTAATAGTTAAACTTTAAGAGGGATAATGACTGGGAGGAGGCATAAAGGGTTAGACCAATGAAAGTTTGTTTTAATAAAAGGAGATAAAATTTTAAAAAGGAGAAAAAATTAATAAAATCCATCCTAATTTATAGGGTTTGTCTCATCCATTTATTCAATTACTTAACAAGCATTTGTATTTCGCAAGCATCTGTTATTTGCTAGGAACCATTCAAATGCTAGGGTTATAGCAGTAGACATGACAAAGTATCCACCCTCATAGAGTTGACATTCTAGTAGTTTCCTCTCAAAATACCAGAGTGCACTGTTACATTGTTGGCCCCCAATGATTCACACCTCATGACATTCACATCCTTGGGTAGTCCTTTCCCACAGTCTGGATTTGATCATGTGATCTGCTTTAGTCAATGAGACGGGAGCAGGATGCAGGCAGAAGGTTTGAGAGGTGCTTGCACTTTAAGGCTTCAGCTCTTGGACTGTTCCTTTGTGGGAGCCAGCTGTTCTGCTGTAGAGAAGTTTGGACTCCATGGCTAAATACTGAAAAGCCACATGGAGGAAGTGCCTGGAAGATGAGAGTCTGTCTTGGACATTTCAGCCCCAACCAAGCTTGCAGCTCATCGAAACCACATAAGTGAACTCAGCTACATCATTCTGGCAGAGAAACCACCCAACTAAGCCCAGTCAGCCACAGACTTGTGAGAAATAATAAATTGTTTTTTTTTTAAGATTTTATTTATTTATTTGCGAGAGAGAGAATGAGAGATAGAGAGCACGAGAGGGAAGAGGGTCAGAGGGAGAAGCAGACTCCCCGCTGAGCAGGGAGCCCGATGCGGGACTCGATCCCGGGACTCCAGGATCATGACCTGAGCTGAAGGCAATCGCTTAACCAACTGAGCCACCCAGGCGCCCTAAATTGTTGTTTTAAACCACTAAGTTTGGGGGTGGTTTGTTACACAGCATTTGATAACTGAAACAGATAAATGGGTGAATAAATAAATAAGGAATATAATTTCAAAGTGTACTTTGAGCTATAAAAAATTAAACAGGATAATGGTATGAAGAATGACAGGGAAAATTCAGAGAGGCTATTGTGTTCACCTGTAAGGTATTACTAGGGGGGCTCTATCCAGAAACCGAGGAATTCATTGTTTCTTGTTGAGAGTGTCAACTAGTGTGGAGATCAACAACAGAGAAAAAACACTGGGATTTAGAAGAGCTGGATTGGAGTTTAGGCTGTTTTGACCTTGGGCAGAAAGAACATTGGTCTTTTGTGAGTTCCAGTTTCCTGATCTCTAATATGGGGATAATAACACTCATCTTGTCTACCTTCCAGGATTGCTGGGGAAGTTATACTCAGTAATGTTTGTGAAAGCACCCCGGTATTTTTAAATGTTATTTAAGTGAAAACATTTGTATATAAAAAAAGACATGTTAATCACCCATTTGCTCTCTGAGGCTTCTGCTCTGTCCACAAGCTGATACATGCAAAGTCAGTGAAATAAGTTTTATCACCATAACCACAGCCCGTCTGCACATTTACTGGATGGTCTGTGTTACACATTAGCTTTTTGAATTTATTTAGCATCCATTTGGAGCATAGTTCTGCAGTTTTGAATAATCCACAAAGTTGTCACTGTTAATTTCTCTATCACAGTCTCTTTGCTGATAACGAAGAAAAACACCAATGAATAGCCTTATTAGTGCAAAGAGTCACACAATCCAAAGCCTCTACCCCATTTGGACAAAACTTGACGTATGTCATGTCACATTAATAAATACTGCATATGCAAAGTATACCTTGTATTAACAGTAAATTCCCCATGGAAAGTTGATTTGCTTTAAAATTTTAATCTACTTCTTTTTTCTTCTATAGATCCAGTGAGGGGTTCCCCCCCACTTCCCTTTTCTGCCACAAAGAATGGAAGTTTGTATAAGAAGTGCATCATTCTCTAAACCAAACAGCAAAAAGAGAAACAAAATGCAGAAGAAAAGAGGTAAGGAGAAATGAAAGGAAAAAATAACAAATTGGTCATTAAAAGGAAAAAGATGCACAAGATAAAAGAGAGGGAGGCAAGCTGAGCATCCACTATATTGGACTTTGGTGCAGATGTAAGTATAAAATGCTCCACAAGTCCTGTAATTGAGAAAATCTATCAAATGTCCTGACAGCTGCTCGGGCATTTCCAGAAGCGATAAAACTTGAATTTATTTCACTCCTAGAAAAGGGGCAGTATCACCTTCTGGTGGCTTTAATGAAATGCCATAAAATTCGAGGAAAAACTGTGTTGTAAAGTCATAAAAAGGTAGTCGGAAGTGGATTGTTGGAAATGCTGCGGGAGGGGCTGCTTTGTCTGAAGAGTGACCGAAGGGGATCAGACGAGCAGGGGATCAGGGCTCCCGGACGTGAGAGGATGTGCCGGAATGTGCTGTGCAGTTTGCGGACTGTCCCTCCCGACACCTGCTCTCAGAACTTGGCTGTGGCTGCATGCTCACTGGCTTGGCCGGGGACACCGGGACTAATAAGCCCCTTTGGAGGTTCGCCTACTCCATTTGTATTGTGTGGAGGTGACCAGTAGGAGCACACTCACCTGCATTTCTTCAGATAGAAATAGTATAGCCAACTGTAATGGGTCCTCCCCAACCCTAAGCTTACGTCTCCTGGCTGCAGATCTGCTGGGACAGGAGGCTCCAAAACCTACTGGTTCTGGGGGCAGGATTTAGAGCAAACACAACTGGACACTCACATTCTGCTCTAGAATCTGCTTCTTCAGGACTTGCCTGGTACTTAACCTCCCAATTTCCCCTGGTACTGGTTCTACTATTGGGATATCCATGGGTCTGCTTTTTCTCTCAGATGACGAGCAATTGAGAGGGCAAGGATTGTCTTGAAGTTTCTCTTTCATCCCTTTGGCACCTTGCCTCACAATTTGCACATAGTAGGAGCTCATGAAATTTTTTTTAAAAAAGATTTTATTTATTCATTTGACAGAGAGAGACAGCGAGAGAGGGAACACAAGCAAGGGGAGTGGGAGAGGGAGAAGCAGGCTTCCTGCTGAGCAGGGAGCCCGATGCGGAGCTTGATCCCAGGACCCTGGGATCATGACCTGAGCCGAAGGCAGACGCTTAATGACTGAGCGACCCAGGGGCCCCTCATGAGATGTTTCCAAGGGGAATAAGATTTCTTGAGAGCCTCCGGTTGTCCGGGAATGTCTTCTGTTATCCAGCTACTTCTATGATTGAATGATCACCCTTGGTGTCCTCCATAGAAGCATAGCTAAATTCATTTATTTAAGATTATAGTACACAGAGAAGTTACAAAGTATTTTACTTTATATTTTCAAAATCGGGTATGTTAATACAGTCACATTAGATCTCTATAAGGAATCCTATCTCAAAGATAAATAAACAGAGGCCCCAAGTCTCACAGTGAATTTCTTTGGTCCATCAAGCTCTGTGCAAAGATTGTGAAGTTAAATTGTAAACTCTGAGAATAAGAGTCTTAAAGTGAGGGGTTTCTTTTTTTTTTTAATTAATTAATTATTTATTTTTTAAATTTTATTTTATTATGTTATGTTAGTCACCATACGTTACATCATTAGTTTTTGATGTAGTGATCCATGATTCATTGTTTGCATGTAACACCCAGTGCTCCATTCAGTACGTGCCCTCCTTAATAATACCCATCCCCCCACCCCCTCCCCTCTAGAACCCTCAGTTTGTTTCTCAGAGTCCATAGTCTCTCATGGTTCGTCTCCCGATTGAGGGGTTTCTATGTGAAGAAGATAAAGATAAGCCTCAGAGAGAATGTTACTCAGAAATGAGATGGTCAAGAGAAAGGTATTCCGACTAGCAGCGGCTCTAAGGAAAATTTTAGCAGAGACCACTTAAGATGGTCCTAATAAAAAAATTATAAAAACACAAATTAACTCACTAAATGAAAAACATTTAAAAAAATGATGATCTCGGGACAGCGCAGGGAAGTGAGGGGATCCATAAGGCGAATGAAGACAAAGAAAATAAAACTGAATCGTGAAGTTTGAAAGTGGGAATGGATATTGTTTTCCTTGGCGAGCTGATGACCTTGGGCCTGTGGCATAAAGCGGAAATTTCTGCAGTACAGGTTTGATCAAAACCGTAGGTTAAAGGAATATCAGTAAGAATGTCAATCTGTGGAATATCTTGTGAGCCCCATTATTGAGTTATGACTGTCACTTGAGCAGTGTCTTCAATGGAACAGGATATAAATTTCCCCAAGGTGAGAGCGAGTGCTTGGAAGCCAACAAAGTTTAGTGATCATCCTTTCATTTTTCTACGCTCAAGTCCTTTGTCAGCTTCAGAACGAGGAAGTCAGCTATTAAATTAGAGATGAAATAACGCCAGACTCCAGATGTGGCTTCCTCACACTTCTGACTTTAGCCAGATGTGCCCAAGCCATGGCATTCATCATGATTAGTGTGAAGGTGTGGAAAGTGTCATACAACACACCGCCAGAATCCTGATCCCAGCGCGTTCACACAGGGAGTCACCCCTCCCAAGTGGAGAGTCACTGCTTAAGGGGCAAGGGGTAATAGTGAAGCCTCTTTAAAAATCCTGTAAAAGGTAGTATCAATTTTATTTTTATGGATAATTGATCCTAGCTCTCAGTTCCAATGATCTCCATTAGGTCATTTAAAAATCTCTTTACCCAGCCATATTTAAGCAGACATGCCGGGTCCTGCGATTGTCCTGCCTCCTTGGTATACAATCTCTCCTTAGTTATTTGCTTTCTGTTTTGGGGTAAAGCTCTCCACTTTCCTCTACTCTCCTTTCACCCACCTTTGGTTGCTGGAAAGCTTGAATCGGCACCATTTCGGAACTATGCTGAGGGCAACGTGGAAGGACCTCAAATCTCAACTAGGTTTTAGAGGACATTGAGGTTAGGTTAACTGAGGCTCACGATGGTGGTTGGGGGCTGTTGGGCAGGCTGGACTAAATTCTGATTACAGGTAGAGAGGCACAAATGCACAGTTATCCTGGTCTAGGTGTGAGCTGGTCTCCAGGGTGATCCTAAGAAGTCACAGATTGTCACGGTCCCACCGATTAGAATCTGCAAATCACCCACCTCTCACACCTGGAGATGAGACTGGGGAAAACTGTAGGGTGTGAGAGCCCGGAAGCTGCTGTCTGGACCTGTGTGAAAATGAGGGTGTGCTTTCAGTGATCTCCCTGGAGCCTGTGGCCCACACAGCTGGAACAGGTCTGTCAGGTACGAGGCAAGTCATAGTCAGAATATGATTGATAAGGACTGAGCTGGGTCCTGGATGCAGTTTAAGGGTTATATTTATCAGGAAGTTTTACTTAAAGCCATAAATTATCCTCTGCAAAATCTTTGCTCGAAGAGAGACTTCTTTGTTGAATGAAATGATAATAAGTACCTGGATTGAATGGTCCCTTTTCACATTAACTAAAACAAAATGGGCAAGGACAGTAAAAAAGGTCACATGCAGGTTCTAAGTATTTTGTGCTGCTGACCAAGCATGGTAGGTCACTTCTAAAATTCCCCAGACGGGATGATGCATTTTATTTGGGCAAGGATATTAGGATTATTTGGAAAGAATCTTTAGACTATCCTAACATTTCTAATTAGCATTCTACTGCTAATAAAAACCACACATTATTCTCTGAAATGTTTTCTGTTACTATTCTTCACCTTGACAGTGTAGAAAAACTTCAGTCTCCTTTCATTCCTTCTAAAAGGTAGAGAGGGAAGGAGCGAAGGAGAGACAGAAAGAGGGAGAGAGAGGGAATGGCAATGAGAATCATGAACAATTTTAGTTCCTTCGGAAGTCGAGGAGACATATTTTTCAAATGTATTCTCTCAAATCCAGATTCCTGTAACAGATGCTCTCATCTCTCAAGCTCTTTTCATCTGTAATTCAATTTCCTTCTAAACGTGATGCTGACATCTGTTGCAATGCAGATACGTACGTACTCAAGTACCTGCAATTTCTCTGTCAAGCTCAGTGTCATGTTAAAGAACTGTGAACTTTGCAGGGCTGGCGGCAGACACTGGCATCCACAGGGCTGCAGGCAGAAAGAAATTTAATGTCTCTTTTATAGTTCTGATGCTTCAGCATCTTTTCCTCTGACACAGGCTCTCGTTAAAGGTTTTCAAGGGAACATAAAGTGTTTATTTAATAGCGCAATTGATTGTTTTAGTTTCACTTCTGGAGCGACCTGAAATCAGCACATGCTAAGACTTAGCAGGGAGGCAGAGACTGTGTCTTCAGATTCTCCCTGACAGGGTGGATTAGATAAATTACCGCACAATTCTCTAAAGTATTTTAAAAACAAAGACGAAGCACTGCATGTTGCATTTAAAGACGCTGATCTTTGTCCTCTTTTTTTTTTTTTTATGCCTTTCCCACAGCATTACTATAAAGCAAGCCTGTTTGAGGCATGGATTGAGCTCCATCATTCCATCATCAATTAATTCATTAAATAAATATTTGTCAAGTCTCTGTTCTGGGACTGGCATTGTGCCAGGTGCTGGGGAGAGAAAAGTTGATATGACACCGGATGCATTTTCAGGGAATTCCGGTAGTATTTTGTTTTAGAAAAAGTACAGAGCCTTACCTAGCCTCCAAGGGGTGAGTGAAGACAGAGTTTTGTGCCACAGGAAAATTTATCCGTGCTGCTAAGAATAACAAGCTCATTGCTGGGTTAAGCATTCTTCTTTTTGCAGGGACATGTTTTTGAGCTTCATAGGAAAGTGGGAATCTTTGCTCAATGCCAGCAAATTTGGAGCTGATGGAGATGGGGAAGAGTGGAATATGCCTTCCCACCCTTTCTGCCTCTCTCACTGCAGACAGTCAGCTGAGATCTGAAGCATGACACTTGATTCCCTATGTCATTTCTTTAGGTGGCTTTGCTGGGGCTATGTTAGAATCATGAAATCATTCAGGCCTTTAAAAATGTTTGTCACAACATTTAACCTGGACATCTTGTCTACGAATTACCATCATTTCAGTTTTTGTAGGACACCATCAAAGGGCTCAGTGGGCTGTGTGAATGTGTGGTTTGTGTCCTTCCATACTGACTTAGGGATGAGTCTTGCCATGAGAGCCAGCCCAGCTGTGATTGGCAACAGGAAGAGACAGACGATAGGACTGCAGGTTGCGGTCACACAGCTGACTGAAGGTTGGTCTGGTGTAAAGGATAGATGAAGGGGAGTCTGAATTATTCATCATAATTTCTCAGGAATTTCCTTTAACTAAGATATTGCACACTGTTGGTCCTGGGCTGAACCTGGCCCACAGATGGCTTATACTGGGCCTGTACTGTATTAAAATTGTGATTTTTAGAATTGTTTGCCAGCATGTAAAAGCTGGGAGCTTTCATATTAAAAATCTATCCTCCTTCTAAAAATTGGAACATTTAGCAACGCGTAAGCAACCCTTACAAGACTACGTGGCTAGGAATGAGCAGGAGTTGAGTTTCAGCTGTCCCCTTAGACGAGACATCATATGGCCTCAGGTTCTACTCCTCCCTATTGTCTCACACCAGCCAGCTTTCTTATTCAGCTACCTGTCTCGTCCCCTGTTCTGCAGGGATTAATTCAGAAAAAAGTCTTTTCATTCAATCGAAGAGTTTGTACTGGGTCACTTCTCCACTTCTATGAACTTGCTAGGAACTGTAGGAGAAGCGCAAGATATTCCTGCCCAAATGAAGAGGAAGAGAGTAACAGGTGCAGCACTGAGAGACCAGGCCTGGAAGAGACCACAAGTCAATGTAAGAATTCAGAAAGAAGGATGCCCCTGATATTCGTAGTCATTAAGCTTCTGTATTTTATTACTTCTATTTTCCAGAAAAGGGGAAAAACCATTTCTCTTTCATGCAAAGGAAATTCTTAGGAAGTTTAGAATGTAGCCATTTAACACATCTAAGTGCACAAGGCATTTGTATTCGAATCACATTATCAAGAAAATCTCTTTGTTATGCAGAATACGAACCCAATCCCAGGCAACCAGTATTACTCACACCTGAGAGAATATAAAAAGAAATGACGCTGAATAGACTATAGAAATTTGGAAGAAGGATTAACAATACTAGTTCTATTCTGCAACTCTTTGAGAGCCCATACAGAAAATCTCATGCTTAAAAAGGATTGTAATTGTTGAGAAAGACCTGGACAATGTTTTTAAAATTCTAAGTTTAATTTAATATCGACTCTCTGGCTAGACTTGTGGTCTGGGTTTGCTTTATGAGAGGAAGGCTGACATAGAAAGCAAGAAAGGTCAAGGTCTTATTGGCATTAAAATAGGGAACAGTTGGCGACTTTCCCTAGGAGCAAACTCATAGTCCATTATGCCACCACTTTGCTCATATTTGAAAGCAAGAACCAGTCAGCACAGCTGGACAATTTAAAGCCACCGCTGATGGCTGGGAGATTCTAGTCTCTCGCATGATTTAGTGCATACATGTATATGCATGAGACGCCATGCTTCTAGGAGTGAATGCTGATCCGTGAGGACCCTGAGAATCTGCAGCTATCAGTGAAGTCCTTGTTGGAGCCTTAATAAAAGTTAACATTTATTGACCACTTAGGATGTCTTAGACTTTGTCCCAAGTGTTTTATATTATTTAATCCTCACAACAACCTTACAAAGTGATACTCCTTTTTTGTTTTTACAGATTAAGGAAAGGAGGTAGAGAGAAGTTAAGGGAGTGACGCAGGGTCACCAGCTGCTGAGAGCGCCAATGGGAGCTTGACGCTGGTGTGTACACTATTAGCCACCCGGCTAGTCAGTGTGCCTTGGTCTTTCACTACGTGGATTATCAGCCTTCAAACTTTCCCTTTTTAGAAGAAATTGGGTGATTTTAACCGTCTGGGCATTCATGAGTTTGCAAGCAGCCCTTCAAACTGAGGAAAAGACCCCTGCCCCTTTCTTGAATTCTACTCCTGTACTTCTAGCCACTGTAGGAGAAAATCACAAAATCAGAGCACATGTTTCACATAAGGACACCATCAGCTCAGAAAGAGCCCCCCGAGCTGCTGAGCATTGCTTGCATTCACTGGCAGGGGTCCAGCACAACAGTTCTTTCAGTTCTTAAGCTGTAGCTCCAACCCTCTAGGGTTAGAGACCTTGGCAGCTGACCTTTGCTCCAGTTCGCTGAGAAAATGAGACCTACACGACGAGGGCTAGCCTCTCCTTCCTTGCTAGAATGCCCCATGTGCCACTCTGTCTTTACTTTTCCCCTGTTACCTCCGAGGGGAAAAAGCTCCAATCTTCCTTTGAGAGACTAACCCCACTGGTGTGCTCTGCAGCCCCTCCTTGCCCTCCCAAGTGCTGCTTCTGCATTAACTCTGCTGTTCCTTGTATCTGGAGTCTTTCTACCCTCTACCCATCCTCCCTGGGGGTGAAGGGATGGGTTGGGGTGGGGTGGGGTGAAGGCAATGGCCTAGTGACTAGGAGGAGCTCAGCCTCTGGATCAGGCTGCCTGGCTACGTGCCCATTCATTAGGCACTGCCACTAAGGAGCTCACTGACCTTGGGCTATTTTCGCAATTCCCCTAAGACTCAACTCCATCTTGAAAACATAAATGATTTGGAAGCCTACGATGGTCGTGACGATTGAGTGAGCTAATTCATGTTGAGGAACACCCACGTCCTTGATCTCTCCGCTTTCTTTTTGGGCCAACTCTCTTCACTTCATCCCTCAACCAGCTTCATGATCATCACTTCAACCACTCTTGATGGCATCACTACTTGCCCAGTGTTCTTTGGTTTTAACAAACTGTCTTTTCCACACCTTGAAGTGGGCTGGTGGATCCATGAGTAAATATTCATTTCCACCTCTCCACTGAATCATTCTCACTGCCCCATATTCCTTTCAGGAAGATCCAGTGGCTTCTGCTCCCCCTTTGGAGATTATCATCTTCCATTGTCTTATGTATATATATATGTATGTATTTATATCACTTCCTTGTAAGCTCTTGTTATGCTCCCAATTTTCTTTTTATTTTCCTCCCAATTTTTTATAAGGCAGAAACTTCAATAACAGCAAGGAGTCTAAAGGTGACCTCGGGCCCTGAGATCTGACTACCCAGTGTTACCTCTTGCTCTCTGTGACCTCAGGCAAGTTCCTTAACCTCTCTGTGCCTCAATTTCTCATCCCCTGTAGAGCTGTTAAGTTTGAAATGAGTTATTCTGAATGGAGTGCTCAGAAGTGTGCCTGTTACGAGCAGGCACTGAGGGGAAAGGGTACTTATTATTATAAGAATTGGTACTTAGAGACCTTTCTCTTGTCTTGTATCAGGAAATCAGGCAAACACACAGAAGTGCATGGATCTTAACATCACAATCAGAGGCAAAGGATCAGAGTTTATCACCAAGAAGCCTGTTTAATAGATAAGGAAGTATGGGGTGAAAGTAGGTTAAATTCAGAATAATAAAGGGTTGGAACACAGACTCATTCGCAGCAGCTATGGCCCAGGAGGCTTGATAAAGTCCAAAATTCTTCCCAGTGTGATTGGAAGTCCTCCTGCCATAGCGACTCAGTTGGTTCTGATATAACTCTGATTAGGGTATTCTGCCTCTTAAAGGAAGTCGGGGACATGAGCATAGAGCATACTGAAGCTGAAGGGACCCTTTGGGATCCTAGCCTAACTTCCGGCTTCCACAGGTGAGCAGAGGGTGCTGTGATGGTTGCAGGCTGGCTCCTCACTCAGAAAACAGCGGGGTTCTAGACCTGGGGAGTCCCTCTTCCAGACAGTGAGAAGCGGAGGTTCAGAGAGCCATGTGCTGCCTGTTGACTCATTTTGTGCATTTCCTGTGTGGTTCGTGTGTCTTCCATCCGAGTTACTGACTCAGCTTAACCCTGCTTAGCTTGCAAGACCTTTCAGGGAAATCAGAGTGTGAGATGCAGGCACTGCAAGTTGTCACCCATGATTAAGGAGCCAGAGGGAGTGATTTATGTGGAAAGATTAGAATCCCTAAATATGGATGGCTGGTGCTGCCCTGATTGAGTGGGGCTTCAGGCATTTGCAAACTGTCCTGTGGGAGTGCCACAGACTTCAGTACTGGTGGGACTGCTTTCATAGTGGTGGGACAGTTGAAGGGTGATGCAGGTGGCAGAAACGTGATAATATTAAAACAGTGTACTACTTCCTTATGAGCCAAGAAGACCAGACTGAGACAGGAAATTTTCCTGTGACTTTTAATTTGTGAGGTCACTGGATATCTCTGGAAATTTCTGTGTGTAGAACTTGAAGCTCTGGGCCATCAGATAGATAGTTCTCAGTAGCTCTTACCTCTTTCCCCTGCAGGGTCCCTCATTCCTTGGGCTCCCTTTGCTTCCTCCCACTGTCCCTCTACTAAGGACCCTCCCCCCTAGTCTTCCCTGCTAGCTTGTTGCTCCCCACCTCCCCAACGCCCCTCTTCTACCACTCCAAATAGAGTTCCTCTGTGCCCTCGTTTTAAGTGAAGTCTGTGAAGCCAGAGTTAATTGGATAAATTCTTTCCTATTAAACTGTAAGCCAGATAATTAACTGAGTCTCCCAGATAACACTGACCAAGCCCTTAGGAAGTGTTGAGAATTTCAACACTTTATGTGTATGTATGCGTGTGAACGTTTTCACTTAAGTGTATAAAGAGTGGAGGAAAGGTAAGGGTACTTTTCAGCAGGTACTTTTACATTGTCCATGCGGGCAACATTGTACTCTCAACGTGGCTAGGTCACAGATGTAGGGTCATTGACTAATTGGAGTGGTCAAGGAGTACTTCTGAAGGAAGTTATGCTAAAGTTGAAGACTAAAGGATGAGCAAGATGAGGGGGTGAGAGGGAAGGGAGAATTTCCTGAATTTCTAAGAAGAATCTTATTTTTCAATAGTCTGCCCCATGTCATAATTTGGACAACATGGTCACTATATGGTTAACTGTAATAGATGAAATACACAAATGGCGTCTTAGCGGCATAGATTCTCTTTTCCTAAAGAGCAAGTCAAAGATAATCTATCTACACTTCTTCCCTGCTCCAGTGGCCTCAGTGTGGCACACTAAGCCCTTTGCAGTCTTCTCCTGACCCTTCCCTAATGGGCCTTGAGCTCTAGCCTTTATAACCCCCATATCACACCGTTCCCTTTTGGACCTCTGTATCCTTGGACAGTCTTTTCTTCTGTTCTTGGATTATCACTCTACTGTTTGAATTTATCTGCAAAACTCTTGACTTTTCTAAGACCTGCCTTAAAAATTGCCTCCTCTGGGAGGCCCTCCATGATCAAGTTAAGAACATCTTGATAGTGTTACAGTGCCTTGTTCTGGTCTCTATTTGGCACCTATGTCAATATCATACATATTTGAATATAAGTTGCCCCTTCTGGTCTGTGAAAGTATGTTCTATTCTTTTCTTGGATGCTAAGTGCCTAGCATAGTGTTGGGCATAAGGTAGGTGCTTAATAAATGTTTGTTGAATGAATGAATAAATGGCAGTATACTGTGCATATTCCATAATTGTAGTGTGTGTGTATAAACACTCACAGATTAGCGATAAACTGAAGCTCAGGTAGCAGAACATTTGGACTTCCTGTTTTGTTGAGTAATTAAAAAAACACACATACATTTAATCACTTAGCTCCAAGTAGTATAACTCTTATTTTTTTATGGGTAAAATGCAGGTGTCGTTCTTTAAAAATAATTTCCTTAAATGTGGTAAGATTTATTTTTTGGCTCATATCTGTTAGGTTATTATAGTGTTTTAAAATATCTGGCTTAGATCACTTGAAATTCTTAAATTATACTTTAAGCAGCTATTAGCATAATGATATTATCTATTAATAGAGATTCCTACAGGAGTAAAGGTACCTGCAATTTACATGAAATCAGAAAACTTGGTGTGATTAGTAGCATCACAACAAACCCAGCATGACTATTGTAATGACTACATTTCCCATCACTGTAATTATCTCCTAAAACTTTTATTGGGAACATTGATTGCCGTTTGCTCACTCATTTGCTTTGAGAAAGTGGAATGGTGAACACGCGCCAGGACTGAAACTGTAGCTGTGTAGGGCTGGTGGAAAGGACCCGCAGGAGGAATACGAAAGGATTTGCTATTGGCCTGGAGAGTTGTGTGACTGCTCTGTGTTCAAAGTAAAGACAGAGTCCATAGTTCTTCCAATTGCCAAGAATTTCCATGAAGAAGATGAGTGAGACATGGCAATTTTCTAAGAGAAAATATGACATGATAATTTGTATTTGAAGAATATTTGGCCAAATGTCTTGCCTCCCCTCCCCCCCCCCACAGCGCATAGTAAGTATTCACCTCTTTGAAGGAAGGTAGGGACTCAGCTTGCTCCTTATTTCTGTTTCTTCGTAAATTATTTCTTTAAATTATTAAAAAAATAAAAAAAATTGTAATGGAAGTAGAGTTGACTCTTGAATCTGTCCACTTGTCTCGGGCTTCTCGGCCTGGTCTGTAAGGCAGGCCACTGTCAAGCCTCCCTTGGGCAGCTGCCCCTGCTTCCAATGGCTCTCCCCACTTCTGACTGTTGGGCTCTCCAGTGCATTCTCTCCACAGCAGCCAAAGTGCTCCTTCTAAGCAGCAAATCTGATCATGGGGCTCCCCTGCTTCAAGTACCACTCGGCCTCCCCCTGGAGCCTTTATCATGGCTTAGAAGGCCTCCCTGATCTGATCAGCCCTATAGGTCAGCAGGCCCCTGTGGCATTCATACGCCCCGGGCCCAGAGACCACTGGAACTCCTGCTGGGCTCTCCCTCCTGACCGTGGTCTCCCTTTCCGGTCCTTCCTCAGGCTGACTCCTAATCGCCTCCCGGGGCAGATGGTCCCCTTTGCACTCCAGCCGCATCCTTTACTTATTCTTCTTTCAGTGCTTATCACACTGTCCTGAAATTGCCTTTTGACTTGTTTGTTTCCGCTCCTTAAATTCAATGAGAGCAAGCCTGGGTCTGTCTGGTTTGTCTTGTATCCTTAGCAGTAAACACGGAGAGATGACAACCAGACATGGTTAAAAGAGGGAGCCACTCTGTTTCCCCATTTTGCTTGTTGCTGCCTTTAATCAGGTCAAAGACAAAGTATTCATTGAGCCGCAGTATCTATTTCTAGACGTTGCTCGACACTTGCCTGTACAAGTGGATTTTCTTTTTGGAAGATGGCTCCAAGAACAGAATGAAGAGTGAGACTGGTTCTAATCAGGTTTGTACAGAAAATGTAAATGTGGGTGAACATGTTTAGTCTGTTTCTCCCACACCCAGGCAGGAAAGACTACAGGCTAGTAGAGCAGAATTGTAGGGTGTGAGTGTGTGTGTGTGTGTGTGCGTGCACGCACATACCTCTGTGGGTGTCTGGGCATATTGTGTTGCCACACTCGACGATAGGTTAGCTTTGTTAGAAATTAATGCCTGCGAGTTCTTCAGATAAAGCAGTTGCTGATCTCGGCTTTCTTTGCCAGAGAATGGCCTATGTGTGTTAAATGGTATGTGTCAGAAAGAGAAAAGCTGCAAATCTTAGAAGGTTACCCTGAGATGTCAGATATCTACTGTCGCCCAGATTTTATGACTGAAAAGGTTATTTAGTCTCTTTGAATATGGCTATATATGTGTTGTATATGTTGATTGGCATTGGACAAAACCAATTTAGAAGAATGTAGCTAATATCAAGAAAATGAAATTGCAGAAGAGGACAAAAGGTAACCAGGACATACAGTTGCTGGTAGGTCGGAGGGATCTCCATTTCTTGACATATATTAAAATTATTTTGCATATCACATCTTTTCTTCTTTCTTTCTTTTTTTTTTTTTTAAACTTTTTTCAAAGTCACCCTGACAGTTCCCACTGAGACTTCTTTGGAGGTGTGCTCTACAAACTGCTGGCTCCCTTCTTTCTGTTACAGACTAACAGATAATTGCGAACATGTTTTCCGGCCATCGCTTAACCCTGCGCCATGCCACAGACACTTGGGCCCCATGGCTCCCTTTGTCTGACAAATGGTACAAATTGGGTAATGCGTTTGAACAAGTCTGGCAGATTCCTGCCAGGGTGAAGACAGAATAAGAAGTAAAGGAAGTCTACCAAATACCTGTTTCACTTCCTCCCGGCCCTTCTCCCTCTCTTCCTTCCTCCCTCGGTCCACGTCGTCCAGTGGGAGCATGTCGGCCTACCGATAAATCACAAAGCAAAGAGATGTGTCATTTGCATTTTTTCTTGGAAAACAACCAGGTGGTGAAAGCCTGCCTCGGGTTGCTGGCAAGAATGTCAGTGACTGTTTAGGCACCCAAACTATTTCTTCTTTCTCGAATTTTCTGTTTGGTGCTTTAAGTTGTGTCTTGCTCCTTTAAGCAAAACAGCTGACTTGACTTGTCTCTGACTTCTGGGAATAACTGAATTCTTATGGCAGGGGCTAAGTAACCCGAGAGCAGCAAAAGAAAATTTTGCTCTACAACATATCCACACTCATCCACATGCAGACATGTGGGCTCGTCCACGGCGCTCTCTGTGGTTCGGAGAGATGTTTGGGGAATATTTGTCTTCTTTGCCTTTTTAATTTTCCAGCCCGTCTTGGGGGGTGGTCAATCTAGAAAACTCAACAGGGAGACTGGGAAAGATCAACTTTGTATGATCGAGGGGCATGTGGAATTTTAGAAGTTAAGAAATACAGTGATGGGGGGGGGTCCTTTAGTGATTTAGCCAACCTGTGCTTTTATGGGAAAACTGCCTTGGGAGAGAAGGAGTCAGAAAGACAAAGAAACTCACGTTAATTGAAGGTTCATTTCATGTCAGCTCGCTTTGAGTGAATGAGCATATTTAATCCTCACAACAAAGCTGTTGTCCCACCTATTTTACAGATGAGAGAGATTTAGTTAACTTGCTCAAGTACACCCATCTGGTAAGAGACAGAATTAGTCTTTGCACCCAGATTTCTCTGGTGCCCAATATAGCTGCAATTCTATCACTTTAAATCCTTGAGTGGAAACCTCCAACGTACACCAATGTGGCTCATAGGGTTGCTATTCCAGCTTTGCACAGAATTAGGAAGGAGCACTTGGAAAAAAAAAAAAAAAAAGCCAGGTGCGCCTGGGTGGCTCAGTCGGTGAAGTGTGTGCCTTAGGCTCAGGTCATGATCTCAGGGTCCTGGGATTGAGCCGTGCATTGGGCTCCCTGCTCAGTGGGGAGCCTGCTTCTCCCTCTCCCCTGCTTGTGCTTATGCTCTCCAATAAATAAATAAATAAGTAAATACATACATACATACATACCAGTCTTTAAAAAAAATAAAAGGCCATTTTTAAAAAGAGTGGGGGCGCCTGGGTGGCTCAGTTGGTTAAGCGACTGCCTTCGGCTCAGGTCATGATATTAGAGTCCCAGGATTGAGTCCCACATCAGCCTCCCTGCTCAGCAGGGAGTCTGCTTCTCCTTCTGACCCTCCCCCATCTCATGCTCTCTCTCTCTCTCTCAAATAAATAAATAAATAAAATCTTTTAAAAAAAAGAGTGGTTTTAGGCTCATAGCAAAATCGAGAGGAAGGTACAGAGAATTTCCATGTACCCCCTAGCCCCACACGTACATGGTCTCCTCCATGATCAGCATTCCCCACCAGAGTGGTGCATTTGTTAGAGTTAAGGAACATACATTGACACGTCATTGTCACCCAGAGTCCATAGTTTACACATGGTTCACTCTTGGTGTTGTATATTCTGTGGTATCCATCATTATGCATTTTACCCTTGAACAACACCGGTTTGAACTGCACAGGTCCAGTTATACACGGACTTTTCTTTTGATACAGTACCGTAAATATTTTTTCCTTGTGATTTTCGTAATAACATTTTCTTCTCTCTAGCTTACTATATTGTGAGAATACAATATATAATACACAGAACATACAAAATATGTGTTAATTGTTTAGATTATCGATAAAGTTTCTGGTCAACAGTAGGCTATTGGTAGTTAAGTTTTTGGGGAGTCAAAAGTTATACATGGGTTTTCATCTGTGTGGGAGGTTTGCACCCCTAATCCCTGCATTGGTCAAACATCACCTGTAGTATCATACAGAGTATGTTTTATCACCCTAAACATCCTCTGCGCTCCACCTGTGTGTACTCCCACACCCCTCCCTCCTCACTGTACCCTCTTCCCCTGGAAATCACAGCTCTTTTTACTATTTCTAAAATTTGGAGCACTGTTTTTTGTTGTTGTTGTTGTTGTTGTCTTTTACAATTGGAAGGGTAATGATGTGGGATGATTTCTTGAGCTCACCATTACTTTTCCATCCATTTAGAATTAGCTTGGATATCTACACTGAGTCATCAGTCAACATGCGTTTTTGAAGTCCTCTCCATGAGCAAACCATAGTAATTATCTACCTGGGAGATACAGGAAGACACTCTCACTCCAGTTAGGATTCATGAGCAGCTAGCAATCTAGTTAGGGAGATAGACAAGATACATATCTATCTCTAGATCTCTTTTGATCTCTATATATCTGTATATATGCCATTGGCTATAAAATTAGAACAGTGAGAACATTTCTCAGGGCTTCAAACACCTGCTAATCGAGAAAATGAGTAAATATGACCAGGAGGTTTGGAGAAGACTTGAAATTGAACATGTTCTTTTTAGAACCTGACAATGCCTGCTTATTAGCTTTTCATGAGGACCGGAAAGGGTTATTCTTTTTTTAAAAAAACCTCCTCTTTTGTACAACAGTAGCCTGAATAGTCAGGAGTTGGCAAGGCCTTTTCTGATGTTTATTGGAGCAGCTGTGGAAATAATTTTGTACCTTGGATTCTGTGATTTATTTCTATTATGAATAAATTTGGGATTTATTTTAAGGCTTTCAAAAACTGGGAGTGCTGTGGTCTCGGAATTATTTTTTATTAAACACCGTCTCCCTGGCTGCATTTCAGGTGCTGGCTGAATTCTGCACAGTGAGCTATATTAGCATCAGAAATGCCTTTGAATGATAATAATTATAATAATTATATATATAAAAAGGATGGAATTGGGTTCCAATTCTATTCGGCTGAACTTGATATTTGACTTTATTGACTCAGTTTTGGCATCTTTAAAATGAAGATAATTGATAAGTACCTTGTTATCTCTGAAGAGTGGGCATTGCAAAGAGATTTGAACCCTTGAATAAATGTGCTTTGAATGCAAATTGTTATTTATTTCAATCAACGTGTTTTACAGGTTGACATCTTGGACAGGAAGGAAATCTTCCCTGTACTCCCATTCAAGACAGACTCCCAGATGAGAACTAAATAAACATGGTAGACAAGGAGGCCAGGAAGATCTGACTCTCTCCAGAAGCAGCATTGCCACCTTGTTGCCACTGTGAACTAGAATTGCCATCATGCTCACAGAATCTTATTCTTTTTTTTAATTTTTTTTAAAGATTTTATTTATTTATTTGAGAGAGAGAATGAGATAGAGAGAGAGCATGAGAGGGGGGAGGGTCCGAGGGAGAAGCAGACTCCCTAACTCCCAGGGAGTCCGATGCGGGACTCGATCCTGGGACTCCAGGATCATGACTTGAGCCAAAGGCAGTCGCTTAACCGACTGAGCCACTCAGGCGCCCCACAGAATCTTATTCTTGAAAGACAAGTCACACTTTTTGCTCTCAGGGCAGAGCCACATCCGCAGCCTCTTTCTTGCTTCCTTCGCCCTCTCTCCTTGCTTTGAGCTCACTAATTCTCTGTTTCAGTGGGGGCTTCCAAGAGAAATGGAGTGAATCATTCAGCAAGGGGAAAACATCAGCCATCTAGAACCTTCCACATTGATTTAGAATCCACTTTAATATGGTTTAAGCCACGAATAAACAATAAACAAGGGATGGGACACTAAGGGAGGAGAAAAGTGGTTCATCTAATGAGGCCCTGGGAAGCAAACTGGAATCTATTACTCTGGGCCAGGCCCTGAGGAAAATATAAAAAAAAAAATGTAAAGCAAGTTTTTGGTCCCTAGGAGCTGAGAGTCTAGTTGGGGAGAAAAGGCATACTCATCGTTTATGAGACACGATGAGAAAATTTATAGCTGCTACCAGAGCATCACTTCTATTCCATCTACAGAATATGGAGCCCTCTTTTCTGACTCCCAAGGGACCTGGAAATCCATACACAGCCTCTCTCACTGTCCAGAGAGTATACTGTTGGCAGAAGCATACCTGGCCTGGGTGAGGGGAGCCAGAATTGGGCTTATCTCTTATGGATCCTGCATCTGGCAGCCTGAGTCACTGCAGTGAACTCTCTTCCTGGTCAATTTGCAGCCACTTCCAGTACCACAAGTGTCCTCCAATGCTTGGACATGATGGGTCCAGATTCTTGGTCTCAGAGTTCTGACCTCTCTACCTTCTCTGCTCTCCCGACAGTTTCCTTCCCAGGGTCTGGAAATGTCTTCTCAGATTTCTTTAAAACACACAGTTTACGACATCCATGTTCCTGGAAAAATGGAACCATCTTCCTATTCTCCTAAGGATGCCTACTTTGATGATGATTACTATCTTAAAGACAACCTGGTGACATTCTATCACATCTTTTGTTAAAGGGCAGAAAGACACACACACACAAAATGAAAATGTAAGAATGGTCAATGATCAAGTAAGCCAAGAATAGGAGCGAATGAGATACATTTTCATATACTTTATTCTATTTAATTTTCATGAGAAAACCCACCAAGTACCTGTTACTCTTCCTCTTTTATTGAGCAGAAGGCATAGGGTCACAAGAGTTAAACAAATTGCTCAAAGCTATACATGTAATGGAGCCCATAGGGCATATATTTTCTGTTGCCCAGGACACTGTCCCTTCTACTGTACCACAGCTGCTCCTAGGTCAAGAGAGGAAGCACTTCCTATGGGTTAGAATGTCCTAAGGGCAGGTATCTGAACTGGCTCTCGGCTGAATTATAAGCTCTGGGTAGACAGTGGAAGAAGGCAAGGCTGTTCCGGGTCTTGGAAGGATTAGCATGACTGAAACCACAGTGTGAAAAAGTGGAAGGTGTATTTGGAAGGCTGTGTGTAGACTGTTTTGGCTGAAGAGGAGGGCTCATTCACACAATGAAATGGCACCCAGCCAAAGAGAGGGGAACGATGAAGACTGCTCTGCCATTGTTGTGATTCGGGAGTTTCAGGCACCTCTGTTAAATGAGGATAAACAGGGCTGACCTTCCCTTACAGGCAGTCTGGGATTCTGAATCGTCAGTGACTGGGAAGTGGCATGCTCCATTACCTAAGGCATGGTATTATATCCACTAGCTATTTTGTGCAGTTGAATTTTTGTTCCATAGAAACGATTCTCTCAGTGTGAGCTCAATAGTAACGGGCATGATGGTGGTTCTTCTATGTTGCCAGAAACTAGGTCTGAATTTCTTCCAGCGCCTCCTGCTCTAAAGCACCTCTTATGATTAATTAACCTTTTGTGGAGTAACTAGGACATCTGTGTGGGATGAGATGTACTTTGGTCAGACTTCAGTTTTCAGTTGTTCAGCAAGAGGATAATTAATTATAAGAGCTGAATCTGAACAGAAGACTTTGGAGGAAATCCAAATGAAGCAAAACATCTAATTATCAATGAGCAGGAAGTATTTTTTTTATTGTTGTTGTTGTGGGAGTGAAAGAAATAATATAAATAAGAGGTAGTAGCAACTTAAGATGCCTGCTTAGAGTGTACACATAATTCGAAAATGTGAGATATTTGTGTTTTTGGAGATAAAGTACAATGAACTAGCCATAACTAGACAAATACGAAACAGGGGCCAAGTTCATGTCCGAAATAAGTATGTATTCCCCTTGGAGATAATTGTGTTGACTTTAACAAGGATATATCTAGAATCACCCGGCTGTTATTGCTACTGACAAATAACCATAAACATCTCTTTTCTAGAGAAGAGTGTTGGATTAAGATAAAAGTAAGATAAAATGCAGGATGCTAAAAACAGTGCAAAATCCATCTCTTTAACAGAAATGGTCACTGTGATAGAGATGGTTTTCCAGAGCTTAACTTTCTGAGGTGAATCACCTGCAGTATTTAGCCCACATCTACATGACACAATCTCTCACAAAACCCACAATCCCCACAGAGCCAGGGATTCTAGGTTGACTTACTGAACTATGGTGAGGGGTACCTTATTGGACCATGTGAGAAATTTCCATTCTCAAACAAAATGATCCTCAAAGTTGGTTGTTGCCTACATTCACTGGTAACGTCTATACAAATACTGCATGATTCTACTTCGATGAGGGAATATGATTCTGTTCATATTTATAAATATCACAAGGCTTCCAGTCCATGAAGATGCTATATCCTTTCTTACTTATTTCTCCTGTTGCTATGAAATAGTTTTCATTCCTCTTTTCTTTCTACCTGTGGCTTCTGCTGCCTCATGTTAGTACTTAGTGTCCATGCTTTGTGCATCTCTCAGTTTCTACAATTTTCTATTGTATGTTGTTATTGGGAGACAATTCTCCATGGTCTCTTGCATTTCTGCATTCGGCTATTCGGTATAGTCATGTCTCTTTCCGGGACAAAGGTAGGCCAGTTTCATTAGTAACCCAGTATAAAAGACTTAAGTTTCCCAAGTCTGATTTCCTCAGCTGTGACGCAAACCTACTGCATCATGTGGCTGCTCTGTGTCACCCTTTTGGGACTCAAAGGGGTGGGATGGACAGGAGAACCAGGGCAGACATGAAGCTCATGTGCTTGCTGTGCTGTGGGTAATAAGTCTTTGTCTCTGACTCAGGGGTTTCGTGTCTTCTGCCATATCTGCAAAAGTGTACCAGGCTAAATTGTTAGCTTGCAAGGAAGGTCATATTTCTTTACACTTCTTGACATCTGGGTCTTACATCCATACTCCCTGTGAAGATCTGACTGGGTCAGTTAGTCACCATCTACTATAGGGAATGCCTGTCACACTGAGCTGTTATGCTAGACCTTCTTATAGGACAGTCAATAGATTGCAGCTTTTGGATCAGGTTTGAACTCTTGTTCAAACAGCCATCTGTGGCCAACTTTTCAAGGTCACTTTGTTCAAATATTGAGGCCTGTGAATGAGGGACAGGATCTCATGAAGAGGGGGCCATGAGCTTGACAAACCCTTTAAGGTTCTCAGAAGCAGACATTATAACTTTCACGTTTCACAGACTGCCTAGGGAAATTTTATTGAGAAATAGTTAATTCACCTCAACTCTCCTGCATATTCTGAGATTTTTGTGAGCAGAGATTAGTGTATGACTTATCTGCAATGTACCGGTTCTCTGCCTAAAGAGGAAGCATTTGGCAAATCTTGTGTCCCGAATACTGGCAACTGGAGATGAATGCTCAGGTTCACTTTAGAGGTTCTCTCTTAGCGTGTATTTCCACTCTTGGGAGAGTGGCTGTGTGGTTGGCTGGTATTCCTTCCACTGCCAGGTTTAGGCATGGATCCTGATTGGCCTAAATCAATCAGCCTTTTGTCTATTGTGATTGATTCAGAGGAGGGCCTATGACTTTAGAGCATTGCTTGGAAAGCTCTCTGTCTTTTTATGGAGGACCTGGTATGGAAATGTGAACCTGAAACTCTAGTTTTCATTTTGTCAGAGTTCTCCAGAGAAACATTACCAATAGGAGATGTATATAGCTATATAATAATGTTACTATAAAACATATAATATATACAGAGAATATATGTATGTAAAATCTATGCATAATTAATTAATTAATTAATAGGAATTGGCTCATGAGATTTTTGGAGGCTGAGAAGTCGCCAAGCTATAGACCCAGAAAAGCTGATGATGTAATTCAGTCTAAGCCCAAAGGCCTGAGAACTGAGAACCACAGAGGAGCCAATGGTACCACAGGGCAGGAGAAGATGAGATGAAATATCCCACCTCAAGTAATGAGGTAGAAAGAAAGAGTTAAATTTCTCCTTCCTTGGCCTATTGCTCTATTCAGACCCTCAGTGGATTGGTTGATGCCCACACATGTAGGAGAGGGAAATCTGCTTTATCAAGTCCACTGATTCAAATGCTAAATCTTAATGAGGGACAGGCCTCCTCACAGACACACTCAGGAATAATGTTTCATCTGGGCACTCTGTGGCCAGTTAGGCTGACACATAAAATTAAACATCATGTCACCACGCTTGAAAATAAAGTAGACACTTGGAGGAAGGAAGGGTCAAGAGAATAGCTAAAGTTGGAGTCAGAGCCCTAATGAAACTATCCCCAAAATCCATATAATTTCTGAGCTTTTCATTTATGTGAGCCAATAAATTAATTTTATTGTTAATGGGAGTATGAATTGGGTTTTCTATTACTTACAACAAAAACATCCTAAGCAATTCATTTATTAGTTTTCATCACAGGTGAGGTGCAGATGTGTAGACTTCTTTCTAAAGTTGGGACAGTGCACATTAGTTCTGGACACATCAGATACAAGTCTTGTGTGTGTAATTCACTGGTCTTTTCCCAGTGCCTGGCCCATGGTACATGCTCATAAATATTTGTGGGAGGAATCCATGAACACTGCTTATTGCTCTCCGGAACTTATCTGTTATTTCCTGACTCTGGTCACACCTCCTTGATTGCTTTGATTGGGCTTTTGCTGCAGAATTTGGAGGATGAATTTGGTCACTAAAGAGTTAAATAAAAAGATTTAAAAAAAAATCACAGTGTCTCCACGAACAAAGGCGACCAATGTCATCTTGGTTCCACATTCTTCAGGGATGGGTTTCCACATTGGTGATTCAGCAGACCAGGCGATACTACTTAATCAGAAGTTATAATTTTGGTTTGAACTGTTCAGAGAGGTCCATTATAATCTACAGCTTACATCTTGTGGTAAAAAGGGCAGACTAACTTGTTTTGCCGAAGTACAGCGTTATTTTCTTCAGAAAATAATCGGACTCGGAGCTATGCTTTAGATCTCAACACTGCCCCTTTATGTGCAAGACAGTATCACTTTTCTCACTGAAAACTGCCAAATAAAAAAAGATGAAGGCAGAGTTGGTCTTACCCACCCCATGTGTAGGTATCATTTCCATCTGCTATAAGGGGAAGTGCCAACAAGGATCACACCCAAAGTGGACAGCCTTACTAACTATGGCTGAACCATGTTAAAGTGATGAAGAACCCTGATGGGACCTCAGGTTCATATCCCCAGCCTGCCAAGCCACATGCTTGCTGATATCAGGATTTTCTAGTGGATGTGGAAAACAGTTGAAGTCAAAATATCTGGGTCAGCATAACTTAATGTGCACTAACTGTCAAAAATCTAACCTGAACAGCCTTCCCTAATGTTCAGAGTGTTCTCTTCCTCTCTTTCATATGATTTGTCATACCCAAAGAATGGGAGAATTTCTTGGAATGTGTCCTGACTATGGACAGCATGTCCAAAATGCAACAAGTAGGCAGTAGGGTAATTATGTGATGACCGGCACTTTTGGGAATAAGACAGAAAGACTTCTCCCCAAAGGTGCATCATTTATGCCACTAAACCCACACATACACCCTGAAATGTCTTCCTGGATTCGCAAAGGTAGTTTAAAAAGAAACCCAGACCAAGGCATTATCTTAGAGGTAGACCTAAATCCAAGACTCTATGTCATTGTGGAAAGCAAAGTGCCTGCTGGAGTTTCAGAGACAAAGGGCTCCTTGTCCTCGTCAAACTTGAATTCAAAGAAATCCATTTGTCAGCTAAATTCTCCATAGTTTCTCTGATTGGGTTGCACTTAAGTCTTATTTCATGAATGCAGCCTTAGGCACACTTATTTTCTTAAAGTCCAGGCTCCCTCCATTTATTTCCTTTAGTATTTAGAAGTCTAAAATACCATCATACCATTGCCACTTTCCCTAAGCAGCTTGACAGGTTTAGATTGCCAACTGACTTTCCTTTTGGATCAGCAAAAAAAAAAAAAAAAAAAAAAAAAAAAAAATACCTGCTAACCATTTCCCCATGGTATCCTTCCCAGCAGTAAAATTCTCAGCAAGGCTACTTAACTATTTCTTATGTGCTCATCTTTTTTTCCATAATGAGACTGACAACAGATGCCCGTATAATGGAGCTCTCCATTGACTACCTTAGATCTGAGTTTTGTGGCTGAGCTTTCTGTAATCTGCTTCAGGAAAGCATTTTCAAAACCCTCTATCTGTGTGGATGGTCTGCTTCTCCTCTTGTCATGCAAATCCTCTTCACTAGGCTTCTACCTTCATGTGTGTGCTTTTCTGTCTGGGAGTATAGCCTCTCTTATTACAGCACTTGATTATACTTAAACTTTGCTCTATTATTCTCTTCTCTAGTGTTTGATTTCAGCCAGCTGATTCCAAGAATAGGAACCATATCTCCTAATTCTTCGTATGCCTCTAACTACCACTTATCACATTGACGATGGCTAGTAAAGATGCCTCCCTGGTAACATCAGTTGCCTGGTCTAAGCTTCATTTGCAGTAGTTTGCTCTCCCATAAAAACTTCCTTCAAATTTATTTTTTATAATTAATATTTGAAAGGTTTATAAGCCATTCTTAGGCCTCTTATAAGCTCATTTCACCCTGTTGCAGGTATGTGGAAACTGGATTTGACTGGAAAGGAATCTTAGATGAATGGACTGCAGCTGGATACATTCCTTATATTTAACTCAGCATCTCGTTTGTGGTTTTCTCATTACTACTTTTAACTGGTTTATTAAATGTGCTAAACTTGGTAGAGTTTAACAAAGAGACAACATTTATTTTTTTGCCATGACTGTCCTTAATTGTATTTGGTCAGATTTCCCTTCTTGGCCTCCTTGGTGACAACTTGGGCTGATCTTACTGCTTTTCAGTCAAAGTTTTAACCAATAGGCTCATCTTCAAGTATTAAATAGCACAGCCCAATCTAATATAAAAACTTCAGTCCCTCATCTAATTGAAGCTCCTTCCCCAACACTCCCTGTCAGCACCCTCCACTCCCTATCCCCACCTCATTGCTCAGAGAATATATGATCCCTCAGTGCAGTAGATGGGCAGTAAGGCATGACTGGGTCTCCCTCTTATTCTCTACTTTTCTCCTTCATTCTCAATCTCCACTCAGAAGGCTGTTGCTTCTGGACTCTTACAGAGTTCGGGTGCTAAGTAGGGAGGAGAGATAGATGGTGACAATTTCCAACTTAGCTGCTACTGGTATAATTGGTGTCATTGTTCTCTGTGTGGCAGATGACCCAATACTGGGTTTCACCCAGGAATGTTTGTGGGATCTTTGTCCTGCATGGGGAATGTATTCTTTGGCTGACCTCTTATGACATCCTCTCAATCCTTTGCTCTGGCTCTATACCCTACCAAGCTTTCTTTTGTTGGGTCTCCAGTGCCCTGTAGGCAGAGTCCTGTGAAGATGGTGCCATTCTGGCTCCCCTCTGTGGTATTCACATGGTCCAGGATATCTTTATCTTGCTGCCGGCTGGTCAAAGTGCAACTTGCTTCTCAGTTTGCTTATTCTCCAGGGATAGATGCTTTCTTGAAGGATAGTTTAAGTTCTCTCAAAAACCCTTTTTTTGTCCCATTCCCTAAGATCATCCAGCCATGGACTAAGATGTCTGTCTTCTGTATGCAAGTGGTTGTGTTGAAGCCCCTTCTGGTAAGCAGGGTGTTTTGTGTGGCAGGGGGTAGGGGGAGAGGCAAAGCACCCCTATTTCCTTTTCCATGGGAGAGGGATGGGAAAATCCACTTCCACGAAGTTCTATAAAAAATCTCTCTCTTTTTGGTGCCTGGGTGGCTCATTTGGTTGAGCATCTGATTCTTGGTTTCTGCTCAAGTCATGATCTCAGGGTTGTGGGGTTGAGCCCCATGTTGGGCTCCATGCTCAGTGCAGAGTCTGCTAGAGACTCCCTTTCCCTCTCCCTCTCCCTGCCTCTTCTCCTGCTCTCTCTTTCTCTCTCTAAATAAATAAAATCTTTAAAAAAGAGAATCTTTCTTTTTTATGCCAATAGGCTGTGGGTGATGGGCCAAAGGGTTTTGACCACCTCTTAGACAGTCCTTAGATAGTCTTAGATAGGGAAGGTCTTTGGAATATGGGGTGAAGTTCCAATTAACACCATGTCATGACACAAAAAGCAATTTTTGACACTAGAAGTCTTATGTTTCTCTAATGAAAAATAAAGCACGAGTATACGTTCTCTCAGTGTTTATTCCAGATCCTATATGGTTCTGATAGATAAAACAAGGCACTTTGAAAGCTCAGATATTTGTTTTCTTAGTGTAATATCACACTTATTATTACCAAATTCAAAGCATTTGATTAAAGAAACAGGAATTAGATAGATAAAAAAATAGAGTCTAAATTTGTTGACTGATACTTGAATTCAGTATCTTTCTGCTATTCTTTATGTTGATTCCTCTTTCAGTTGAACAGTTATTTTCTGTGAAATATTATTTGGTTGAGAAAACCTACTACACAGTGAGACATATGGACAGTGATTTTTGGCTTTAGAGATATTAGTTTCTAACAGGATTCAAGATGTCCTAATGATGAGTTTGGATATGTAGTCTCATCACCTGGGACAAGGCATTTTTATGGGACTAAGTGGTTTTATTTTTAACTTGAGAAGGTTTTACTCAGTAAGTTTTAAAATCCTTCAGGCCTCCAATAGTTTGCAACATTTGCATAATATACACTCACGTTGGTGAGAATTGACAAAGACCAGATTAAAAAATGTAATGCTTTTTATCTATTTTTATTCATTTATTTTTAAGTAGGCTCCACATCTAGTGTGGAGCCCAGTGCAGGACTTGAACTCACTACCCTGAGATCAAGACCTGAGCTGAGATCAAGAGTTGGAAGCTTAACTGACTGAGCCACCCAGGCACCCCTGTAACTACTTTAAAAAAAAATTTCCAAGTCAACATTTGTACTAACACTCGTGCTGTTAGTCAGAATTTCATCGTTCACTATATAATTCATAGCCTTTAATTTTATTATTTAATTTTGCTATACTTTCAATAATGGTAAGTTTAATAATCAGTGCCTTTAATTCCACACTTAATAGAGTTCTGGCCTTTTCCCCCTTACTGGTAAAACACGTTACTGAAAATTTCCTTTAGACTGTATGCTATAAATAAATAAGTACTTGATTTTTTAATTTTTTATAACTACTAAATATGAAATCTAGTTTTCTTATCTGGACAATGAATATAATAACACAGCCCAAACAAAGCCCAGCATGTCTCCCACAAACGTGCTCCTTGGGCTATCCTAATAGAGGATATGACCAAGCCACAAGCCAGGAGTTTCCTATGACTCTTCCCTCACTCTTGACATCCAATCAGCTAGAAAATCCTTGGCTCAACCTCCAAAGTGAATCTCAGGTTTGTCCATTCTTCTCCATCTCTGCTGTGACTGCCAATTCTGTTAATTCTTGCCTACATTAAGGTAGAAACCTCCATGTTTTCTCAGTTTCTCTTGCCATTAGGCTCCACACAGCGGCCACAGTGGTCTTTAAATACATAAACCAGGTCACTTTCATTCTCTAAAACCTTCCAGTAGCATTTGTTTGCAGTTAGAGTAAAACCCAAACTCCTTATCATGGTATATTAGTTAAAGTGATTCTAGCTGTGGTAATAAATGAAACTCAAAATTTCGGTGGGCTTAACATAGAATCACTTTAATTTACTCCTGGTTAACAGTTCAGTGCAGGTGATCCTGGTTTTGAGCATTTTTCCTCCACATTATGATTCAAGCACCTAGCTTCTTATCTTGTGGTCCTGCCATTTGCTAGCTGCTTCAGTCCTCTGCATCCAGCAGGCAGATGGGTGGGGTGAGGGTGGGTGCGGGGGAGGGGGCGTGAGTGGGTGGAGAAGGCACCCACTTCTTGACTGCTGTGGCACTAGTAAGACCACATTCCAATGCTCCTCACATTCCACTGGTGAGAATTGATCATATGGCCCCACCTGGAAGCTAGGGAGGCTGGGAATTGTAGTCTCCGGCAGGGAGCTACTTCCAGGGGAGACACTTCCAGGTACAACCCTTCACTCTGGAAAGGGCAGCATGCATCCTTGGGGGACAGCCAGCCAGCCCCCCATACACAGGGTTTAAATCACCCCCATGAGTTGCCCCTGCCCACTCCTCCAGCCACCTCTTACACACTTTCTGTGACTATGTTCCAGCCACACTGGTCTTCTTTCTCTTCTAATCTCAAGCTCCTCCTTGTCTTAGGACTTTTGTGTTCTCTTCCTTCTGCCTGGAAACTTTTATCCCCTGGCTTTTTCCCAGGTAGTTCTCTTTAATTCCCAAGTCTCAGTTCAAGTACCATCCTCTCATGGGTCCCTGCCCGCCAACCCAATTCACCATGCACCAGTTTTAGTTGTCCTTACAGCATGAATCAACTATCTGGAATTATCTATGCTTGTTTACATAGTTATTGTCCATTTTCCTCCCCACTCTTCATCATCCTGTCCATTCCATCAGATGGAAATATTCCATCCACAGATGGAAATATATATTTCCAGCACACAAAACATGACTGGCACATATAAGTCAGTCGATAGATATTTATGGAATGAATGGAGAGAATCTTTTAGTCCTGGGGGTTTGTAATCCATAAAGGAGAGTTGATATGGGAAGGTTGGTACCACTCTCTAATCACTAGGATTCAGTTGTGCTGATTAATCTTTTAGCCAGTAAAATCAACCATCTCTGCTGCATTAAATCCTCCTTGTACCTTCCTGAAAGAACCTGGTGGGATATATTAACCCAACAAAAACCCAAATCTATATCCTATTAGAAATCCATTTCTGCAAGCTTTTAAAAAATTACCTATGTTGCTTGGAATTTTTTAAAATAGTCCTTTTCTGACAAAATGTGAATATGCATCACAAGTGGTGCATTTTGTTTGTGAGTAATTTTTATTGCTATTAATAATACTACTGGGGAATACAAATGAACCAACACAAAACAATTCTAATGGCTGCACCACCAGCCAGTTTTAAAGCTGCTAATGGAACCTGAGGAGTTCGAGGTTTGTGTGTACTCAGAATTTTAGAATGACTATTTAATTTCTTTCCCTATTATTTCCAGGGTGGAAATTCAAAGCCCTTTTGAATTCTCTTTGATGAAATTACTCACACGAATGTAGTTTTATGAAGACATATTTTATTTTACTGAGAAGCAACATTAGAGGGTGGAAAAAATATTTCTTTCAAACATCAAAACCCTGAATTTGAACTTTTGGGGTCTGCCATTTACTAGCTGTGTGACCTTGCGCAGGTTATTAATTTTCTCTGTCATCAGTTTCTCAATCTGTAAAAAGAGGGTAATAATAATATGTGCCTCTGTAGGGTTTTTGTGAAGATAAGTGGGAATGTTTAACCTAAAGCCAGCACTTAGTAGGTGCTCAAAGAGTTCTTTTTTTCTTCTTCTGTGATACATGTTTTTCTTTACTCAATTTAGCCCCAGGTTCTTTAGAAGATAAAGCCTGGTGGGGCAGCTGTTCATAAAAATGGACTGAGTTCATACAAAAATTTTCACACACACTTAGGGTCAGATTGGGAATGTTGGGGTCACCTTTTTCTCTCTTGATCACATACTTAGTAAATTCTAAGTGATGTTGGTTTTACTCCAGAATTATCCCTGGATCCATCCACTCCTTCCTGGACACTTCATCTCTGACTTTCTCACTAGGATAACTCCCAACTAGTCTCTGCAGCATCTTTCCCTTTCAGCTCTACCCACCACATTGTGCCAGCACCATTTTTCTTAAAGTGCAGATACAGTCATATTCCTTTTCTTCGTGAGCCTCTGTGATGGTTAATGTTATGTGTCAACGTGACTGGGCCCTGGCATGCCCAGATATTTGGTTAAACATTATTTCTGGGCTTGTCTGTGAGGGTGTTTCTGGGTGAGATTAGCATGTGAACTGGTAGCCTGAGTAAAGGAGGTTGTAATCCTGAGTGGGTTGGACTCACCCAATCCACGGAGAGACTGAACAAAACAAAAAGGTGGAAGAAGGGAGAAGGGAGAATTCTTTCTCTCTGCCTGACTGCTGAGCTGGGACATTGATCTCCTGCCCTGGGACTGGGACTTACACCATATGTGCTCCAGTTCTCTGGCCTATGTATAGGATATGTATATCCTATTGGTTCTGTTTCTCTGGAGAATCCTGACAAATAACAGGCTCGGAGCCTCCAGACACCGATAGGATAAAATTCGTCCGTGCAAATAGTTAGCATGGCTTAGTTCTAAACAACCTTTCCAGCTAATTTTTCTTCCTTTCTACCCTCACATACCATACACTCTTGCTACCAGGACCTTTCCATCATTGCCTAAGTGCTCTGTCTCTTGTAAGCCTTTCTGCCTTGAAAAGTAGTTTTCAGTATCTAGGATATCCTGCCCCTCTTCTCTGCCTGGTTTATTTCTACTCACCCTTCAGGACCCAGGTCACACATGACTTCTTCAGATCTATAGAGCATGCAGCATTGGTGAGAGTCCAGTGTTGTGTCCACTGGTGGAGTACAGGCTTATCTAGTGGATCTTAAGCATCGGGGTGGGCATTGGGGGGTTCCCCTCTGCTGACAGCCCAGTGAGGACACATAAACACATAATATTCAAAATATTACTAAATTTATTTTACCTGATGTTCCTTAATAAAGCAATTCATATGTTTGTAATCTGAAAATAGGATCCAAACCAAATTAGTTTAATATTTGTATATCATATATTTATACATTAAGTATTATATATCTAATGTTGGTATAATATTAAAAGATGCCATAAAAAAACCACAATTTGCAATAAGAGGTCTACAGATTCAGTCTAGAGAAAATAACATAAACCAACCTCAAAAGCAACTTCCTCAACAATAAAATTTGATCACAGGTACAACATTAAAATCAGATACTGCTGTGTGTGCTAATTATGGAGTATATGAAAAATTCTAGCCTGCAGTGGAAACCCCTAGTGAAAGGGAAATAAAAGAATAATGCTTAAGTTGATGATACTGCATTTCCTGATAATAAAAAGATAGCATCTTTTTACAAATGTGGTCTGCAAACTTTTAAAAAAGTGGTTATTAATTGATTTGCAGACAGAGAATTTTGCTCCTCACTGCTTTAGTCAATGCATTAAAAATCAGTCAACAAACATTTTCAGAGGGTTTTCTGTGCTTTGGATATTGCGCTAGGCATTGTGGAGACTATAAAGAAGTGGTTCCTGTCCTCAAAGGGCTTTTAGTCTAGTCTGTCGCTCAGGTTAGCATCATCTCTGGTTCTTTGCCTACACTTGCACTCAAGACGGATCAACGAATGCCATGTTTATTCGTACTTTTGTGCGTCGCAACATCAGCATGAGTTCTCCCAACAGCTCATCAAGTCTCATACTTGGTCTATCCTGACTAGAGACCACCCTGGTCTGCATCTGTCCCTCTTCCAAAAGGGGCATGTTTAACTGCTTAATATCACCCTCATCCTGCCCCAGATGGCTCACTACTATTTATTAGAATTAGCACTCCTCATTTACATTTAATTATATCCACTTCTGTTACACTGACTTTCTCTGCACGCTCATTTTTTTTGCAAAGGAATGGATCTTAATCCCTTCTTTAGTTTTTTGCATCTAGAAAGCTTTTTGCTTTCTTCTTCCTTTTTTTCCCCCGGAAGACTTCTGAACTCCAGAATAATTCAGTGAAAGTGCTTGTGTTACAACTTAGTTGCTTTGCCTGAGTTTTTGTGAATGTCTTATCAGGAGATGGCAGATTAAAACTAAAAGCAAGTGGATGGAATGACTTGAAGGACCTGGAGGGTGCAAAGACTACTGAAAGAAGGAAAGAGAAGTTCACAGGAGAGGTGGGAGAGAAGCCCACAATTCCCTCGAATGGCTAGTCCTGGGTAATTAAAATGGCTCTTCTGTTCAGGGTCTACTTTCATGAACTCTGCTGCTAGACATTTTTTTCTAGTGAATATTTATTACCCCAATGGTAATCCTTCATTTAACATAATATAAAAATTGTAGAAAAAGAGAGTAATTAGTAATAAATCATCATTTCATCCATTAGCAGTAAATAATGCCACTTTGTCAAAGTCATAATCATCAAGCAGTCAGCTAGAGGTGATTATGTGTGTTACCCAACTGGAATCAGTCCAAAAACAAACCACAGCTTCCGTTTATTATCCTAATTATGCCTTAATATGATGCCATCTTTTTCTCCCATAAACTTGATAACAATAAAAGAGTAACAATGAAAATTGACAGGATAAATGAGCAAGGAAGGGAGCCTGAGAAACTTCCTGGCTTTGACACCCACCAATCTCTCTAATTTCTGATGCTGAAAAGACTGTAAATCTTGAGGAGGGAGCTGAACAGAATGGGGGAACTCTTGGAGTGTTGGATGTATGACTACTTGGGATAATTTTTTGTCTACTAGTCCATTAATCAAGTTAGAACACAAGTAGTTCTTACTTTGCAAGATACTACGTTAACTGAAATGTGTGTATAGGAACTGTGTTATCATTTTACATGGTTCAGTGTAACCAAGATTGTTACCATGGAATTGTGCAAAAGAGAGGACACGGTTTTGATATGCACTCAGTTGAGTTAGCCTGAGACCATACAAAGCGAGAACTGCCTAGTCTATTTGAAATAACTGCTTTCTCTGAGATTTATCAGATAGTTTGAGAGCAGTGAAGTTGATGGAAAAAGGAATACAAAAGATTTAAATGAGGCTTTCTGTGACCACCTAACCTATTATCTAGAATGAAAGCTATGCATTTTCTTGATTGGGTGGATTCATGATAGGAGGGTGCGACTTCTGTGTTGGAGCAGGTGGGGGAAAATAGGATGGGGCTCAAAGACCTAGTTTAAAGATCAGAGGTTGTGTGGACAAAACAGGCTGAAGACTAGAGAAATATTGTTGGTTATGGTGATTGATATGGGAGGCCCAGCTCATGAATATTAGGGTATTCCTTGGAACCAGGAGAAGGCCAGGCAAAGATCTGTGTGGGGGAAAGGCTGAGGAGTCTTCTCTGAACTAGTTTTACAAGTGACTGTGATGTTAGGATTTCTGACCTGTATGGACACCACCTTAGAGGATTTACCCAACTGGCCACAGTGACAGGCCCCATAATACATTTTTAACAAGGTGACCCAGCTCTCTGGTCACATGGATTGGTCCGAGGGTATGCCCCTAGCATGGACTGGACCTGAGTCCCTTCTCTGAGGATTTGTAGTTGAGAATGATGGAGAGCCAGATTCTTACTGGGGAGCTGGGTCATTAAAAGCTTCCTTGCTGTGTGGTGGGCGTTTCTTTCATGCCACAAGCACCCAAGAGGCAGAGTGTGCCTGTTTAGCTTCACTTTTTGGTTTACAACATACAGATGGAAGTGGAGTTAGAGATGGAGAGATTCTTCTGGATGTGTCTCTGGTTCCTGGATCCACTCTCTTTTAAGGCCAAGACACATTTCTGTTTTGAATTTCTGAAAACTATTCTTACACCTTTATGAGATAAGCTCAATTTTTTGCTTTAAACTAGTCTGACATGGTTTCTGTCACATGCAGTTAAATAATCCTAATAATATGATAGGAGTCTAAAGGGTATAGGATAGAATAAGAACCAATGAACTCTTGATTGGGAGGGAAAACAGATTAGATCATCAAGAAAATCACAGTGACCCCTATTCCATGCCCTGAATCTGGGGCAGTGGCTTGTGGCCAGAAGGTTCACAAAAATCTTCAATAATTATAAATAGTCTTTAGGGCTCCAAGATTGAGTGATGTGAGATTTACTTGTGATAGACCTCAACTGTATATAGTTGGTGCCCTACAGTTAAAAAATATCACCAAACAAGGTTTACCACTTCTGGTCCTTATTCGCAAGTCTCACCTCCAGCCATTAGCTGGTTCACATCGTATGTGCCAGTCAATCAGCAATGGAGTCTCTTTCATTTCTTTCTTTTTTTTTTTTTAAAGATTTTATTTATTTATTTGAGAGAGAGAGAATGAGAGAGAGCATGAGAGGGAAGAGGGTCAGAGGGAGAAGCAGACTCCCTACCGAGCAGGGAGCCCGATGTGGGACTCGATCCTGGGACTCCAGGATCATGACCCGAGCCGAAGGCAGTCGCTTAACCAACTGAGCCACCCAGGCGCCCTCTTTCATTTCTTTTAATGGACCATGCGGCTCACAGTCTCCATACCTCCCACGTAGTCTTCTTGCCTGGAAAGCCCTGCTTCTTCTCACTTTCTGGTAGTCTTCTAGGTGCCCTCCTAGGCACCTCTTTTTAAATAGGCCTTCCCTAAACTCTTATAAGCAGAGTAAACCTCTTCCTTTATCCCACATACTGTCCTTCCCTACTTGTTTGTGTGTCTTCCTAACAGACTCGTAATTCCTTCAGGGCATAGAGTAGGTCTTAATCATCTTTCTTTCCTCAGTATGAACATAGTTCCTGAACCATCTTATATACTCTATAAATATTTATTGATCCAACTTAATGAACCTCCTTAAACTAGAATACAGATGGAGATTGTGAATGAATGGTGTAAGCGTGCTGATGTAGTGCCAAGGAAGGTGTACCTCTAGTGAACAGGAGATGAAAAATAGTGGTAAATGAGGAGGCATGGTGGTTTTGAAGATGATGGTATCTACTCTTTCCCTGAATTTTTACCTATTACTGGTTATGAAAGTAGGAAGTGACTCAAGTAAAAGTCAGAAGAATCTAGGCTGAAGGACCTTCTGTTTGTGCGATGCTTTGGAGATGACCCATTTAATCACATGGACTCATAGCTCAGGATTTGGAAGAAATTGGATTTTGCCGATGCCCATCATGCTGCAATGTCCAAATCTGAATCTCTAGTCAACTTCCGAATGTCATTACTGCATTTTCAACTACCTAGTGGACATTGCTGACTTGGATGTTTCTGTAACTTCAAAGTTAATGAGTATAAAGCGAACTCATCAAAATACCTCCCACCCCAGCTCCTTCTCCAGACTCATTAAAGTGTCATCATTCTCTCTTTCATGCCATTTCAAACATTGGTATTTTCTCTCCATAGCAATTGATTAACCCAAATTTTCTCTGCTCTTCCCTTGCCCCATCTTTTTAATTCATTCTCTCTTTCCAATTTCACTGTCACCATCCTCCCTCAGCTCTGGACTATTACAATAATCCTAAAGTCTGGCCTGAAGGCCTTTCACTCTACAATCTATCCTATATGCTATCACACCTGAATTAGTCTTTCCTTCTCATCATGTTAGTCTCTTGATAGAACATTAGAACACCTAGCACAGTGCCATGCAAAAAAAATCTGTAAGTTAATTAAAATTACAAGTTGTATTGCAAGGGAGAATTCTGACCATAATATTGAGTATATGAATTGCTATAATACTGATATTATTATACACAGAAAAATTATTTTATAGCTTGCTAGATGCTTTGCATTGTCCAAATTTTTTCTTTACTATTTTACTCAATGTAGTAGAAGCTACATAAAGAGAAAAAGAACAATCATTCATATTCAACGGAACAAGTGAGAAACTTAAAATGTAATTTGTTTATTTATCTGTTCCATACATATTTATTGAGCTCTTGGGTGTGTCAGGGAGACAAGAATTGAATGAGGGGAAGCAAAAGAGAATGTGATCCTGTTATGGATTGAAAGTGTGTGTCCCCCCCACCCCCAATTCATATGTTGAATTCTAACCCTCAATGTGATAGTATTAGGAGGTGGGGTCTTTGGCAGGTAATTAGGTCATGAGGCAGGAGCCCTCACAAGTGGGATTAGTGCCTTTATAAGATGAGACCCAAAAGAGCTTGCTTGCTCTGCCTTCTGTCTGCCATGTGAAGTCTCCAGGAAGTGAGCCTTCCCCAGATTCGGAAATGTACGTATGTATACCTGTGTACATGCTTATGTGCATTTGTACACACACATGCACAGATGCCCATACACACACATATATAATCTCCATATATCCTGTTGGGTCTTTGTCTTTGTTAGAACCCTAACTGACCCTTGTTATTAGGAACCCTTCAGTAGAAATGTTTGGAGGGTACTAGGGAATGCTTTTCCTTTTTTTGAAACACTGCAAGGAGCAGAGACATAGGATCTGGCTCTGGTTTTGGTCTGCCCAGCATGCTTTCCTTTTCTCCCTTTTTATGGTAATAGAATTCCTCCATTTTCTGGGGGAATCCTGTCCCTGTACTTTGAATGGGGCTCACCTATTTTCACTCCAGGGGTTGGCACTTGATGCAGCGGCCTAACCAATCAGAATAACGCATCTCGGGAGAAAGGGGAACACTCTTGCACTGATGGTGGGAATGGGAACTGGGGCAGCCACTCTGGAGAACAGGATGGAGGGTCCTCAAAAGGTTAAATATAGAGCTACCCTACGATCCAGCAATTGCACTACTAGGTATTTACCTAAAGGATACAAAAAATACAGATTCGAAGGGATGCATGCACCCTGGTGTTTATAGCAGCTTTATCAACAATAGCCAAACTATGGAGAGAACCTAAATATCCATTGACTGATGAATGGATAAAGATGTGGTATGAAGAGAGAATGGAATATTACTCAGCCATCAAAAAGAATGAAATCTTGCCATTTACAATGATGTGGATGGAGCTAGAGTGTATTATGCTAAGGGAAATAAGTGAGTCAGAGAAAGACAAATACCATATAATTTCACTCATATGCGGAATATAAGAAACAAAACAGATGAACATATGGGAGGGGGGAAAAAGAAATAAGAGAGAGAGAAACAGAATAATGCATCCCATTGGTCACTGTGATTGGTTTAGGAAAGAGCATGTGACTTAGACTGGGCCAATTAGATTCCTCTCGGGACTTTTGCTTCAACTCTCAGGAATGTGGCAGTTTATTAGACATTTGTTGGCTGAAAGGGCAGTGTAAGTTTGGAGGCAATGGGGCCATCTCTTCTTATTATAAAGCCTGACCAAGAATAAAATCAATAAAGAGGAAAAGAGGCAGATTCCTGATGCCATCATTTCAATCCCTGCATCTAGCTGTGTGCCCTGAGTTTCTCAGTTACATGTCCCAGGAAAATCACTCCCGCCTGTTTTCCAGTTTGTCTGTTTATGATGGTTTGACCTGTATTTTTTGACAGTTGCAACTGAGTTTTGACCTACAGAGGAATTAGCAAGAAACCAGTGAAGTGGTAGAAAAGAGTATGATTATAGAGGGGGGCTGAAACAAAGCAAAAACTATGGTGTTTGGAGATATAAGGGAGACATTACAGCACAAAATACAGAGTAATATAATAATTCCTCAGTAGGGTGGTGTTTTTGCTCCTGGTTGAGTTGGCCAAATCATAAGACAGCAGCTAAAAGCAGCTTCACAGAGCCTCCATTGTGATTTAAAGAATGCATATAGGAAAATTAAAATAACTTTTTAATTTTAAAACTGAAATCACTTTACATATAAATAATTTAATTGAATAGTGTGAATTATTCTTAGGTCTGCACCATATGATAAATCCCTTAGTTAATTAAAAAAGTTCTATTATTGAAGATATTGAGAAATATAACATCAATTCTTGGTTAGGTTGGCCATCCTTATTTTAGATACTAGTCAATCCCAGTGGCCATTTCTTTAACACTTAGAGTTGGATTAGTAAAAAGTTATACTTTTTATTGGCAAGTGAAAGAAGAAGCTCTGGACGAGTATGGCAGACAGGTAAGTAAATTAGCAGTTTCTGTACAGCAGTGTGAGAGGCACTACTTTAGAGGTAGGTACAAGGTAACTGACAGTAAAGAGTAGGGATTTCTAGATCAGGGTGTAGGCTTTGAAAAATTCCTGGGGATGACTTGAACTGACGTGGGAGAATGAGTAAGAGTTAGTTAGATGACAGAGGGACTGAGAACATCCTAGGTATCATAAATGCATAAGCATGGGAGACAGTAAGCAGTTTGGTGGAAATAAAATGTACACATGGGAGAGGTGAGAGATGATGGCAGAAAGGTAGGCAGGGGCAACCGTGAGGATGTTGTGTGTTCAGAATTTGAACCCTGGTAGAAATTTATGGGGTACCATCGAAGGATTTTTAAGCAGGATGGTGACCATTTATTTAAATATCCCAAGATGTATGTTTTTAAAAGCTATGACTACATCTGTAGCTAGTCATAATTGCATGGCAAATAAGGAAATGAGCAATTACTCCGACCTGTAGGGTGTTATAGGGAAAGCCTTGACTATCTATGAGGCTCTGATCAACAGGGCTTCCAAGGAGTGACTGGGTCATTGTTCTCATGGGGCATTACCAAAAGCCTTGAGCAGAAAGACAGCACTTTGAGAAAAGAAGGCTTTGTAGTAGAGGGTGGTTACTGATTCAAATTCATGTGTGTTGAGTCCCAGCTGGGCCTTGACATTGATCTTCTTACTCCTGGATCTGAAATAAATTCAGAAATACAGTCCTTTGGAATGAAAGCAAAAATAAGGGTGAGAAAGAAAGGGGAAATTCAGAAAAGAATTAGCCTTACTTTAGTGAGAAATTCCCAGCAGGGTATTCTTTTAAGTAGCATGTATTCTGTTCTATTCCATTAATTTTAAAAGGAGGACCACTAGAAATGACTCATCTGAGTAACCCCAAAGATTCAGATCAGCTAGTCAACTAATGGGACACAGGTCACCTTTTACATGAATGATGCATGAGTAGATGATAGATACAAAGAGCTTTGTTAAGTCTGCTGATATTTAGTGTCTAAGAAATTGAAGAGTTTCAGTCAAATGAATAAAGATTCTTCCAGTATAGTGATTTCCTGTGTTTTGAAAGATTAACTAGTGCATGCTTTTGCTAGCAGTTTATTTTTCTGCTTTGACAAAGAGAAAAATTGAGGAAAAAGAAAGGTTGGTATGAATATATAGTAGAAAGATGGGGGAGTTAGAGAATGGCAATATTTTACTCTTTTTGAACAACCTTTTTTTTTGATGGAAAAGAGACCTGTGACCTTATTTGCATTTCAAATATTCCTGGAGTGGAATAGTAAAGATCAATGAATTGATTGTCAGAGAAACAGCATGAGTGACAAATTTCTTAGCAAAGAAAAAAGAAATACAAAGGAGGAGGAGAGTAAGGCCTTCCCAGTTCGGAAGTAATGCAACCAAAAGTCTCAGTTCTATTTTGGTCTCATTTTTCTAAAATTTGAATCATCTGTGAGGATCAGAAGAAAAATGCTGACCTGAAAAATGCAGTTAAGTATTTTCTTAGTGCAAAATTATGTGACACTGGCATATGGCCAAATGTATATTTTGGGGGTGGGCCACATTTCCCCTAGTCTGGGACGTTATTTTGAGAGAGACAATGCAATATAATTGAAAAGGGGTGGGGCGCCTGGGTGGCTCAGTGGTTAAGCGTCTGCCTTCGGCTCAGGTCATGATCCCGGGGTCCTGGGATCAAGCTCTGCATCGGGCTCCCTGCTCCGAGGGAAGCCTGCTTCTCCCTCTCCCACTCCCCTTGCTTGTGTTCCCTCTCTTGCTGTCTCTCTCTCTGTCAAATAAATAATAAAATCTTTAAAAAAAAATAGAAAATGGGTTTATTTGGAAGTTGAAAACCACCCTTCCAGAAACCCAGGCCTCAACCATTCAAGGCCAGCGGATGGGCTTCTTTTCAGAATGATTATAGTAGAAACGTTTATTATATTCAGAGGAAGTCCTGGTCCAGAGAGAAGGGTGTATGCTAGTTTTATGTCTCAACACAGTAATCAGTATGTAATCGTCCTAGAGCTGAGCCGTTTACAAATGTTAATCTTTAACAATCACTCACTGGGTGAGGGCATCTTGAATAGCATCACATGTGTGGGATATCAGTAGTCTTACCTATTCGGAGTTGTAACAAGTTTAGTGCATCTCCTCTTTGTGACCCATCTCCATTGGGTGATGAACGTCTTAGAGATGATGCATTCTGGGAGAGCATATGGATGGAGAATGGTAACAGTGACATAGTACTGTACCGGCAAAGAAGGGGGAGAGACAAAGAAGCCATGGTTCCTGGGTACCAGATGGTGTGTGCATGTGCGTGTGTATGTGTGCATGTTGTGTGTGGGGGGTGGTATGAGAGAGCAAGAGGCTCTGGAGAAACGTTAGGTTGTGTAATATCTGGAAAGAAGAGGAAAGGGGATTTTGAAGAATTTCTGTGAGTCAAAAACTTAATTTCCTTTAGTACTCTTCAAAAGATGAAAGCAAAGTTTGGGTTGCCTTTTTTATTTTTTGATGGGCTCCATTTTTGAAAGCAATTTTAGATTTACATTAAAACTGAGACCATGTACGCAGTTTCCCCTATTATTAACATACATACATCAGTATGGTATCTTTGTTATAATTAACGAACCAATATTGATACATTGTTATTAACTAAAGTCCATGGTTTATTCAGATTTCCTTCATTTTTATCCAATGTCCTTTCTCTGTTCCAGGATCTCATCCAGGTCATCTCATTACATTTACTGGTCATGTTTCCTTAGACTCCTTTTGGTGAATCTCCTTAGACTCAGCCTTTCCTCTTTTTTGGTGACCTTTCCAGTTTTGAGGAGTCCTGGGCAGGTATTTTGTAGAACGTCCCTCTTTTGGAATTTGTCTGATATTTTTCTTATGATTGGATTAGCATTACAGGTTTTGGGGAAGAAGACCACAGAGGTAACGTGCTATTTTTATTATATGGTATCAAGGGTACATATTATCAATGGATTGCTTCTTAAAGTCATTTTATTTCTTAGACTTAATTGTTGTTGTTCTTAAAGATTTATTTATCGGGCGCCTGGGTGGCTCAGTTGGTTAAGCGACTGCCTTCGGCTCAGGTCATGATCCTGGAGTCCTGGGATCGAGTCCTGCATCGGGCTTCCTGCTCAGCAGGGAGTCTGCTTCTCCCTCTGACCCTCTTCCCTCTCATGCTTTCTATCTCTCATTCTCTCTCTCTCTCAAATAAATAAATAAAACCTTTAAAAAAAAGATTTATTTATTTTAGAGAAAGAGAGAGAGTGAATATGAATGGGGGTGAGGCAGAGGGAGAGAATTTCAAGCAGACTCCCTGCTGAGTGTGGAGCCCGATGTGGGGCTCAGTCTCAGGATGCATGAGATCATGACTTGAGCTGAAATCATGAGTTGGATGATTAACCAACTGAGCCACCGATGAGCCCCTGTTATTGCTGTTTTTAATGCAACTTCATTTAATAGGTGGGCCTGAGGGACCACGGAGTTTATTCTGGTTGCAATTGAACATAGAGGAAACACCTGCTTATTAAAAGAAGCCAAGCATTATGGGAATATTATATATGGCTTCTTATGAAGACCATCACAGTATAGACGCTGCCATCGAGCATTTACACTGCATCACTACATCCCCTCTCCCCAGCACTCTCTCCTTCCCTGGGCCCCTGCACTCCAGTGGGAGGGAAAGATCTTGGGCAGTTGGTCTTGGCTGGTGCCTATTTGGTGTGTGTCATTTTCACCTGGGTTAAAGTATTAGGAAGAAGTGACCTTAGAGATGGCTCTTCCTTTTTGCCTCAAAAGGCTGCCTGTTCCCTACTCAAACCCATCTTGTCTGCCTAGAAGGTGGGGGAGAGATTTTTGTGTTTTTGGTTTGTCTATTTTCTGAACACCTTTTGATCTCTCTTTGTGGAATCCTGGAGACCTCAATTTGTACATACCTTCGGGTGGAAGATACTACCATACAGAATGCTGGATTGGACACATTAATGTCATATAGATTGCGTGTATGCTTTGTTAGTTTGGAAAGTGCTTTTGCACATGTAAAGTTTTGATTCCCATGATAAATTTGTGAGCTAGGTAAACCGTGTATTGTTGTCTTGGCCTTATAGGAAGCAGAGGGAAAAGGAGTTTAAATAACTTGCTCAAGATGACACAAGTAAATGCTAAGGACAGAACTTCATACGAGGCCTGCCGGCTGCAAGTTATTGCCTCAGTGTTTGGTTTGTTCGGGCTGCCCTAACAAAGCACCACACACAGAGTAGCTTAAATCACAGACTTGTATTGTCTCACACCTCTGGCAGCCAGAAAGTCCAAGATCAAGATGCCAGCAAGGCCATGTGCCCTCTGAAGGTGCCACAGAAGGATCTGTTCTGGGTCTTTCTCCCAGCTTCTGGTAGTTTCTTGGCTCATGGCAGGCAGAGCTCCAGTCTTCACACGGCATTCTCCCCGTGTGTGTGTGTGTGTGTGTGTGTGTGTGTGTGTGTGTGTGTGTGTGTGTGTGCGTCTGTCTTGCGTTCCTCCCTTTAACTGCCACACCGCCTCTCTCACCATCCATTTCTTTTAATAGCACCTTGCTGGTTAGTTTCTCTCAGAGGTCTAGCATAGAGTTTGGAGGCATCTCTCATTTCGGGGTCTCAAGATAGTCTCCCCAGTGCCCTGCAAAAGGTGCAGGTGCTCTGGACGACCCTGCCGATGGACTTCCTTTTAAAATGCCAGAGCCATTAAGTACAGTGAATTTGTTCTCCTGGAGAAGAGTGGGTTGCAGTCAGCAGGAGTAAAAGGCATGCCACTTACTGGTCTAAAAAGGTGTTTAGCAGCTACAAATAACCCCCCTGGACTAATGGAATCAACAGTCTTTAGGTCTCCAGATGCAAAGGGGCCATTTATTCGACAACCATTCATTTATTCAACAAGCTGTGGTGCCGGTTTGGGTTGAGCTGATTCTGAATCGAGACTGCCGTCCTTCCTCTTAAGGCTTTCTTCAATAATTATTCTGTTATTGACACATCACTGACCCAGGCATGACTAATGGTTTAGTATTACTGAGAGACGCAGCTAAAGGTCACCTCGGGTGGGGGTGGGGGGGGGTCTGAGCTGACATTTCCATGGCACCATGGTGGAGCAAATGGAGATTTTAAGGGGCAGACCCCACTCAGTCTTCACAGCAGACTCAAGTGCCATTACAATGCTGCATAATCAAATTTTTTCCCTTTTCTGAAATCTTTGTTCCGCTTATTAATGAAGTGAAATGACACAAGAGGGTGAGTGCCGGCAGTCTGTGGCACACTTAGGTGTATTGTTAGGGCGGCAGCACTGGCTTGATTACAGTCCTTGCCAACAGAAGCAGGTTACTTATTGGGTAATAAGACAGACCCAGGAGTGTCTTTGTAAGAGTTGAAAGAGGGATTTTCAGATAAAGGAGAAAAAAATGTTTTTAATGAAATTTAGAAAATGGGGTCAGAGGATAATTTATGGACTAGATCTTGCCCTCCAGCATCTGCAAAGATAGAAAGAAGACAGGGGAGGGGGAGGTGTGGAGAATCCAAAGCTCCAGGAAATTTCTCATTAGCTACATCTCTGTTTCCTGTCCATCTGTAACCCCATGTCAATGAATTGCTTATATTTCTAGGCGACATTTGCCATTGTCTCCTCAAGATGCCTTTTCTCCTATAAATACTGAAGGGCCTGCCTGTATAAGACAATGGCTGGTTACTTGCTCTATTGTCAGTTTTCCTAAGATGGGTCCTTGGTAGAGTGTTGCCTCATAGGGAGTGTGGGAGGGCAATGAGTATAAAACTTGCTGTGTTCTGTGCCTAAAGACAGGCTGGAAACATTAATGCGATCAGTCATTAGAGATCAGTACCTTGCCCATTAAAATGATGCCACAAATGCTTCCCACATGAATAGAGGGACCCAAAAAAGGTCTTTTCTGTTGGCTCACTGTGGTGGACCTGGACATCCTTTTTTAGGACTGAAGGTCTGACACCCCCAGCTGCCGGGGTGCTGCAGGCAGCTACCCTCAGTTCTCGATCCCTTCTGTGTTGTCTCAGATGAGAAGACAAGCCTCGAACGAGGTCAGGCCTCTTCCTGGGGCAGCTGCGTCCAATGACCGGTGATGAAGGGACATTGAGGCTCGGCCCTCTCCTCCAGTGGGGGCAGGATTGAGGGGTCAGGCCATCTTCAGAACTCCCCAGAGGGTTGGCTGAGCTGCCCAGTGAAACTGCACCTTATTCCAGTTTCTCCCTCTGCCCAATTTTACGACCTTCCCTTCTCTTCCACGGGTGTTTGATCCCAAGAAGCATTCCCTAAAAATGTCCTGCACACTCATCTCTGTCTCAGAGTCAGCTTCTTGGGCAACCTAAGCTGTAATATTGATGAACTTGCGTAGGTGTCTTGTGTTCTGTCCCAAATATGGAAGAGATTTGGGGACCGACCGGGTAGGGTGAAAAGACAATGTGCTACTGATTGATTGAGGAGAGAACTCTCTCCTTTTTTTAAAGACTGTGTTTATTTATTTGAGAGAGACACAGAGAGAGTACAAGCAGGGGGAGCGGCATGCAGAGGGAGAGGGAGAAGCAGGCTTCCCACTGAGCAGGGAGCCTGACGCGGGGCTCGATCCCAGGACCCTGGGATCATGACCTGAGCCAAAGGCAGCCGCTTGACCAATTGAGAGCCACCCTGGTGCCCCGAGGAGAGAACTCTTGTTTGTGTTTAGAACCTTTATGCGGAATTTGCAGGGAGGAACACAGAAAATTCCGCCAGTAGTTGCACCCCACCCCAGTCCTCTGCTTTGCTCTGGTATCTAATGGCTGCCTTAGAGCCAAACTCTGATCCTCTCCCGTTTAAGGCTGGACCGTGCTGGGACTGGTTCACTGGAAATGTGACTATGTGACACAGCATACATTCATGGAAAATGGGCACACGAAGTTAGTAGTACTTCCTTATTGGCTTATTGCATTTTGAGGAGAATACTGAAGCTACTAAAATGTGCATTTGGGAAACAGGCTGTGATGCCATCTGCATATTTTTTGTGACCCTTATTTAAAGGGTTTCATTTGGTCCTCTAAAAAATGAAGGGGGTTGCCTGGGTGGTGCAGTCGGTTAAGTGTCTGACTTTTGCTTTTGGCTGAGGTCGTGGTGCTGGGGTGGTGAGATCGGGTGCCGTGTCAGGCTCCACGCTGAGGGCAGAGTCTGCTTGGGATTCTCTCTCTCTCCCTCTCCCTCTGGCCCTCCCACTCGTGTGAGCTCTCTCTCAAATAAATAAATAAATCTTTAAAAACAATAAAACGTGAAGGGAACAATTCTGGCAGTGCCTTCTATTTATTTTCTTCCCTTCTTTTTCTAGGGCAGATGATTTAATGCAGACCTTCCATGCATCTGTGTTTATTTGCGCCTGCCATTTACGTGGCTTTATTGTTAAGAGAAGAGAATATGAGAGAAGAAAAGTTATGCTCCTTAGAGGCTTTTCCAATTAACTGTTTGAAGAGACTTCTAAAAAATGCCTAAGTGTGAGGTTATTTGTATGCCTAATTTCATTTTCATGTTACACGTACTTTTAAGTGTAATTTACCAAGGCTTAACACTTGTATTCTTTCAGGGGCATTACAAAGAGCATTGCACATTTATTACAGCCCTTTAAATGGCTGTGTTTTATTTCCATATTCTTTTAAATGGTTATTGAGTGGATTTGGTGCTCTTCCTGTAGTTAAAGTGCATTTTTTTATTGTACATAAATGGTAAATAATTGATACCTGCCATGTTCTTCTCTCTCCCTTTCTGAGTTCCCCTTCCCCTCTTCATTCTCTTCCCTTCCCTGTTGCTATTGGTTTCTGCCCTTATCTTGCTCTCTGTCTTTTCCTCCCCTCTCTCTGCAGGTCTCCCCTGCTTTCAATACCATTTTCCTTGCCTCTCAATGTGCTCATTTGAGAGGGGTTTTTATATGGATTCTTGAGACCATTGCAGTACCCAGTGGGGGTGAAGGGGGGAGGTAAGCTGTGTAAGGGCATACAGCTTTTTATTAGGTGATGCCTGGATCAAGAATTTTAAATAAGAGAGCAGTTTCACAGAATGTTTCCTGAATTTTTTTTTTCTTCAGATTTCTGAATTGATACTGGGCGAATTCTTGCTCATTGCTTCTGCTTCTCTGACTAACCAGAGACAACCTCTAGAAGCTTCGAATTAAGGAAGATGTGGTGTCTGAGACTGTTCTTAGCAGGCAAAACTTCTCAAGCTGAACAATTTTAAAGGGTCTCTCATTAGGGAATGAGAAGATAACTAGTGCAAGAGGAAATTTAAAGAATGTTCAGTTGGATATGCTTGTTTTGGGGAAATTCCTACTATATTAAAGCCACAGAACTATAGAAATTTTAGATTTCTTTGCTTTTAAATCTCCAGAAGGCAAAAATCAAAACCCATTTATAGATGTTACAGCCCACCAACACTAGAATAGTTTTCCTTTTTGAAATTTTAAAAAGGAGTTGAAAATTCATATGGAAATATAAGGAACCCAGAATAATCAAAACAGTCTTGAAAAAGAAGAACAAAGTTGGAGGACTCGTGCTTCTCAATTGCAAAATTTACTAAAAAGCATCAGTAATCAGGGCAGTGCAGTGCTGGGAGAAGGATTAACATATTGATCAATGCACTAGAAATGAGAGTCCAGAAGTAAACTTACATACCTGTGGTCCACTGATATATGATACAAGTGTCAAGATCATTTAATGGAGAAAAAATAGACTTTTCAACAAATGGTGCTGGTACATGCAAAGAAATGAAGTTGGATTTCTAACTTACACCATATACAAAATTAACTAAAAATGGATCAAAAGCCTAAATGTAAAAGCTAAAACCATAAGACTCTTAGAAGAAAACATGGAGGTCTTTGTGACCTTGGATTTGGCAATGGATTCTTAGCTATGACGCCAAAAACACAAATGACAAAAGAAAAAAAATAGATAAATTGGACTTCTCTAACATTAAAAACTTTTATTTTTCAAAGTACATTAATGAGAAAGTAAAAAGACAACCCACAGAATGGGAGAAAATATTTCCAAATAATAGATTTGATGAGAGACTTGTATTTAGAATATGTAAAGAATTCTTACAGCTCAGTAAGAGATAACCAGATTTAAGAATGGACAAAGGACATAGTAGACATCTTTCTAAAGAAGATAACCAGAAGACCAATAAGCACAAGAAGAGAAGCTAAACATTATTAGCTATCAGGGAAAGGCAAACCAAAACCAAAATGGGATATCATGTCACACTTGGCTATAATGAAAAAGAGACAATGGCCAGTGTCATCAGGATGTGGAGAAACTGGGACCCTCTTAAATTTCTGCTGGGAATGTAAGATGTTGCTGTCATTTTGGAAAACAGTATCTAGTGGTTCCTCAAAAGATAGAACATAGAGATATCATATGCAGTAGAACCCAGCAATTCCACTCTTAGATATACACTCAGGAGAAACGAAAACACATGTCCACACAAAAACTTGTACATGATATGTTCATAGCAACATTACCTATAATAATGAAAAGGTAGAAATAAACCAAATGTCCATCATCTGATGAATGGATGAATAAAATGTGTTACGTTCATATGATGGAAAATTATTTGGCCATAAAAAGGAATGAAGTACTGATTGATGCTATAGCAGGATGAACTTTGAAAACAATATACTAAGTAAAAGAAGGCAATCACAAAGTCCGCATAATATATGATTTCATTTATATGAAATAGCCAGGATAGGCAGGAAGTAGAGACAGCAAGTAAATTAGTGATTGCCTAATGCCAGGGCGGGGCAGGGGGATGGATGGGGACCCTGGGGGAGTGATGGCTAAAGGATGTGGGGTTTCTTTTTGGGGGTGATAAAATGTTCTAGATTGTGGTGATAATCACACATAACTATAGTAAAAACCGTGGAGTTGTATACTTTAAATGTCTGAGTTGTGTGGCATGTGAGTTATAGCTCTGTAAATTATAGCTACTCACAAAAATTATAATCTCCAGTAATTAAAAAAGAGTTGGAGCATTTTGACGTTGCGGAAGGTGACTGTTCCTCAACAGCAAAACTGCCACCTCTTTGAATAATAACTTCTAAAACTCGATTGCTGTAAATAAGCAATTATTCCTGTTTTACAGAGGCAACAGTTGAGATTCAGAGGGTTAAACGACTCGCCCAAAGTCATACAGACAATTCACGGTAGTGATGGCGAGCTTAGGTGCCTGTCATAGCCTCTTAGTACAGAGTCCTGTCCTTATACCAGCTCTTCTCAGAGCTTCCGGTTCTGAGTCCTTTGGAGGCAGCAGAAATAAGAAGCAAAGCCACCCTTGCTTGTTTTCGTATATTGTTGCTCTGAATGGACCTAAGGCAATTTTTAATGCACAACTCTCAAGTCCTTCTTGGTCGGTAACAGGAGCCGTGAAGACGTTTGAGACGGGTGAGGGTGAGAGCTCCTCCCTCCCTCCCAGCCTTTCTACTGGGTTATAATGAAAGCAGATCTCAAGAAAATTCTGGCCCCACATATGAACGTTTATCAGTCATATGAGCAGGCAGGCAGAAAATATCTCAAACGACCTGCTCTGCAAACACGATGACATCGCAAGGCCTCTGTCCTTTAGGTTGCGTCCATCTGCACCTATGTGGAAGGTTTGCTTGAGGTGGCGATGGCGAAATTCCAGGGGCAGGATTCTGTTCTACAGTTCAGGCAACGAAAAATCCTCCTAGCTGATGGCTGGACCTGGGGCCATTCGGAGAGCAAGTCCCGGGCACCGTCTCAAAAAAAAAAAAAAAAAAAATAGGCTGTAGGTCCAGCTGGATTTTGATACTCTTTAAGCAAGGATGGGGAGAGTCTTAAATATTTTAGCCAAGCTATACTTCTTGAATACATTTAATTTCACCAATAAAGCCTCAGATTCCCCTTCTGAAAAATGATGTATTTAAGGAGTAGTGTTGTAAATATGTGGAAACTTTTGTGATATACTAACTGAAAAACCATTAACTCAATTAATGGCTTTAAATATAGTCATTTTAAAGATTTCTAAAATTCACTATGCTAATTAGGAAAACCTTGCATGCTGATGGAGATAGAAACTTTTTTTTAAAGATTTTATTTCTTTATTATTTGAGAGAGAGAGAGATTGAGAGAACGAGTGGGAAGAAGAGCAGAGGGAAAAGCAAACTTCTCGCTGAGCAGGGAGCCCGATGCAGGGCTCTATCCCAGGACCCTGGGATCATGACCTGAGCAGACGCTTAACTGACTGAGCCACCCAGGCACCGGAGACAGAAGGTGCTTCTGCAGAGGTCCTTTCAAATATGATGCTACCTGAGAACCGCAGGAGTGTGGGTTTCCCGTTAAGGCAGCTGATTGCTCCTAGAGTAGAAGCTTAAACTAACCAGCACATGCAGAGTATCTCACAGCCGAGCCTGAAATATTTCAAATTAAGTTACAATTAATAAATATAAATATACAACCAAACCAAGAAATATAGCAGGGCTGTCTGTTGCATTACATATTTTAATTACATATTGTGATGCTTATATCCTCAGGCTTGTTAGCAAATGATATAATTTTTCAAATCAAATAAAGAGAAAATGGGTAGAAGAAGAAGACATAGAGAATCGACAGAAAGAAAGATACAGAGACAGAAATAGAAACTGAGGGAGAAACAGAATGGTAGATTCACAATTCAGAGACTCAGAGAGGGACACAAGAGAGAACCAGAGATGAGAGCCAGCATGGTCACACATCCTCGGGTTGTTCACATTTTAATTTCCATGTGGTTCCGTCAAAGACATCCTTTCTGCTGACCAAGAATAGCAGGTCTGTCTCCTTAAAACTATCCGCAGTCTGGCTGGAGGGAAAAATTGAGGTCAGCAGAAATACCTTCTGAGAATCCTCATGTTCATTGCAGCATGATTTGTAATAGGCAGGACATGGAAATAACCTAAGTGTCCATTGGTAGATGAATGGATAAAGAAAATATGTCTATGCATACATCTGTATGTGTGTATATTTTTTTATACATTCAGCCATAAAAAGAAGGACATCTTGCCATTTGAGATAACATGGATGGACCTTGAGGACATTATGCTAAGTGAAATAAGTTAGACAGAGAAAGATGAATACTGTATGAACTCACTTATATGTGGAATCTAAAAAAAAATCAAATTCATAGAAAGAGAATAGACTGGTGGTTGCCAGAGGCAAGGGCTAGGGGATGAGGGAAATGGGGGAATGTGGTCAAAAGGGGCAAACTTCCAGTTCCAAGATAACTAGGTTCTGGGGATCCAACGTACAGCATGATGATGAAAGTTAACAATACCGTATCATATCCTTGAAAGTTGCTAAGAGAGTAGATCTTAAAAGTTCTTGTCACAAGAAGAAAAATTTGTAACCATGAGAGGTGACGGATTTTAACTAAACTCATTGTGATAATCATTTTGCAGTATGTACATGTATCCAATCATCAAGTTGTGCATCTAAAAACAATATAGTGTTGTAGGTCAATTATATCTCATTAAAACCAGAGCAGAAGAGAAGTATCTCCTGATAACATAAACCTGAGCTCACTGTCCCTTCCCGAGTCTGGTAGGTGGCTTGTGTTAGGGCCGTGGAAGGGATGCTTCCTCAGGCAGGCTAGCACAGCTGCAGCTGCACATCGGCTAGCGTAAATCCAGATGGTTCTTCCACGTAGCTCGGGTGCATGGTTGACTGTGGGCAATGACACGGGGTATTTAGAAAAGATTCTCCTTATCTCATTGTTTCTACTCATTGCCTGACATGGCTTTGCCACTTAGAGTCATGTGATGTTGGGCAAATGAGTCAACCTTTCTGGATCTCAGATTTCCACCTTCATAAAATAAGGTGTATTGAGGACAGTGCCATAAATACACGAAGACTCCTGTACGGACTTCTTTCTTTTCTTTTTTTCTGTATTTCTTCCTTAATTCACTTTTTTTTTTTTCATTAGGAGTATCTTAAAAATGCCTGTGGGCTCTGGGAGAGGTATATTAAGACAGTTTTTTCTCAAATATCCATCAAAATGTTCACAGGGGAGGAGGGAAATAAACATCAGACCCCCTGAGATCTGGGGAAGGAGTTGGAAGCTCTTGCCTTGAGCTCAAAATTTATTTGCAGTTTTAAGATTTATTTTAAAAGTCCATGAATTTTACATTTTACTCCAGGTTTGCATTCTACCCTAGTTTGTAATGCTCTAAAATAATGACATTTCCTCTATTATTGGCATTCCAGGAAAATGTACCGTGTTTATTCCATGGCTTCTTGTTCTCCTGGCATGCCACCATATACTCCTTAGAATCTATAATCCCTGGCCTGAACAGGGTGGCCTTGGGTATCAGCTAAGACGTTGGCAAGTAGAGCTACATAAGAAATGGGACACCCAGAGACGACGCTGGTTTTGTCGTGAGCCCATTGGGTCAGTTGTTCATATCCAGGGTACTCTAAATCTCTAGCTGGAAATCCTGCTGATCTTATTCTCAGACTAAAGCACAAAGATAAGAGGAGAAGTGGGTTAGAGAAACAATTAGGGGTTTTCTGAGGTTCTGGGCCTCCTGAAAATTTGGCTTAGATTTGAGGTCTTCTCGGCCACATAAAGAGTGCTAAGGGATTCTAGTCCTCTCAGAGAGGGTCTTGATCAAACTCAATCATCCTGGGCCCCCTCAAGGGAGGTGAAAACTTGGAATGGTACTCGAACCCCAAGTAGTCCTTCAGGTAATATTTATAGTTTTGGGACCTGTGAAGTTCTCAAGGTCCTCTTGGCTCCAAGGTGCAAGTGTTACTATAAGATGGTCATGCTAGTGAGAAGGCATCATCTCACCTTCTGTGGTCATTAAATTAAAGATCCTGTTGTTGTAGAAAGGGGCTAAGGGTTCAACATGCCTTAGAAGAGGATCTTTTTAGAGTTACCTCTCGACAAGTTGTCTTACACTGCACAGATTGTCTCAATCATTACTAACAGAGGCATCTGCAGCAAATGGCAATTTTGCAAGCCCAGGCAGAAAAGAACCCATGCTCTCCTGAAATCTTTCCCTTGGCTCATATTAAAACTAGCCAGGAGAAGAGACATAGCAAAGTTTATTAGGGACAGTTCCCTGGAGGGGAAAATAATGGGGATAATGAGACAGATATTCTTAAGGCATCCTGAGACTTCGGAAATAAGCAGACTCTGGTCCGTTGCAATAGCTGGTGCAGAAATGGCTTTGTTATACATAAGTTTACAAGATGTGTTCTGTTGTTCTATTCCAAACACATTTGAAATTTCCTAAAGGGGCTGTAGTCACTTTTAAAAGTATCATCACCAGGTGTAGCCAACTGAATGGCAATCAAGACTGCCTTGCTGATGTAGATGGGGTGATACTATAGCTTCCTCTTGGGTTGAAAGTCACCCAGGCTTCAGAAATAGCCAGACTGAGCAATGTGCGTGTTTGGAAGCAGAATAGCCTGCCAGGGTAGGAATATGGGGAGGCAACGGGGGAAGCTCTCATTTCATCTCCAAGCTTGGTTCTCTTTAAGAAGTAAGAATGCAGGTTTGTGGAAAAGGTGTTGGGTCAGCTATCCTCTCTGGGATGTTTGGGAACTGTGCCTAGTGTAGTCTAATTTTAATCAAGAAGGAAGCAGATGGAGTGTGTGTGTGTGTGTGTGTGTGTGTGTGTGTGAGAGAGAGAGAGAGAGAGAGAGAGAGAGAGAGAGAGAGACTGACTTTCTGGTTAAGATGAGATAAGCCATCCATTAATGGTCTAAAAGCCTTTGGAATAGACATGTTAGCTCCAGGTAAATGCTACCAAAAGCTCCTCAAGTCACAATAAGGTCCACATATGCAAAAAGGAACTTTTATTGATACCAAATCACATTATAGAGCCTTGCTTAGTGCATCTGTCCTATGGCATTGTACATAGCCATGACCCCAGATATATAATGGGAAGATGCAGGAGGTTGTTTTGTGTACCAGCTAGGGAGGCTCCTCCGTGTACTACTTCCAAATACATTGACCATCTTCCTATAGGCCTGGCTTGGCATTTATATGAAGTTGAATAAATCTGAATACAAGCTGCATGTGAGGAGCTTCTGGTCTGTTGTAAAAGATTCATGCAGAGGCATTTTATGGTGCTTAGAAGCATATAGAAAGCACTCTAGTGTATGGATAAGCTCAAGCTTCTGAAGTCAGACTGCTTGGATTCATATCCTGTTATGCCCTAATTAGTAGTTGAGGCTCACTGAAGCTCAATTTTTTCATTTGTAAAATGGGAATGGTTGTAGGTCCTTCTATAGGATTTTTTAAAAAAGATTTATTTATTTTAGAGAGAGAGAGAGAGAGAGAGCACGAAGAGGGGGAGGGGCAGAATCTCAATGAGATACTCTGGTTTTGCAAACCTACTGTCCACTCCAGATAGGGCGACATTCAAATTTGCACTCAACAAATGACAAACTGCTTCCTGCCATGGGCTTTTGGAGTTAGACAAGAAAAGTGAAAAATAGGACGATTACATTTCAGACAATGTTGAAGGTCCCTAAGACAAAAACGCCACAGAAGAATGCCCATTTGCTCAGGGAACAAGAGGTGGGGGAGAACCCAACTGTCTCATGATGAACGTGGGAATTTGGCTCTGCCCAACTTCCTAGGTGAGATGGGCATAGGTGGGGGTTTCAGGAGCTGAGTGGTGGAGGGAAGTTCTTGGCTGGCCCAAACCTGAGGCTCAATTAGGTCATGACTGCCTGACATTCTGTGGATGCTTTCCATTTTTCTGAGGTAGGTGTTTATTTTCTCTGATTTTGAATGAATATAACTGGACAGTTTCTCACATTACGGAACTGAAGCGTAGGGCAAGTTCAAGGCAAAATAGAGATCCAGGCCCAGATGCCCTTCACTGCTCTCACCTCTTTTTTTCTGTGTATTTTTTATCTCTGCTGAGAACTCCCTTCTTAAAGGGCTCCTCACCCTTTTCTACCTCTGCCCTCCCCTTCATCAGTTTCTGCTTCAGCAAAAGATTTGACATTAGCCATTTATATTTCATAGTGAATTTAAGCCATGACGTTATCTCTCTCAGAACTACTCAGGTATGGGTGAAACTGGACACATCTTGTGTTGGCTTTGACTTTGTTCCTATGTTCATTGCAGTGTGTTGGGGGCTCCGTTGTAGATTTCAGGGGAAGAAACTTCAGTCACAGAAGGAGTTTTAATTCACTGATCTCACTTGGATCAAACAAAATGTCATTTGTACCAGGAAAAGGAATGTTTGTAAGCAAATCAGGAAAGACCCTCTACCCAACAGAAATGACAAGCAAAGGAAGGAGGATAAAGAGAAAGAAGCGGAGAGGGAAGAGAAGGGGGAGGAAAACTGAAGAAGAACGACCAGAAGGAAGAGAACTAGAGGAAGTATCCCCATCTCTTCCTGGCAGCTAAGGACTGAGAACCCAGATGACCGACGGAGGCAAGGTGCCGGCAGAAGTGAGGGCTTCGTGGTGTAAAAAGGTGCCACCGAGAACAGTGCTGAGTTTTAGAATTCCTTTCTCCTTTTCCTTGCTTTAAAATCTTTGTCTTATAGGGTGCCTGGATGGCTCAGTCAGTTAGGTGTCTGCCTTCAGCTTGGGTCTTGATCCCAGGGTCCCTGCTCAGCGGGGAGTCTGCTTCTCCCTCCCCCTCTCCCCCTGCTTGTGCTCTGTCACTCACTTGCTCTCTCTCAAATAAATAAAATCGTTGCCATATAAAAGAATTTTAAAAGCAGCTTACAGCTCTTCTCATTTCTTAGATTTTTTTACCTCAACATTCGCTTGACTAAGAGACACAAGAACAATACGTGCATGTGCGCGCGCGCGCGCGCACGCGCGCACGCACACACACACACACACACACACACTCCATTTGAAGACTTTTCTTGGACTTCCTATCCTTTGATTTTTTTCCCCCATTCTGCTCATTACCTTGTCCTTTCTCTGGCAAATTGATTTATTTGAAGACTTTAAAGGTCAAAGTTCATTATATTGTTGCCTTTAAAATGTGCATACAAAAATAGAACCAGGAATATCCTGAGGGTAGCTTGGTGCTGTGCACAACCTGGAGGTTGCTTCAGTCTCTACTTTAAAATTTTGCTTTTGAACTGAGATGAAGCCAAGGGGGGAGAAAAGAACAGAACACCACCAAAGTAAAGGAAAGAAACCTGAGGTGTCCAAAAGTATCATGTTAGTTTTTCTTTTTAACAGATTAAAATAATCCAAGTGACCTGAAACACAGCAACTTTGTAGATAAGGTGTGCTGGAAATGACAGATCAGTTTAAAAATGTTTTTCCTAAAAAATAGCCCTTTGCATACTTAAACTGTCCCACTGATGCTATTATCGGGGGTTGGGGGGGGACGTGTTGTTTGAGGGAACCTGGTACCTGAGTCACAGGTGAAGACGAAACGTTTATGAAGTCACAGCTCGCGTCCAGCCTGACGTAGTGTGTGGGCTGTGAATGGCAAAGTGCCGCTGATGCAGGTCACACGTTCAAACCCGGGTGTCTGGTGGAGGACTCCCCTTCTCTGCTGTGTGCCACTGCTTGGAGAGGACAAGGGCTTGGGGATTCTCCCGGCACGATGTTGGTCTCCGGGGCCCCATTGGTCCGCCTGTCTCCACCTGTGTTAGTGGTAACTTTCAGAGCCTGAGTATTAGCATCCTAGGAAGCGGGGCTGGCCGCTGGCTGAGGTCCCATGACCAACTCCCCAGACCGTGCCACCCAGCTACACATGGTTCTGGGCAGTTTCTGTCTTACATTGGCACTCTCTGTCTGGGACACAAATGGAGACTGTGGAACTTATACTGTTTCTGTCACGTGCTGTGACTCGTGCAAGAGTGGCCTCACTCACTTTCTTATCCCGGGCCACTCGTAGCTACTGGTAAGCAGAGCTTTGAGGTGGTGCCTGGAATGATCATGGGTGTGATGTCTGAAGTTAGACACCTGGATTTGAACCTCAGGTTGACCCCTTATCAAACGTGTGATCTTGGGTGGATGGTATAACTTTTTTGAGTCTCAGGAACTTCCTCTGCAAATGAGGATTGAAGGAGATGCATAATATATACAAAGTATTTAATGTAGTGCCTGGCACTGCGTAAACATTTAGGAAAAGTTACTCATAATTATTATTCTGGTCTTAGCCTGTGCTACATGGATCACATGCTTCTGAATGCAGATTAGTAGCTTTGTTAATCACATTCTAAATACGTGATGGTGCTGAATATTTTCCTTTTATAGATACACAGTTGTGACGGTCTCATCCTTTGCTAATCTTTTCTTTCTTATACTTTTTAAATGCTTTCTTAAGATATGAACAATTAGGCAATTTCATATAAAAATAAAAATACTAAATTAAATAAACATAAATATATAATGACATATAATATATAAATAAATATATGTAAATGCCTAGATATACTTGCATTAGAATATGAAATTTTATCAAGCTTGTCTATTATTTTTGTTCATCCCATCAAGTATAATTCTTTACAGACATTGTTAGTTTATTATAATCTTTCTTTGGGCACAAGTGTGCCTGGGTGGTTCAGTTAGTTAAGCGGCCGCCTCCTGATTTTGGCTCAGGTCATGATCTCAGGGTCGTGATCTGGAGCCCGGGAGTTAGACTCCGTGCTCAGCAGGGAGTCTGATTGAGATTCTCTCTCCTCCTTCTTCTGTCCCTCCCCTCGCTTGTGTGTCTGCTCTCTCTCTCTCTCTCAAATAAACAAATCTTAAAAAAAATATAAGAATCTTTTTTGGGGGACAAAAAATGGTAAACAGTATGGCAAATAAAGCTAATAATCTGTATTTAGATTTATCCATGTGCTATGTTACTTATCTGTGTATGCATGTGCGTGTATTTGTGTATGTAGGTATACATATAAACATATATAACTGGCCACCTTAAATCAAGAAATTTAAAATATTAATTTAGTCTAAAATTTCTTAGACAAAAACAAGCCAATTATACATTTTTGGTGTCATTCAAATTGCAGAAAACCTATTTGCTAGTTAAAATTATTTCTGAAATTTTCCCGTATCTGGAGAAGTGGTTTCCTCCTGAAAATTTGCCATTTTTGTCATCTTCTTTGATTTGGTTAATTTCCAGAACTCTCTGTCTTTTGATGAAGTAATTTAAACAGGATTTGTTATTGCAGAAGGAAGACCTTTCTCTAAATTCTCTTCATGAGGAAGTTGGTGAACTATTTTCTTTGAAAACACGGATTATTTTCCTTTGAGAGACTGTTTCCTGATAAAGGGGAATTTAGCTTCTCATGAAGAACCTCCAAAATTGTTAAAAACTAGTTTAATAATCTCCTTCATTTCCTGTGCCAAATACCAGTATGAAAAAAGTTTTTGAGTATCATAGTTAATCCATGGACCGCTACCCGCAACGGATTGAACACTTTGTCAATGAGAGGTGCACCTGGTGTTTTTTTTAAAAAATGTTGAACCTACAGAAAAGTTGAAAAAGTAATAGGATCCTGATAATTTTCAACAGACTCAATGACTTTTTTTTAACATTTTGCCACTTTTGTGCATATAGGTACGCGCGTGCACGGGCACTCCCCCACCCCCCCACATCTCTGTCCCTTGATTTGGATTTGTCTGAATTTTTTCCTCATGATAAGCTAAGATTCAGGCTAAATGCTTTTGGCAAGACTGCAGCACAGCAGACATTGCAAAGCTTGTAGATGAGATAGGAAGGTGACAATTGTCCCTTTTTATAAAAGTAAAGAACAGGGCGGAGGTCATCCCACAGGTCAGATGACTGTTGCATGTTTGGGGAAGGGCTTAGAGAGTCACTTAGGAACTTAGTGGATAAGAAGGGCTATGGCCGTACCGCCCTGAATGCACCCGATCTCGCCTGTTCTCAGAAGCAAAGAAGAGTTGGGCCTGGTTAGTACTTGGGTGGGAGAAGGCAGAGACGGAAAGAGGCTGGCTCTTGCCAAGTGGTGCATTGAAATATTCCAATATTCTTGAATCTAACCCACCCGCATCCTTAGTTCATGAAACCGTCCCCCTCCTACCAAGACAAAATCTATGGTGCTGTCCCTAACATACCACTCACAAATCCTAGATTGACCTTCCAAAATTTGCTTTTGTCCCTACAAGGGTATTTTTGATAGTTGTTTACATCAAGCATAACTTAAATAAAAAGATTTGTGGATTGGGGTAAGGGGAGGGGAGGGGATCACAGTATGATTTGCTCTAGGCCTTTACTGAACTAAAGTCAGATCAAAACTTTGTTTTATTTTCCTTATTTTCAAAACCACGATTCTCTAGGGGAAGGAAGCAGGGCATTACTTAGGAGGAGAGTTGAGAAGTGCTCCTTAAGAGAGTTGAGAAGAAACCATGACTGAAATCTTTCAAGAGGAGATGAAACCAAGAGGAGATTGGGGCCATATGCCTTAAGTCCTAGAGTTTCCAGGAAACGCTCTAAACAATGGATTGTTCTTTCTCCTTAAAATAAAAATTAAAAAATAAGTGACAGAAAAATAAATGATAAGCTTCAGACAACCTTCCAGAATTATCTAGTTACTTTTATTCTTCTAAACTTTTCTATCCTAGGGAATATCACCTCTGCGGCCAAGATCTTCGAAAACTGATAAAAAAAAAAAAATACTGACACAACCGGCAAACAGTGATCACGTAAGTACAGAGAGGACGGAATGTCCTGGGACTCACTTTCAAGCTGTGTCTGAGTCTCTGAGCCAGATCAGAGGACACGATGGTAGCTCCTAGGATTTTTTTCCTCCAGGTGGTTCCACTGTAGGCCATTGGCACATGGACGTGACAACAATCGGGCCACCTCTGGAGGTGTTCCAGGACCCAGAATCTCCTCTCTCGTATACCATAGGAGTAGGAGAAGCATTAGCGAATTCACTGAAAAGATTGAGTTGCTACTTTCTCTTGTCAATGGCTTCTTGAAGGTCACGGCTGAGTTCACGGGAAAAGTGGCACATTGGCTGTGAATTTATTACTGATATAATTTCCATCCCTGTCTGCGCGTGGCCTTCATTGGCAGGTGACTCATGGGTAAGTCCAAAAGAAGTTCAGCCTCGGGATGCCCTGGTGGGGTTGGCATGATGTGAAATGAGCTGTGCATCCCCCAGTACCATCCTTATCAGTAGCTGCGATAAAGCAGCATCTGCCCCCACAAAAAGTCAAGGGCAAAGGTCATCTGGCATTCCAAGGGAACTCTCCGTGGCAGGGAGCCTTCTAATTGGCTAGTATTGATCGGTAAATTGTGTCCCTGCTGTGATTAATTCTGCCCCCCCCCCAAACTCCCGCAGCATGAGCATGATAGGTCAAGGTTTGGGGCCTCTGAGCATCCTTTACAAATGGAGCTCAGGCCCTTAAAGGCGCGAGTGAAAGGTTGCAGCTTGTTAACTCTCTCCTGGCTGCTAGTGCTAAGCCAGGAAGCCAGTTTCATTCAGCTTGCTCTCCCTAATAGAGGCTTAATGGGATGCTAATGTGAGGAACAGGAGTTATCAGATGGCTTGTATGATTTATGATGGATTTATTACCACTCTGAGTTCCCTTGATGTTCAGTGCATCCTTTGCCCATCCATCCCTGTTATTGGCCTTAGCAAATGGTTTCATAATTAATTAATTTTTTTTTCCCTGAAGGGGGTTAAATTATATTTGCCCTGCTGCTTTTCCTCCATATTTAATTCCCAAGGGAGGATCCTTCTCTGTGTGCCTATCAAAGATGGAATATTCTAACTAACGGCTGTTCTCTCCAGTCTCCTCTCTTTCCTACCTACCCTGCCAGCCAAGGCCTCGGCCCTTCTTTCTAGAATAGAGGTTCTCAAACTTGATTCTTGGCTGGAATTATCTGGGAGAGCTTAGGCCTGGATCCTGTTCCCAGAGATTCTGATTTAATTGTTCTGGGGGTACTGCCTTGGTATTCGGAGTTTGAAAAGCTCCCCAGGAGATTCTAACGTGCAGTCACTGATGGGAACCATTGGAGTAGTATCTAAATTCTTCTTAACTGCTACCTCCCCCATGATGCCTTTTCCACGTCTACCAGTGGACATGATCTCTCATCCCTTGGAATCCGTATAATACTTCGTTTATGTCCTTGGAATCTATACAGTACTTTGTATATTTCCATTGGCAACTTCCTTACAGTTTACGTGTTTGTGAACTTGTCTTCCAGCCACTATTCGACCCTGAGCTTCCCGTAGGCAGGGACAGTGCCTGAGTTATCTTCGTGCTGTTGTGGTCCCTTGCACGGAGCCAGAACTCAGTAAATACTTGTTGAGCTGAGTTTTACCAGTGACCGCGCTCTCTGGGAAATGGGCCCCTGGTCCTCAGTCTCGCAGACATCTCAGGCCATGTGAGGGGATTCTGTCTTATGACCATGAAGATAGATTTTCCCTGCCAGTGTGTCCTTGCTGCCTCCTACCAGTCCTTCTCACCAGGGTGTTACATGTCCTGGTTTGCTGGGGACAGTCACTGTGTATGCCCTCGGTCCCAGCATCATTGTGAATAGCACCTTCTTTCACTTCCAGAGGTGTTCCGGTGTGGATGACAAATTATTTGGTTCCCCTACTTCTCACCCTCCCTCTGCCCTCTTTCCTCAAGTCAGCCTAGAAGAGACAAACTTCTTCGGGTCTTAGACCTTCTTTACCTGGGAAGCTTAGGTAAGCTTCAGAAAGGTCTGTACTGATACTGTATAACTTCATGTATAAAAAAAATGGTAAAACAAACAAAACTCATCCCCAGCGTTAGAAGTGAGGATAGTGGTTTTCTTTAGGGGCTTCCAATGCTTGGGCTGGGACACACGGGGCACTCCTGGGATGGTGGAAATATTCTGCTTCTTTAGCTGAGTGTTGGTTACACAGGTATGTTCATTTGTGAAAATTCATCACATGGCAACACTTATCCCGTTTTCTGTATGCATGTTATACCTCCATAAAAATTTTTTTAAAGGGAAGGCTAAATTATAACTAGTACAGAACTGCAAAATATCAATACTTCTCCTTATTAATTAATACGATCGCCTTCATTGAAGAATTCTTGTCAAGCACCCACCAAGTGCTGCAATATACAGAACAGCCAAGAAATCTGGTGTCTCTCTTCTCGGAGACATATGCCGTTCTTGTTTTATTAAGAAAATGTGTGTTGCCAATCACCAAATACAATGCAGTCGTGTGTATTCTATAATTCTTCCGACGACTCTGTGACCTAGGTGGGTGGTTTCTCATATTACAGGTGAGAAAAGCTGTCACAGAGCTGATGAAAAGTGGACTGAGTTTACATACAGGCTGAACTTGCTCATAGTAAATTGAAAAATCAGTAGGATTTTCAGCTGTCTTGATGATGACAGAAGCAGATTAAATGTATGGCCCATCTTATTGATTGGGCAGAAATCAAGTAAGAAAGCTTAAAACAAGGCAAAATTAAACTACAACTAGAACATAAACAATTTTGTGGCTTTAAGTAAAAAAGACCACAGACTCAGTAGCTGAATTGAGATTAAGATCGATAGTTTTTGTGTTTCCAGAAGGCATTATAAAATTCCAGGCTCCGTGAGGATCTCAGTCTCAGATTAAGAGAATTTGCCGAGGGCTCAACACAAGTCCTGCCTGTGTTTGAGCTCCGTTCTCCTAGCCCAGGGCAGAGGTGGGCCAGCATGGAACCTTCCCAGAGAGTCCTTAATGACTGTCCCCATCTCCTTTCCATTCTACTCCCACTAAGCACGACCAAGACAGAAATGTCTTGCCTTTTTGGATGTAGCCGACGTGGGCAAATTAAGTGAATTAATTTTCCTTATTACAGGTAATAAATAAATCTTATGGTGAAATAAATCATATATGTAATACTGGACTAAAAAAAAAAACGTGGCTCAAAACACACAAAGGTGGGTAAAAACAGAAACTAACCAAAATAGAGAATGTCAGAGAGTTATCTATTCGAACAAAAATAAAGCAGCAAAATCCTGGGGCCTCTGGTACCGTACTGAAGTGAGTTTTAGCTACTCACGCTATGTTAACTGTTGATGAAATGTCACTGAGTTCAAATAAAATAAGTCTGTAGTCCCAGATACTACTCTACAAGATCAAATGATGTTAGGCCACTATACCCAGTTATATGAAGAAATAACTCATAGCAATGTACCAATATGTCAAGATTTTTCACGGGAAGCGATATGAAAACTAGCTGGATGGTGTCAGGCTTGTTTAAAAGCTCATTTGCTCCCCTTTGTCACTGTCCTTTCACCTTTCTATGTCATATATCCTGGTCTCTTGTCGATGTGGTTGTCAAAGTACCAGCTTAATAGTGCTTCTCCCTCCACAGAGATGTATTAAATGTAAAGATGGCCAAGTTCCCTGCCGAAAGGGAAATGCAAAGGACTGGAGCCAGCTGAAGTCATGAGCTATCTGGTGACAATAAGACTGTGTCATTTTATGACACGTCTCCCCGAGGTACCAATGAACTTTACACGTTTTTTTTTTTTTTTTTTCTGCTTTATTATTCTGACATCCTGGGGAAAAGAAAAGAGAGAGGACGAAGAAAGACATTTCCATTCTACACAAAGGAAGGTTGGGCTCAAAGAAGTTAAATGAATTGCTCTGGATCACTTTAGTTTTTGGGATTTCCTGGTTTCCGTAAACAACCACCAATCTGCCTGCACCTCTCACACATGCAAGCACACACCTCTCTGCACAGCCCCACGGCACTCTGCGCTCAGAGGAGCAGAGTTCATGTCTGTGGTGGGAGCGGGGTGTCTGAGGTCAAGGAGGACGCTCAGAGCTTCCTGCCACCTGAAACGCCTCACAACACAGATCATGCACGCCATCCCCTCCTGGTTCTGTGAGACAAGTGTTTGTTGCATTAAACTCAACCTGTTTGGGGTCCTTTTCCACCTCCTGAGATTTCACATCTACAAGATCCAATTAGCATCCCCAAGTCATAGGAGGCTGTCCAACGAGACGACTCACTTTCCAGCTTTTGAGTTGCAAAACCTGAGTTGAACTTCTAGTTCTGCTCACTTCACTGAAGAGAAGATCTGTGTCTGTCTTATTCTGTCAAATGATCAAGTTGAGTAACCTCTTGGGGCTTCCGATTTCTTATCTAAAGGGTATTTTGGAGAGCTAATTTTATTTTACTTTTTTAAGGGCTGACTAATTTTAAACAACCTAACACAGGAGTTGTCAAAGTACAGTGTAGTGCGCCTGCTATCGATTTATGGAAATAAAGTTTTACTAGAACACGATCATGCCCATTCGTTTAAGGCTATCTTTTGTTTATCGTCTACCCTTGCTTTTTGGCTACAACATCAGAGTTGAATAGTTGCTGCACACAATAGGATGAACTATGGGTTAGTTGCTTAATCTGTTTTGTTTTTTATGTTGGTTCTTACTCCTCATTAGGTGCTCCCAATTGGTCATTCTCTGGTCATCCTATCCTTCCCTAGAAAGGCATTGACTACACCTTTTTTTAGTAGTGGTTTCCTGGAGAGTTTTGACTTCACTTTGGGAACTTCTACATCTTCATAATAATGGGAAGTCCATCTGCAGTGGATGGGCTTTGCTTGGACCGGGAACAGGAGTGAGTGGGAAGAGCTGTATTTCCTACTTCTTGAGTGGGCTCAGTGAGGGGCCATCACAGACATCACTTCAGCCTCTTAGCTCTATGTAGTTTTTTTGGTCAAGTTTTCCATAATTTGATTTTTAGTACTGAAATCTTTAAACAGAAACAGTTTTTTTTTTTTAAAGGAGGGATACGTGGTATCAGGAACAAGTCTAAATTTTTTCCCCCAAATTTCAACATTGCTTAAAAAAAAGAAAAGGGGCACCTGGGTGGCTTAGTCAGTTAAACATCTGACTTATAATTTTGGCTTAGGTCACGATCTCAGGGTTGTAAGATCAAGCCCCGTGTCGGGCTCCAAGTTGAGTGGGGAGTCTGCTTGAGATTCTTTCTCTCCCTCTCCCTCCCACCACCACTCACGCTCTTTCTCTTTGGACAAAAAAGAAAAGAAAAGAAAAAAAAAAAAAAGAAAAAAAGGCCATTCATGATTACTTTGTGAGAACAACACAGTAAAAAGAGGCCTGCTTTGGGAAGTCAGAAAATCTGGGTCCAAGTCAAAGTTCATCTTGGTTTTATTATGTTGGGCAAGTCACTTAGTTTCTGAGTATCAGTTGCTTCATAAAGAAATAGGGATAATAATAACAATATTTGTTTCACTGCATGGTTTTGAAGCATAAAAGAGAATGCAGTAGAAAGCTTTGTAAACTATAAAGCCATCCATAAACGTGACCCATATATATAACAAGGTCTGTTCCAGCGTTTCTGATTACTTTCCTTTGGTTTATGTTTTTCCATTTATATCAGACTGACAGTTTTAATTATGGATGTTTTACAAAAGGGTCTGGTATCTGTCAGGATTGATCCCTAAGAATGTGTTTTGCTAGTTTTTCCTGTTTAGAGTTTCGAGCCCTCGTTATAAGGTAATGCACCAAGCTTGGGAATTAGTGCCAATTTTAACGACTTCCAAGAAAAGTCCTGTTGCAGTTTTGGATAGAATTATTTTAATAATTTAAGGTTAAGAAGTCTTGGCATCTTTATGTTGAATTTTTCCATCTAGTAAAAATGTAACTCTTCTTATTAATTATTAAAACCTCTCAATGAAGGTTTTAAACATTTTAATCCATTTCTCACTGAATTTGTAGGTATTTTGTATTTGTTATTATTGGAATAGCTTCTTTTCCATTATATCATCTCTGGTTATTGGGAATACATAAGGAATACTATTCCTTTTCTGGTATTTCTCTTATTCCAAGCCATTTTATGGCTCTTTATTAATTAAGAACACTTTTAACTAATTTAGTTGGTTTTCCCAGTTACATACTTCTGTGATTTTCGAGTATGTCATTATCTTAATTCACCTACCTGAATCCTTTTGTTTCACAACTTACTGCCCTAGCCAGAGAATCTAAAGTGATGACACTAGAGGATATTCTTTGTGTTTGTTTGTTCCTGATTTTGGATATTTCCAGTGTTTGCCTAGTAAATATAATCTTTATTGATTTTAAGCCAAGAGCACCTTTATCACATTCAAGGGGTCTCCTTCCAGTTTATTTAATTGTTTACTTTATAATTAGGAAAAGGTGTTGATTTGATCCAATGTGGTGTCTATGAAACTATCACCTAAGTTAATTATTGTTGAATCGTGAATACTCGGTGGATTATTTTCTCCTTGCAGATCAGTCTCTGTGGGCAGCAGGCTGGCTCTGCTCACAGTGGTAAAGGTGTACACCGTGTCACTGTGACCTTGAATACCTCGGTGCCCACGGCCACGCTTAGGAAAGTGGGCCGACGCAGAAGTCAAAGTTTGCGGGAGGAAATCCCCCTGACGTCCTCTCCTTGGGCACGTTCTCCAAAGTCGGTGGCTTTGAACAATTCTTTCTGGTCTTGGCAGCTGACATCACAGTTGTTCAGACTAGGGACAAAAGACACTACAGAGGGCAGCAAGGAATATATAGAAAGAGCTTAGGACACGCCACCCCAAAATAGGCGGCTTTGCCATATTGATTACTTCGAGTTGAAAACAGCAGAGGCAAGAAGAGCAATCTGACATTTCTTTTTCTTCCTAGAAGCAGGAGATAACATTCCCAGGTGAAAGTTGCTCTCCTGTTTCGGAAGAAAGAAACAGCATTGTCAGAGAAGGAGACTCCCTGGCTGAGATGATTTCATATAAACAGATTCTCCTGTTATAGTATAGCTACTTTTCTACGGTTGTTATTCTTTGTTCAATCCAGCGCATAAGCCCTTAGGCTACATCTTTCTTGTGGGGGCTCCTGTTACCATGTAAATAAAATGTATACACTTTTCTTCCAATACTCTCCTGTTCTGTCACTTCCCAGCTGGAGATGGTAGGAGGGTGGAGGGAATTTTAATTTCCCCTACCATGGGAATGAAACTCAGTGGCCTGCTCAAGAAATATGAGGTTAGGAAGTTGTCAAAAGCGGGGCCTAGTTGGTGCATCTCTCCCTCCAAATGAAGGAGCCGGCCGTGCTCCCTCAGCCAGGCCCGACAACCCCTCAGCTTGCCTGTGGAGTCTGCTCGTGCCCCCGGGTTTCAGACCAAGAGTGGAATTTCAATGCCATGGGTCTTGCATTTTAAATGCCGATCCCCAAAATATCCTCTAAAATGTAGACAAATGAACTGCTAACATCAGAGTCTATACCAGGATCTTGCTGATACTCTGGCCACTTGGGTGACCTTTCAACATGGCATTTAAAAAAAAGTGAGCAGTGTTTTCCTATTCTCCTGGCAGCTCAGAATAGCTGTTTCCTTTCTTATAAACAAGTCATATCTCTGGGAATTTCTAAAACCTAATGTTGTCTGCTCAGAAGCCATGACTCACACTGTTTCCTGGCAATCCTCACTAATTCATGAACACCTCTTGAGGAAAGAATCCCAGACGACAAGAGTGGTCACAGAAAGTCTCAGATTCCTTCACTTCAAACACAGGAAGCTGAGAGACAAAGGAAAATACCACCAATAGTCCCTGGCCACGGCATTCCCCTCTTCTTGGCTGAGCTCACATCTGTGGCTGTCCGAGCAGGAAGGGGAAACCCGCCTGGAAACTTGTTCCAGCCTGTCTTTAGGTCACCGCCCACCCAGCAGCCCTGCTTGGGAATTTACCTAGCTCAGCTTCTTCTCGAATCTGAGGGTACATGTTCTCTGAGGGGGGACTCCCCAGGTAAATTACCAGGAGGACACACATACTGAATGGTGGGGCTTCCTAGCCGCTCTTAGGAGGAACCCTGTGGCAAAAGTATATCTCCTTTCTGCACATTCTCTTCCCAGGACTACCCCTCCTCCACCCGCCCCCCCAACCCCGGCCCTGGCTCTGCAATTGTTTAGTCCCTCTTGAGCACCACATCATTTCCCCTCATACTTCCTAAATTGTCAAGAAACAGAGCGAAACCATTTTTATTTGGCTTCTGCCATATCAACAGTATAAAAACCTGTGTGTGTGTGTGTGTGTGTGTGTGTGTGTGTGTTTGTGTGTGTGTGATGCATATGTAAACAATAATGCAAGGGCCTTGGTTGAAGAGACTGGGGCAGAAAAACTGAAAATGCTCTGTGTAAACAGGATGTTTCCTCAGCTCTACTCATTTCTTGGCTTTATGCTAATGAAAGGACCAAGGGTTGATCTGTTCATGGCCCAGCAAATGCCCTGTGGTGGAAGGGTTAATCCCAGCTGGCCCACAGAGTAGCCTGAAATCAGTCTAACTCAGACCAGCACACTGGAAGTCTGAAGTGTCCGTAACGGCATGATCTGTGAGCTAATCATGCTTAACGTATAGAAAATGTGATGGATGTGCCAGACATTTTCTCAGTTGTCATGACCTCATAGTTTTTGGTATTTCACAAATAAGGAAGCAGTACTGGACAAGTGTAATTATTTGTTCACGATTTTTAGGGAAGTCACAGCGAAGCTGGAACTTAGACCTAGATCTACCTGGAAGCTAGGTTCTGGTTCTAAGAGAGTGCAATGGGTTGGGAAGGCAGACAGACAGAAAGAGGACAAGCGTGTGTGTGAGTGTCATATTATAATTCATAATAAGAAATATATGTTTGGTCTTCATCCCTGTTGCTGGCATAGAGCTTTTAAAACACCCTTAGAATTCCTTAAGGGATGAGAAGGATCTAGGTGCTTTATTATGTTAATGAGGTGACTTTTGGAAGCACCTGAGGATGGGTGGGGGCTGGTTGCCAGGGGATCCAGCCCTGTGGTTGTAGAGCTGGAATTTTCCCTCTCACCTCCCCCCCCCCCCCCCCCCCCCCCCCCGCAACCCGCCCTCCGGGGAGGGGAAAGGAGCTGGAGATTGAGTTCCATCTCCAATAGCCTGTGACTTAATCAATCATGGCTATTGAAACCTCCATAAAAATCTAAAGGGATAGGAGGGGGATTTGGAGAGTTTCTGAGTTGGTGAACACATGGAGATGCCGGGAGAATGGTGGGTTGGAGAGGGCATGGAAACTCCACGCCCTTTCCCTTGGAGCTTGCCGTTTGCATCTATCTCTTCCATTTGGCCATTTCTGAGTCATATCCTTTTATAAGGAACCAGTAATCTAGTCGGTAAAATGTTCCTCTGAGTTCTGTGATCTGCTCTAGCAAATTAATTGAACCCAGGGTTTGTTGGAACCTCCAGCCCATAGCTGGTGGGTCAGAAGCACAGGTGACAATCTAGCCTTATGATGAACATCTGAAGTGGGGGTGCAGATTTGTAGAACTGAGCCCTCACCCTGTGAGATGTGACATTATCTCTGAGTACAAGGTATCAGATTGAATTGAATTGTAGGATGCCCAGCTAATGTTGGAGAGTTACTTGGTGGTGTGGGAAAAATCTCCACACATTGGAATTGGTGACCAGAATTAAAATGAGTATTACACTAATATAATATACTAATTTCATTTCTTCTGCAACTCTGTAAGATGACCGACTTATTCAACTTTGCCTGGGACTCTTCCAGTTTTAACACTGAAAGTCTCACATCCCTGAAACTATCTCAGTCTTGGGCAAATCTGGACAGTTGGTCATTCTATTGGTCACCATCTGGAAAATTTCTGCTACAGATCACATGGATCATTAGAAGACAAAGGCACTCCATTTATGACCTGAAAAAACCCATATAAAAGGCATGGAATAGTTGTTGACTTGATATATAAAGATCACAGTATTTCATGTATTAACATTTGTGGGATGAGCACAATTGCAAGTAATATAATTTTAGGTAAAACCAAATCCATGAACAGTGAATTTTTTTATACAAAGTCCTTGCCTTCTATATAAATGTACAATTTCTTTGAACCACACTAAATTATATATCTTGACCAGTTTTTTTATGCCCGAGTCCAGGAGTATTCACTTTTTATAAAAACTGTGCTTCTAAAGGGTACTGTGAAAAGGTAGATTTTTGTAAATCATATTTTTCAGTGCATTAGGGATGTTATTTCATAGAGTCAATATAGCCTGGTTGGTTTTGCAAAGGTTGGTTTTAGACATACAGTTATTATGTTAAGTGAAAGTGGAAGATACCTGTGCCAAATCACTTTGGGAACAATAAACTTCCAGAGTAATACGAAGTTGGCGGATCTGGTTCTGCCCTAATATATCAGTTTAAATCTTCAACAAAACAATTTCCCGTTTTCTCTGGAAATACAAAGAACCAACTTCCTTTTCTTCTATGGCTGTCTCTCTCACCCCAATCTAAAACCTCCCCTAGTCAGACACCTGCTTCCTCTTAACTTACAAAGTTTCTTCGGAGCCTCATCTTTCTGATGCGATGTGTCTGGGTTTTGTTTTGTTTTACAGTACAGCTTTCAAAGAACATCAGGAAGTGGTAGTGAGCCAGGTAGGATCTTGATATTGTGAGGAGGTTTCTCCTGCAGTAATGGTCTGGGGGTGACCAAAGTGGTATCGGTAACAAGCAAACCCTGAAATGTGATCAACCTATAGCTCAGTTCAGCTCAGGTCTCTCCAGTTACTTGATAGAATCTTTGTTCTTCCATCTGTAGAGAGTAGCTAAGACCTTAGATGCTCTCTACAGTAGTAGAAACTTGGTTTCCAGTGGCAACAATCAAAAGGAAAAATCAGAGACAACCCCTTTTCTTCTCCTACTTTCTTAAAGGCAAAATAGGGACCTTGGAACGTTCATGTGCACTGTAGCCACTGCCTGGGTGGGAGTATCTGCTGGTTTCTCTCAAGGGTCCTTCCTTGGCTCTCCTCCAAATGTTCTTATAGTTGTTTTAAAGTTCTAAATTTGGCTTGACCCAAGCTGGGGAAGGTCATCTTTCTTCTTCACCTCTCCTTCAGGTGAAAAACGAGACTGATATTTATGGGGTTTTGTTACTTCCTTAATAAATGACTCCTTGGGATTGTTGGTTCGAAGACTGGCCCCCTTCACAGAGGGCGAGGAGAGACTGAAGAAAGAGGCAGACCACTCCAGATTGGTAGGTGGCAGGATTAATAAGCAAAGGAACTTACATCTGAGGCTTGAGTAGATCTCCACATCCACTGCCACAGTCTTAGAAGTTTGTAGAGAGGCCCTACCTGGGTTTCATCATGTAGATCATCCAGACGGTCTCAACAACACTTTGTGCTTGAAGGCTGTGTCCTTGGAACAGTTCCCACTGTGGGAATGATGGGCAGAACATACATTCCAAGGACAAGGGAGGTGGTAAGGAGCCCCCAGTTCCCTGGGTCCAGCTCCAGGGTCAACCAGTGGTCACGTCCTCCTGATTACCTCCTCTTAAAGGAATGCAATTCCAGGAAAAAGACACTTGGAGGGATAATGTCTCAGAAGGAGGTAACTGGACTGAATTAGCCATTGTGGTGAGAGCTACTCCACATTAGGCATTTCCAGGAGGCTGGAGGTTGTCAGAAATGCTCCTATTGATTCTGTCCACTGAAGTGTGTACATGTTGGTCAAATGCCTTTCACGGACATTCATAGGATGTCAGGCTGAAGAGAGAAATGCTCTTCCTGTCCGTTGTTAATGCTGGTTTGTCGCTACAAATGGAAGAAGTAGTGCTGAAACAAGCCAGGGAAATTGTACTTCCTTGAACATCTGAAATACTTTTTGAAGAACAATTCCCTCCACTTCTTCCTATGACACCTTTTACTTCTATTGAGGGAACAGGAAATAATGACTATGAGTATTTCATAGGGTGTTGGAAGGGGAAGGAGTCTTTCTGATGTGACTGTATAATGTCCTCATCTTTGGAGATGAGGAAAGTAGGCCCAGTCTCTGGGTAGTAAAGGAAATCACCCTAGACCTCACGGTGATTTTGCATGTGTGACTCAGGCCAAAGCTCAGTTTTTCTTTCTGCTACCCTATAATTAAGTACCTGGGAATAATCTCAAGATGACGTGTTCCAAACCCTGGAAACAAATGCATCAGCCCCTCCCTTTTCCTTTCGTTCAGAGCTCACCTGTGCTTTGTTTGGTAATGACCCTGACATAGCTGGTTTGCCAGGCATCCCATGGGCTCCTCAGAGAGCATTAGTCATGGGTTCTTGTCTCGAGGGCCCTGATTCATTTCTAGCCATGATTGCATCAGTGTACATGGGTCTCTCTGTGTGAGAGATGTGGGTATTTCTCCAGTCAATGTGCGAGAGTTTGCCTGAGCTACAACCACCCCTGTTCCCTGCCCCCGCATCACACCCCTTCAGCTATGGCTAAAGAATAAAGCAAAGAAGGAACACCCACTTGGGACTTCTTACAGACTAGAGGTTCGGTCCTCTTAAAGATTATAAATGCTGCCGTAGGAAACATTAAGAATTAAAATCATGATTGTGTTGGGCGTTTGCTTTGTGATCCTTACTAGCATTTTGAATCAGGAGATAAAGTGAGGTTGGCATTTTAATTGGCCCCTTGCAAAAGTGGTTGGTCAGGGTACTCATGCTTGTTGGAAAAGTGCATGGCGATCTTGGGATAAAAGGTTTTATATGAGGGAAAGGTTATTGCTATTATTTTGAACTTTCAGAGTAGTTTCCTTTTTGCATATTTATGATATTAATATAATCTCAGTAGAAGGCTTAATGTCCAAGTTGCTAAGCACATTGCCCAACGGAAAAAAATAAATTATACAACTACTGCAATGATAAGGCAGTTTTCAACTACGTTTAATTATCTCTTTCTTAAGTGGAGAAACTTGATGAAATCTTAAAGTATCCTGGAAGAGTTTCAAGAATGAAATAGTTGAATTTTAAGATCTATGTTTTAGGTAAAGACCAGATAATAATCTCTCTATTAAAAAAATAAAGGTGATATTTAAACGTTTCAGAATTGTGCAATATATGTTATCAGAGAAACTGGATGGAGAAATGGACAAGGCTGAAAACAGAAGTAGACATATTCTTTAAAACAATTTGTGAAAGAGGCAGAGGACTTGGGGGGTCTTTGGTGAAATCAATCTGATGTTGACCTAATACCTATCTTAGCACTAGGTTTTGAGGTAGGCTATGCAGCACTTGAATGGAAAAGTTGGGCACCATTTTTTCTTAAATAGTTAAAGCTGTGGCTTTGGCCTTGTAGATCATGTTTTAACAGTTCTTAAGAAATGGGGATGAGGTCCACAGTGTCCCTGAGTGGAAATTTTATTGTCTAAGCCATTTATGGCTGCCTGAGTCTGTTTCAGACAACCGTGTGAATTGGTTCAGCTACATATTTATGATCTCCAGTTTTTGCTCGGTCCTCATCACCACTCACGATCCTATGCTGCATTTCCTCAAGAGAAGATTCAAAATTGTCACTGTTCTCACTCTGAACAATCTCACACTTGGCTTATGATATTATCTCCTAATTCACAGAAAATGCATAATCTGTCCAGCAAGAATGCTCCATTTCTTATGCCTCTCACTTAGAAACGGTGACAGCCACACTCCTCTCCTCCTTCCCTCCTTCCCTTCAAACTCCTCCTCTGTTCACACCCAAGCATGTGCTCTGGGCTGCAGTCAGGCCCACCCCCATCTCCTCTTCTTTGCTTAGTCATCCCCTGTCTAGTGTGTGGGGTCAATCCCTCTTTTTATTTTTTATTTTTGTCCTAAGCACATAAACACACTCAAATCTTTCCCATCTTAAAAAAGCATATGCAACTTTCCCTTGACCCAGGATTTCCTAGCTACCATAAGGCTCCTTTCCTTACAGTCACAAGAGTAGATTATACTCATTACTTTTGTTTCCTTATGCTTAATTTATTACTTAGCTTAACCTCCATCCGCACCCCTTCCAAGGAAATGCTCTCACCAAGATCACCCAGCATCCTCTGAAGTCCAAATCCAATGGCCTTTCTGTTAGGCTTTGTATTCCTTGACATTCTGTGGTAGTTTCTTAGGGTCAAATCTTTGGTGTCATGATGACTCCTCTCTTTCTCTCACATCTTACATCTGGTCTGACAGCACATTCTGTCAGCTCTACTTTCAAAATCTCTCTAGAATTCAACTGCTTCTCACCATCCCACTGCCACCTGGTCCCAGTTACTATCACTTCGTGCTGGATTATTGCACTGGTTTCTTAACTGGTCTTCTAGCTCTGCCCTCGCCCTCCTACAACCTGTTACCAACCTGTAGCCAAAGGATTTGATGCTTAAATTAGATCGTGCTGTTTCTCTCCTCAACACCCTCCAACGACTTCCCATCTCATGCTGAGTGAAATTCAAAATTCTTAGTAGAACACACAAGGCCCTATGTGTTCCTCCCTCGGGGACCTGTCTGTCCTGATCTTGTACAACTTCTGTCTCCCCAGACCCAGGACTGGCATGAGGCAAGGTGCTGGGGGTGCACAACTTAAGAAGGCTCTCACTCTCAGGGTCGTGCGACATTATTGACAACTTCTTTTTTTTTTTTTAAAGATTTTATTTGTTTATTTGAGAGAGAGAGAATGAGAGACAGAGAGCACGAGAGGGAAGAGAGTCAGAGGGAGAAGCAGACTCCCTGCTGAGCAGGGAGCCCGATGCGGGATTCGATCCCGGGACTCCAGGATCATGACCTGAGCCGAAGGCAGTCGCTTAACCGACTGAGCCACCCAGGCGCCCTTGACAACTTCTTAATATCCCTCTTCTTAAAGCTCTCCTTTCGTTGGCTGGTTTTCTTTCAACTTCTAAGGACTTTCCCCTTAATTCCAGTACCACTCCCATCTAAATGGCGTGGTATAGTTGGGAGAGGGTCAGATTTTTTATTTTTGCTGTGCAAAATCTGTGGTATTAGATTGCTTGAGTTCAGTTTCTGCTTCTAGAACAATGTGGACATAGATGAATTATTTAAACTTTCTAAGCCTCAATTTCTCCATCTGTAAAATTTAAATCATAATGCCTTCCCCATTTTATTGTTTTGAGATTTAAATAAGTCATGGAAGCATTTAGCACAATGCTTGGCGTATAGCATGTGCTCAAAAGCATTCGTTATTATAAAAATAATAATAATTATTACTTCTGAGTGCATCCTCTTGAAGTCCACTGTCCTCTCTGGTGAACCAATTGAGTTTTTCCAGAATAAGTGCAAAATAATTTTTGACACAAAAGCAAGTAATTTTGTCTCCAAAGGTAGAGAACAGAATGACATATTTCACATTCCTTTCTTGTAGGAAAAAATGTGACAGGTCACACTTTTGCCAAGAACAAAGTTAATTAGAACCATATTCCTAGAAAGAAAGAGGACAGAACATTAGCAAAATTTCCTCATCACATCATATGTTGAAGTCATATTATATCAGCAACATATAAGGAGGAAGAGTAACTATAATCACATGTATCCTCAGAGATTTTTACTTGGCACATCAATGGGCCAAATCTTGGCATACATGTGGTATCTACAAGGCATATAAAGGTAAGTGCTTGATGACTCTAAATTATATTGTTCTAAAACTCTATGTCACTAGAGAGAATCTTGTGTAGTTAACAACGATTTTGTGAGTCATCCTGCGAGATGCAGCTTTAGGAAGTTTACTGAGGGAACACTAGCTAAGGACTCAGAAGGGAACCAGGTGGTCCTTCTGTCTGGAGTCCTCTGTCCTCAGATTCCATTCAGGGCCACTCAGGTGCCAGCTCTCTAATCCCCCAGAGTCAGAACGTCCAACCATCATTCTTCCTCTCACTACCCTGTTTAATTGTTTTTCACAGCTCTTGTTTCCCTGAAATTATTTTATTTACTTCTTGTTTCCTTTTTTAACATCTGTCCTCTTTGTAAGTTCTATGAGAACATGGATCTTGCTTGTTTCTAGAAACTGTGACAGTGCCTGACCCTTGAAGACATACACTGCTTGCTGAATAAAAGAGGTGACTCCTGGTTGCCAAACCACAGGTAACTTGATTCTCAGAGAATAATTGGTGACCAACAATGTCTTCACTTGATTGAGTGTTGAAGGAAATAGTAAACATTAGTGAATCTGATAAAAATCACCATCATGCTGTGATTTCAGGATGCTGTGGAAAGAATATAAGATTTGTATTCCCTTCGAAAACTGATTCAGGCCTTCATGGCCCGTTGCCTGGAATATTGTCATCTCTTATCTAGTCTCCCTATCTCCAATCTGGTCCCTTTCGGTCACCCATAACACTTCCAGAAGGACATTAAAAAAAATGCAAACCTCATTTGCCGACATTGCTGAAAATCCACCCGTGATTCCCTATTTTTTTTTTCAAGTAAAGGCATTTTTTTAACCAGGTCCTGCACAATATCCTTCTTGCCTATATCTCATTTCCTAACTTTTTTTTTAGCTAGTTAAGAGTACAGGATGCATGTGAAATGTCTTGTAACCCTTTGAACCCATCATGGGTTTGCAGTTAACTTGCCTTTGCACACGCTCTTCCTTCCAACTGGAACGTGATCTATTCTTCAAGGTTCGGTTGGATATTACCTTCTTGGGGCTCCCTTAGTACTCTCTGCTTACCTCAGTCATCACACATTCATTCTGTGCTGGACCAGGAGAACTCCTAGAGAGTGGGATTGGAATTGCATTAGCGTCTGCTTTCTTTAGAGTCTAAAGACCTAGGGTGTGAACCTCCCGTAGGTCACACAGCTTGTTGTGTGTGGCAGCTCTGGCCAGCTACAGAGGGACAGCCAGCAGTCAGAGAAAGGGTGTGGCCTTCTTTCTGCTTCCCTTCTAGTCTTACTCTCTCTTATTGCCAACGTTGCTTTCTGACCCCTCACATGTTGAAGCTCAAGGCAGGACTTAGTAAATGTTTAATGATTTCTCTTCTTCTTCTGGTTGCATCCATGGCCTCCTTGGAGACATTACTGGGGCTCTCTTACCTGGAATTTTTTTTTTTTAATTTTTTTACAAAAGATTTTATTTATTTATTTGACAGAGTGAGAGAGAGAAAGAGCACACAAGCAGGGGCAGTGGCAGGCAGAGGGAGAGGGAGAAGCAGGCTCTCTGCTGAGCAAGGAGCCTGAAGCGGGGCTCAATCCCGGGACCCTGGGATCATGACCCAAGCCAAAGACAGATGCTTAACTGACTGAGCCACCCAGGCACCCCTCTTACCTGGAATTTCTTTAACATAAGTGAATGAACTTCTCTTGTGACACTGCATGGGAACCTCAACCTGGCCCCATTGCCCTACCACAATAAAAAAAAAAAAAAAAAATCCAGGCCAGCCTCCTTTTCTTGCTCTCTCAAACCATTTTTCAGATAAGCATGGGAAGCCTGCCTTGCCACGCTCAGAAACCTCATTATTTAAGTAACAAACTTCTTCATACTCCTTTGATATGGTGTGGTGTCATTGGTCTTGACATCAGAACTAAATTTTGGATGGGGTTCCATCCTGCAAGGGGGCCAGCAATAATTGGTGCAGCAAGCAGGGTGATCACATTGTTTATATCGTCTGATATTTAGTAGAGCCATCTAGCTCTCCATGGTCACTGTTGGCATGACAGATCTTTTCCCCTCCTTTTATTTTCAATTCCCGTGTCTCTTTCAATCTAAATTATGTCTCCTATAAACAGTATATAGTTGGATTTGTTTTTTTGTTTGTTTTTTTAATCCAATTTGATAATTCCTTTCTTTTGATTGGGTTGTTTATTTCATTCACATTTGAAGTTAGTGCCTTCACTTTGCTGTGCCACCCTTACCAACCACCCATCTCTATCTAGAACTCCATCTTCCCCAGCTGAAACTCTATCTCCACTAAACACGAACTCTTCAGCCCTTAACAACTCTGACAACCGCCCTTCTATTTTCTGTGTCTATGGCTTTTTCTAATAGTTACCTCATGTAAACAGAATCGTACAATATTTGTCCTTTCATGTCTGGCTTATTTCACTTACCATCATGTCTTCAAAGTTCACCCATGTTGCAGCATATGTCAGAATTTCCTTCCTTTATAAGGCAGAATAATATTCCACTGTATGTACATATTACATTTTGTTTATTCATCCATTGCTGGAGAGTTGGGTTGTTTCTACCTTTTGGCTATTGTGAATAATGCTGCTGAGAACATGGGTGTATACAAATATCTGAGTCTCTGTTTTGATTCTTTTGTGTATATAACCTAGATTTCCTTAGTTTGTACTTAACACTTTGTTTCTTCCAGGAACCCATCCATGACACATTACATTTAGTTTTCATATCTCTTTAGGTTCCTCTTGGCTGTGACGGTTTCTCAGACTTTCTTTATTTTTGATGATCTTGACAATTTTGAAGAATACTGGTCAAGTATTTTGTAGGATGCCCCTCTATTGGGATTTGTCTAATGTTTTTCTCATGGTTAGACCACTGTTAATGGAGTTTTGGAGGAGAACCACAGAGGTCAAGTGCCATTTTTATTACATCATATCCATGGTACATATTATCAGCACGACTTGTCATTGTTGATATTGACCTTGATCACTTGGCTGAGATAATGTTTTTCAGGTTTTTCCACATAAAGTTATTCACCTTGTTCTCCCCACCCCCTTCTACACTGATTCTTTGGAAGGAAGTCACTATGAGTATCCTGCTCTTAAGAAGTGGGGAGTAATGGTTCCCTTTTTAAGGGTGAAATATCCACATAAATTATTTGAAATTCTCCTGCCAGGATATTTGTCTTTTCTTCCCCATCTATTTATTTATTCAACCATTTTTTGTATTAGTATGGACCCATGGATATCTATCTTATACCATGGGTTACAATCCGGTACTATTTTATTTATTTATTTTTACTAAAATTATTCCAACTTTGGCCACTGGGAGCTCTTTCATTTGTCCCCTGTATCCCTTTGGCACATCTCTATCAATGTAGGATTTTAATGTTTTTAGTAGTTTATTTTCTGTCATTACAAGATGTTCCAGGGTCATTTTGTGTATTTCCTGTCCCTGCTCTAGAATCAGTCATTTCTCCAAAGAAACCATTTCTTTTTATTGGAAAATGGTATTAGAAACCAAGATCTGTGAGCTAGGTGTGCTCATTACTGTTGTTTTTCATGTCTCACAATTTTTTTGCTAAAACTGGACATTTTGATAATATATTATAGCAACTCTACATACCAATTCCTTCCCACACTCTGTAGGAGTGGTGATGGTGGTGATTGGCTTTGTTAACCATGTTTATTGATTAGGTCACTTGACTGAACTAATCCTGTGACATCTGTTTCCCCCACAGCGTGTGGCCTCCAATATCCGTGCTTGCATTGTTTTCCCCTTATTTTTGCCTTTTAGCCTGGCTATGTAAGGGTCATCTCTGGGTCTAGGTTGGCATAAGCTGCTTATTGGTCAAAGGTTGTACTTAGCCCTTTTAGCCAGTTAGATTTTTGCTCTTTACCTTTTGATGTGTGTGTGGCTTAGAGGCTGAATCACAGTTCAGGGAATTTGTGTTTATAGCCCCACATTCAGCCCAGGACTAGTACCTTGGAGCTTCTTTGTCTGATTCCTCCCAAGAGGGCTCAGCCTGAGGCATGCCCATAATCTTCCAGTTTGTCAGGAGTGAGTATGATTTTATTTTTAAGCCTAGCTTCCTAGGACTTGCCCTTGGGTCAGAACTCTTTATTGTTCACTGTCTGGTCAGAAGTGATATTTAAGCCCCTTGTGCCAGCAAGACCTGCACCCTGGGTTGACTGTGACCCCAGGAGGGCTTTTCCTCGTTGTTTTTTCCCGGTTCTATTAAACTTCTGGCTGCTCTGCTGTCTTGCTTGTATCTCAGAGCTTTCCGATTCTTCTTAATTACTCTCTACCATGGTCTCCAATGTTTTCAACAACATCCTTAGGCATGGTGTTTTGTACTCCCTGTTCTAAATACGGAGTCAGCCCCCCCGCCCCCGGACAGCGCTACAGAGTGCTTCATCCTTAGGGTCTGCCTCACCCTCTGCATAGGACCCCTGGGTCACTGCATCAGAGCTAGGAGTTCTAGGAGTGGACACTGGTTTAGGGATGGGGGGCAGTGCCAGTCCCTGGTCTTCTCAGCTTGCCCTTCCCAATGTGGAGCCTCTTCTATGATGTAGCCGGGCAGTTGTAATCAGGGCCCGGATATTCTCAGGGGACTGCAACTGGTATAGGATTGGGGAAGGGGGCCATATCCTCTAGGCTGTTCCTACTAGGAACAGAGCTTCTGCAACAGTAGATGGGGGGGTGGGGAGAGGAGAAATGCAGCTGGCAACATGCCCCCCCCCCGGGGGGTTGAAATCATAACTCCAGACTGTGCACTTTGGGGAGAAGAGACCCCTATCTTAGCTGCACGCACCAGGATACAGTTTCTATAACATGGTCCTGGGAGTGGGGACCAGGAGCAAGTCATGCCTGAAATACCATGGGCAGTTGCTGTTTGTACAAAACGTAATGGGTTATCTTCAGTAATATTTCTCCTTTTGTTCTATGCCCTTAAGACAATTTCTGGAGAATTTAAAACACATTGCTTTTATTTTTATAATTTTCACCAGTTAAATTGTTTTGCTGAGGAGAGTCTACCAGGAGTCCTACCCACCCACCGTATTTTAATACCCTTTTACACTAACAATATGTTCTCTACCTTGAATACTAGAGATAGTCTTCCACAATGTTATGTTGCTGATGCCTTGGATTGCCTGGTGGGGAGGTGGGGCTTGAGATTCAATGATAATGGAAGAGCCTGGAGGAGTACCCAGGAAAGAGCAGGCAGAGCTGTTGGGGAACAGGTCCTGGAGGCACCCCAGGTTTTACTCTCATCAGTGGCCTCTGATTGTAATTCAGGTTGATGATTATCACCCTGGTCTTACTACATTTATTCCAGCCTTCCGGGGATCCTGATATAGCCATCTGATGTTTCTTCAGGCATCTGAACTAATATCAGCATCAAGTAGCATCTGTTCACTGCGAGGAGAGAAAATGCACTTTAATTGCAGCAGGAGGAATTTGGGCTAAATGTGAGGAGATAGTCCCTGATCAAAAGTGTCAGCCTGAGAGGTCTTTTTCAAGTGTAAATCAGATCATGCCATTCTCCTGCTTCAAGCTCTCCAATGGCTGCCCAGTGCAATTAGAATAAAATCCCATCTCCTAACCAAGACCTACATTTCATTTCACTCTCTGTCATTCACCATGCTCCAGTCACTTGAGCTTTCTTTCTGTCCTTCAAATCCATCACGCCTGCTTCCGCCCCAGGACCTTTGCATTAGCTGGTGCCTGGGATGCCCTTGCTCAGATCTCCATATGGCTGACTATTATCAACAGTCTTGACTCCAAGGTCACCTCCTCAGGAAGGCTTTTCTGGGTCACAATATCTAAGACTACTCCCAGTCTTCACTGTTCTCATTGTTATTCATTATTCATTATTAACCTGCCTTCACTCCCCTCCTCTCCCCCACTCTCAGAGTGTAACTTCTAGGAGGCAGGGATTGTGATTTTTCTTATGTTGTCTACTCTCTTCTAAGTACCTAGAACAGTGCTTGTCACCCAGTGGGAATTTAATCAATCCAAAGAATAAAAGAAAAATAAAACATGGCATGGAATGAATGTCCACAGTCATCTTTTTAGGTTTTAAAGAAAAGAATAAGATACTCTCTTGGTAATGTGTCTCAGCAGCAGGGGCATAGATGAGATTATATGTTGAGGTCTTGCAATTTGGGGATTCATGTTGCTAGTAGAAGAGTGCTTTATAGAAAGTGGCAGCCTACACTGTTGTCCGGAGGAATAAATCTTCCAAATAAGAACAAATCAAAATATATTTAGTTGCCCAGATCCTGATTTGACCCCTGCTTGAATGATTTCACGTACACCTGTGCCCAATTTTGGTTCTAACACCCAGAGACAGGCACAGGAAGAATGACAGCACCACTGCGAGCTCATATACTTGTGACTGCAGTAATAACTTTGAAGATGATGACTCGTAGAAGACACAGAAAACCCCCAAAATGCTGGCTTTGCCAATTTAAACAAATCCTGGCTCCTCTCTATTTCATCAATCAAATGAATGTCTTCTCCTCCACCATGATGATTAAACTATGCATTTGGTTCCAAGATGTATTTTCTATCAATTATTGTGCCGAGAAATTCTTTCATCTTAGATTTAGAAAGTAATCTTCTTATGAGACACACAGGAAAATGACCCCAGTCCTAACAGGTCTAGGACTTTGAAATCTGCATTACAAAAGGGTACGGAAACATGATATTTGATCAGGGGAGGTGAGGGAGAATTACATAGGCTCTGTCTAACAAATAATGAACCAGATACATTCCATACATGAAATATTGTGTACCTGATCTGTTTGCTCACCAAACTCTTAGCAAAGATTACATGGAAAGACTAGTGATCACACATTTCCTTTGAAGTGATGCCTAGGAGTACAGAAAAATTCCATGGTGCTCTAAATAGGGCATAGAAGCCAGATTTTCACATATGCCCTTTCTCCCCCCACCAATCCCCAAATCCTGAGGTTAGAAACATGAGTTTGCAAGAGTCCACATTGCTAATAATGTCAGAAGCTGACGCAGGAAAATCTACATTTCAGAAGTTCTTTTATCGTGACAATTTTCAAACATACACAATAGTTGAAAGGTTGGTACAGTTGTTTATCCATATACCTGGCCATCTAGATTCAAAAATTGTTAATATTTTACTGGTCATTTGAATGTAATACTTCATATTTAAGTATTTCATATGCATCTCCTAAAAAAACATTCTTCAGCATAATTACATTTAGGACCATTAACAATATTCTATAATACTATCTAGTGGATAAATGCAAGTTTCCCCAGCAGTCCCTAAAATATCTTTTCTGTTATTTTTCAAACCAGAACCCATTCAAGATCGTGCATTGCATTTGGTGTTTCTAGTCTCTTTTAATCTTCAACAACTTTATCCCCATTTTTTTTTATAACATCACACTTTTTAAGAGAGGAGGCCAGTTATTTTGTAGAACTTCCCACATTCTGGATTTTTCTTACCGTATTACTGTGGTATTACTGGACTTCTCCTTCTATCCTCAATATTTCTTGTCAACTGTAAGTTAGGTCAAAGGCTTGGTTCAACTCAAGAGTTCTTCAAAAGTGATGCTGCATGCTCCATACTGCATCACATTAGGAGGTATGCAAGGCTAGAATGTTCCACTATCAGAGATGCTAATTTTTAAAGTCCTTTAACTATATTGTTTCCATTAGAAAACAGCTTCTACTTTGGACAACAGAGAGCTATTTTGTACCAAAATTAAGGTGATTTGCAGCTTGCAATACAGTTGCAGGCAATAGTTTGCAGGAAAAGTCTAAAACGGTGACTCATTATTTGTTTTTCTATCACTGAGGTGGGCAATTACAACTAGATGCCAAAGGGATTTGAGAACTAGTTGAGGTCAGACTACCTCTCCCCAGGAGGATGAACAAATTCCCATGTGGCCCAGATCTAGGGAGTAACTTCAGGGAAGTAGACTTTGGGGTCTTGGTGACATCAGGGACAAGGCTTAGGATGTTGGTGGTAGAATTTAACCACCATCTCTCACTGCTTTTCCCCTAAATTTATTTTAGGCAAGGAATTAAATAGCCCAAGTGGAAATTCTGGCCCTACCACTTGTGCTGCTGTTATTTCAAGTGCAAGGGCTTTACATTTATCTATTTGATTTAAAAAATTGGTCCCTGCTTTAAAAAGCCTCAGGGCACAAGAACAGTAAAATTGTCCAATAAAATACTTAAATCAATCGACAGCACCACGTTTAAAAACACAGTGTATCACAAAGCAACATAAATGCCGTGCCCAGTATGAGATTCCCTTTGGCTACACAAATTTTTAATGGCAGGTTTTACACTGGATTTTAAACATGTACAAACCTGAGTTTAGTTGAACCAATAAAGGCAGATGGCATGATAGAAAAGCATGTCCTTCCCTTGATTTAGATGGACCAGGTTGGTCATCAGGGTTAACCTCCATCACTGAGCTAAGAGACTTTCATTCCATGCATCATTGCATGATCACAACAAAACTATGAAGTAGCTATGACTCTTATCCCCATTTTACAGGTCAGAAAACCAAGGCACACACTGAGGCACAAAGAAGTGAAGCAAAACTTCCAATGTCACACTAGCTGTTTTATGATAAAGTTGGGATTTGAATCCAGACATTTTGGTTCTAGATCTTGTGTTTTAATTTTTTAATTTCTACTCTAAACTGATCACATCCACTCATTCACTGACTTATTTAATGAATTGTGTGTGTGTGTGTGTGTGTGTGTGTGTGTGTGTGTGTGTGTGTGTGTGTATTCTACTGAAATGTACCAGACATTTCATTTTACTGGTCTTTGGAACACAGTGAAAAATCCAAACAACATGGGGCTTCTCAATTTAGGCTGACTCCCATCCGGGCTGCCCTGAAACAGTAAGGGTTGTGGATTTGTAGGTAAAACCTGTTGAGGGGGTCACAGTCAACAAGTTATATAATTGTTGATGGAGGCATTTCAGGCTAGGAAATCTTTTCATTCTGACCCTTAGATGGACTCTGGGATATTAACATTTACTGGCATGTTGGAGGTGTGTTAAAATCAATCACTGTGTTGACAGTATACCAGTATAAGAATGGGCTCAAAAGCTGATGCTGTAAAAGAAGGAGTGATGGAGGGAGACTCAAGAGGCGAAGGATTTAACTTGAAAGGTATCTCCCATATAGATTGTTCAGATTTGTTGCATTTTCTCTCAATAACACAAATTAAACATAGCAAGAAAAAAAACTCCACTTTAACCGAATCTATTTATGTGTCTATTTTGGATAGAAGGATTTTTATGAAGAGATGAAGTGGCTTACTTCAGAGAGGTGCTGTTTCAACAATAACAGTGGACATAGGAAGACTTCTTTTCATCTGTGCAGTCAGTTGAAAGCTTATCAAACTTATACAAGTGCAAAAACTATGAGGTGGAAACATACTTGAATTAAAAAAAAAAAGACCAATGAAACAATATCACTTTTCATTGTTTGGGGGCTTTACAGTTTTCAAATCATCTTCAGATATTTTATAAAAAATGCCTTATGTGTATCCCCTCATCCTCATTGCATTCTCTCATCCTCATTCTCCCCCAGCTGCATATTATGAAGAAGCTGCCCCTTGTGAAGCAGAGAGATTTTATGTGGGACTGCAGAGTTTCACCACTTGTGGTCAACTTGCTATAAGCCTGGAGACTCTGGCTCTTCCAGCCACTTCCAGACTTGCACGAAATACCATGCTAAAGGACATAGGAGTAGACTTTCTGAGTGCTTTCAAGGGTGGGGGTTTGGGGATGGTCAGATGAGACAGTCTGGAAGTGTGGGGCATTAAGTTCTCCAATGGGTAAATACTGGCCAATGTTCCATCCTTCCCTGATGAATTGCTTCAAGGTATTGTTTATCCATAGAAGATGTTCTGGGTGCTCCTGTGGATGCTCTTGCCAAGTGATTGGTGGTACCCCTTTGTGGCTTCACATGAAGCAGTGGTCAATGTGGCAGTTCATCAACTTTTCATCTTTTTGTCTATTCTTTTTGTCTCTTTTCCTTTTGCCTTCACTTTCAATGCCTTGAGATTGTACCTTCCAAATAAAGCACCAGTACTTAATCCCTGCCTCAGGCTCTGTATTTTAGGAAACTAGGTCTCAAATGCATATTTTATTTTAGATTCTCGCCACTACTTTGAAGCAAAGAAGAATGTTATTGTTAGTCATACTTTAAAGATAAGAAAACTGAGGCTCAAAGATGTGAAGTGATTAAACTGAGATTTCATTCATTCATTTGTTCATGAATTCATTATTCATTTAGTAGGCACTTCTCAAGTACCTTCTATGTGGTGACTAAGACAAAGTTCCTGCCTTTATGGAACTTGAATTTGAGTTAGGAGGGGCAGATGGTATTCAAGTAGCATAAATTCCTGCTAAATGAATGAATTAATGAACAAATGAGAATCCTATTTTTCCTCATGATGACTAGATTAAAAAAAATATCAAATTTCAAATTCTTCCCCCTCCACAACCTTTCCCCCCCCCCAAAGATTTTATTTATTTATTTGACAGAGAGATAGAGAGAGAGCACAAGTAGGCAGAGAGGCAGGCAGAGGGAGAGGGAGAAGCGGGCTCTCCACTGAGCAGGGAACCCGACGTGGGGCTCAATTACAGGACCCTGGGATCATGACCTGACCTGAAGGCAGCTGCTTAACCGACTGAGGCACCCAGGCACCCCCACAACCTTTTTTTATGGGGTGCCATTGTTTTATTGTTGTTTTATACAAAATATGCTTAACCTACCCATTGATTAACTAGATATTTGTGGAAGGTCAAATGATTAGTGGACTCCAGGCACTTTTAGGATCTCATAAGTAGAGGGAACAACAGATAGAAAGACAATGAGGTATAAACATGCCTGGTGACTTCAAGAACAGAAAGAAAGCTGATGTGGCTAAGGAGTAGAGTGTGAGAGAGACAGAGGTATGAGATGGGGGTCAGAGAGATGGGCAAAAGTCAGATCATGCAGGGGCTCGAATATCATGGTAATGATTTTATTATAAGGACAACAGGGAGCCACAGAAGGATTTCAAGTGATATGATTAACATGATTGCTAAGTTGTGATTCTAAGCTTAGAATTCAGAACTTCTGAATCCTGGACCTATGTACTTCCATACAAAGCAGGTGTCAGAGTTGGGGCTAGAACCTAAGCTGTGAGGCTCCCACTCCTGTGATGGAGTGAACCCAGCTTCATAATGGTGGCTCATAATATCAGGCCCTCAGATGATACAACACGGAATCACATCCACTTAAGCGGGCCTTTGTTGTTCCATCTCTAGACTGGGGATGATATAACCTCTCATCCAGTGAGGAGGTGGAGGGGCAGAGACCCATGGGCCTTCAGGCCCAGGGAGCATGTAGTCTGGGACTGCTGAGCATCACCAGTGGTTCACGTCAGTCTGAGTACTCCAGCTGTCAGCTTGGCAGTGTCTGTCTATTCGTTTAATAAGAGAAAATTGTGATATTGCCTTGTCTAGTGCAAGAGGATGGTGTGGTTATGTGCAGTGACAAGGGAGAGGTCAACAGGGGTTTTACTTTGTTTTCAGCATCATCCAGAAAAGTCGCAGGGCAAGAAGACTACATACAACTTGATTAGCAGAGTTTTGTTTGTTGTGTTTGCGTGAAAAGGATGATGGATTTTCCCACACGGGAGGCCTTTGCAAAGGGTTCTATGATCTCAATAAATGGGCAGTAAGTGCAAATATCGGGGTCACTGTTCTGAAGATGGTTCAGGACTTACCCACAGGCTCGAAGCTTTGCTCCTCCTTGCCCTCCCAATTTCTTCTCTTAAAAGAGAACTCCATTCTGGGGACATGGTTCCCCTTTGCCCTGGGCTGTCTCTGTCCAGGGCATGTGGACCAGGCAGTCCTCAAGGTCTTCCATAGCTTGTGCACCTTGTGCCTTTGCACACCGGGTGCATGGTCCCCCAGCACAGACAGCCCCTCAGTCCCCAGCCTGTCCTTTCTTTGAGCCCTGCAGATCCCAATTCCATAGGTTGCCTTGAGGACAGCAGAGACCGTCCCTTTCTGGCTGATCACGAAGTGAGATTTTGATGTTATTAATGTGTATTCATATGTTCCCTTCCTTCTCCCAAAAGGAGTGGGGGAGGGAAATGTTAGGGAACAGAGATGGGGTGGGGTTGACCTGTGATCATGTGGGTGGGGGAAGGGAAAGAGGAGATTTACACAGTGAAGCCTGACGAAGCCAGGGAAATGGAGAAGACTCAACGGGAAGCGGGTAAACAACAGCGTTTGTGCATCACAGAATTGCACCTTCTCTGAGTCCACAGTTTCACCAGTCTGTCCCCGCCCCCCCCCGCCCCCCCAAGCCTGGCGCCTCTTAGCAATTCCCCAGCTGTCAGCTCCCTACCTGCCTGCTCTGGCTGCTCGGCTCAGAGCTGCTCCCCTGGGCCTCTGGCTGGCTTGTCAGTGGGCTGCGTCAGCATCACACCACACTGTCTCCCGTTGGCCCGGTGATCAACGCCTGACGGCTGGCCCTCTCTCTCCTCTCAGCTGGGGCCAATGGGAGTCAGGGGAAGGTTTTGGTTACAAATGAAAATAAAATAAATAAGTCATACTCCTGCACTCAGGAGTCTGGGAGAAACATCTTCATGGCCTCGTAAATCTTTCCTTTTAAATTTGTCCTTCTCCTTCTAGATGCCCCTCCCAACCCCCCTCCTGTACTTGGCTGCCCCTTACAGTGCAGGGAATACAAATTGAGAGGCTTGGACTTAGGCTCCATGTCGGGAACTACCCCCTTCCCAAAAGCATTTATGCTGTGTGTGTGTGTGTGTGTGTGCGTGCATGAGGGGAGGAGCCAGCTAGATAGAACAAGTGACAGCTTGTTCCTATTGCTACTCTTTGACCTTTGTGACAAGTCACCTAGCCCCCCTCCCAGGTTCCCCCTCCACCCTGGCTAACTACCTCCAAAGCTCTTGGTTTCTTTATTTCTTCCCACTACAGGGGGTTCGGATGATTAACTACAATGCCCTATTTTAAGACGCTTGGAAGTTTTTCTTAAATACACATTAGGCATTTTATTAAAGCTCATTGACTTCACATCTTTTGCGTAAGACCTTGACCTCTGTTTAAAGACATATGCTTAAGGCAGGGGGTGCTATTAATCTCATATACCTGAATGTGAAAAGCAGTTCCCATAAGTTGGACCTCGGAGTGTCAGGGGAGAGAGCCAGAACTGCTGAAGACATCAGGGAAGACAAGATGGACAAGGGGCTGAGGGGTGGAAGCTGGAGAAAGTCTTAAACCACTTTGTTGGTTTGCCTAGGGTTGCCCAGGGCCTTTTTTGAAGAGGATTTGCCCTGTTCATCAGCAGGGATGTCCTCTGGGCAGATGCAGTGGTGGTTGGAAGAGAGCATGGGCACAGGGGCCATGGGATTAGAAAGGGAAGAAAGTGAGAGAGTGGCTGCTTGGCAAATGAGTACCCCACCGAGGGATCCCCTTAGTCTTAAAAAGTTTTTCATTTTAGGATAGTGTGGACAATCCTTGGCCACTGCTATCCTACACTCTTTTTCCTACCTCACTTCAATGCATAATGCATGAGGACAATGGAGGTCAGTCATCCATTAACTGTGTCCAGAGGAGGTCACCTTGTCAGTATCTTTGGCTGTGAGGGGTTGAGGAAGGATTTGTCCCTGATGTGTTGCCTTATGGGGTTGAGAAGGAGGAATATACTGTGGAAGGGTTAGGGACAAGTTGTCTAACTTCTTCCAAGATGGGAAGAGTAGAGGCCCCACACAGCAATGGGGCTGCCCTTGGGGGGATGTCAAGATGGAGCCATGGTGGTTCAAGAGGGCAGACAGGTAGGATGTCTGCTGCCACTTAAATATCACCCAGGAAGAGTTCACTGTGTTCAGATGCATATATATCTTTATCTCTCTGAGCTTTTTCTGTCTGCTTCCCCTTCATGGTTGCCATGTTAAGGTGGCAGTGAGGTTTTCATAGACTGTACTTTTGTTGAGTGGAGTAATTTCCAGATTGGGTTGGGGACCAGATGAAATAACCGTCATTACAGAGACTCTGGGTGCCTTGTAGAGGTGGATTTGCTACAAAGCTAGTGAAGTTTAAGCTTTAGGGTCTCTCATTTGCGTGGGCTCTGTCTATGGCTCTGAGGTTGGCCAAGGAATGTTAACACTGGGAGCATCATCTTCCCTTGGAAGGACAAATCTCAGGGAGAGGCTTAAGTAGGTCCCATATATTTGGAATGTGTTCAAGAAGGGAGGCACAGGTTTTGAGTCTACATTTATCCTTGACCCCATAGACTCCTTGTTCTGTGTAGAGGGACACAAAAGGAGGAGAGGCGTGTAATCCTGTAAAGTACAGATTCCCTCTTCACTGGGCTAACGGTGGTTCCGATAGTATCCCAATAGTATGCCTAAGATTGGAAGTTCATATGTATACAGGGAGTAAAAACATTTCAGATGTGCCCAGCCAGAAGCTAGTTCATGGAAATTCTTCCAAATCCTATATCTCATATGTATGAAAGAAACTTGATAAAGGTTTCCCCAAATTTGACAACTACCTTAGTAGTTTATATAACAATATCAAGAATGAGGTTTGGAACTGAAAAAACTTTCCTAAACTATCAATAATAACAGGCAAATTTTGATCTGCCAAGTTAGAGGGAAAACTGAATTATCCTTCTGCTTTCTCTGTAAGAAAGATATGACAAAATCATTGTCATGTGAAGAAGTCATCAAAGAACAAGCAGCCCAAAATGTAGAGGAAAAAGTATTATAGAGGCATGTCAGAAAGTTAATTAATAAAAATATTACTGAGGCACCTGGGTGGTACAGTCAGTTGAGCATCCAACTCTTGGTTTTGGCTCAGGTCATGATCTCAGGGTCATTAAATGGAACCCTGCATCGGGCTCTGTGCTCAGCAAGGAGTATGCTTGAGACTTTCTCTCCCTTTCCCTTTGCCCCTCCCCACCTCAAATAATAAATAAATAAACCTTTTTAAAAAATACTACTTTGGGGGGTACTTGTTATATATGTGGTATTTATCCTGTCTTTAAAATGAGCTGTTTTACTTCCTCATTCTAAATTTATAATCTTTTCTATTTGTACTTAATTTTTTATTTGTACAATAGCATTTTTTTCTCAAAGGGTCTTCCAAGTTTTATAAAATTCAGACTGCGCAAAACCTGTACCAGCCCCTGAAACTCTAATTTTTTCAGGGTAACAGTATTCAATGTCCTTTAGGGCAGTAGAGGGGAAAGAAATTACTGTAGTCACTTCATGCGGCTGACATCCTCAGTGGATTGGGCCATGTAGGCTGAGTCCAAGTTTAAAATGTTTATGAGACTTGGGATGTTTACCAAACTTGCAAAGTCATATGATCTTGAATAAGCCACTGAACATCTTGGGTTTTGGATTCTTCATCCATAAATGGAGAGGGTTAGACAAAATGCTTTCTAGTTTGCTTCCCAGCGCTATGTCCTGTGCTTTTCCCACTGAAAACTGAACTCAGCATTAACAACCCGAGGTGGAGGGACAGTACAATAAAGCTGAGGACTGTTGCTAGCAATATCTAGATCCCCAGATAATGTCACCCCTAAACAGCATCCAATCCAACAACTTCTTCCAATAGCCCCACCTCAATAAAGGGGCGACATGCAATTTACACAACATACATGCTTTTGTAAAGTCATATATTTCTGAATTGGGGTACATAATGGATATACTAAAGAGGTTTAAGAAAGAGAATCTATCATGAAATTCTCATCAGTAAATGTAAGAAAATGTGATTTTATAAAAGGATTCTTCAAGTGGATTCCATCTATGTAAAGATATTCACACCTCATATATAATTTCTTAAAATTCATATATTCAGATTTATGTTATGTGAAACCACATTAGCAACAGGCAAAAATGACAAGTAGGAGAGCAAGCTTTGATCTGAGAATGGGGATGATGGGATAAGATGGAGAGATTTGAGGTCTGGAAGTTTAATATATGGGTTGAATAAGACCCTACTCTCCCCAAATATCTGGGTGATACCAAGCTGAATGACAGATCTTAGAACGTGTCTCAGGTGCCATGCTTACTCCTACTTTGGTTACAACATCTTCTGGCACGGGAAATAGAGCCAAGACAATTCCATGCATTACTATAAATGGGACTGTTTCTACATATTGTGTATAATATGTTCAGAACCTACAGCATTCATATATGTGCCTAACTAGAAGATCCATCCAATAATGCAACCAAAAGACCTCTGCCCAAAGGAGTTACGATTTCCCAGCTCTAACAAACAAATAAACTTCTCCGACTCCTTGCAATTGTTCAAGATAACATTTTTTCCTCTTCTGTCACTATCATTGGGAAATGATATGCACTAACCCCTCACCCCACACCCCCACCCCCCAGCCCACCTTAAAATACACACTAGTTGGGTGCATATGTTATTCTGAGGCAATAATGGCTCTGAGTATACAGTTATTCATTCTGCTGCGTCACTGTCTCCCTGGATCAATATCTGGCGTGGGAAGTGCTAACTTGGAACTGAGGCTCCTTCCTCCTTCCTCTTGCAGAGGAGCAGGGTCTCCCTGGACTGGGGCAAACACCTGTGCATTTACCATTTCTCTTTTCCTCCTATTTCCATCTTTCTTCATCAGCTGAAGCTGACCCTATTTTTGAGGATGAATTTAAGAATGAAGGACTTAGATCTTTTTTTTTTCTTCCCTCCCCTGTAAAAATTTCATTTTAAAGTGAGGAAGTAATCGTGTCCTCAGTGGATTGGGCCATGTAGGCTGAGTCCAAGTTTAAAAATATTTGTGAGACTTGGGATGTTTACCAAACTTGCAAAGTCATATGATCTTGAATAAGCCACTGAACATCTTGGGTTTTGGATTTTTCATCCATAAACTGAGAGGGTCAGACAAAATGCTTTCTAGTTTGCTCCCCAGCACTGATGTCCTGTGCTTTTCCCACTGAAAACTGAACTCAGCATTGATAACCAGAGGTAGAAGGATACTCCAGTATAAGCTGAGGACTTTTTTGAGCTCTCATCCCTTTGCCCAGGCACTGTTCTGTAGAGTTTAAGCACATGAATCTGGGGAAAGACTGCACTCCAATATTTCCAGTTTGTGTGTCCTTGGGCAAGTCACTTAACCTTTTTAGTTTGTATTTTATTTTATTTTTTAAAAAAGATTTTATTTATCCATTTGACACAGAGAGAGAGAGAGAGGGAAGGAAGGAAGGAAGGAAGGAAGGAAAAAGAAAAAGAAAACCCATCCAAGGTTGTACAGAACATAGGGGAGACACGAAGAGCATAGATCCTGACTAACACTCATTGAGAATTAACTGCGTATCTATCAGCCACGCTAAGACTTTGACATGCATTATGTCATCTAATCACATAACTCCTCAGGGAAATACACTTTTAATCCCTGTTTTTCAAATTGTGAAATTATGGTTTTAAGAGGTTAAGCAAGGGGCACCTGGGTGGCTCAGTCAGTTATGCATCTGCCTTCGGCTCAGGTCATGATCCCAGGGTCCTGGAATCGAGCTCTTTTTTTCTTTTTCTTTCTTTCTTCCTTCCTTCCTTCCTCTCTTTCTCTCTCTTTCTTTCTTTCTTTCTTTCTTTCTTTCTTTCTTTCTTTCTTTCTTTCTTTCTTTTCTTTCTTTTTCTTTTCTTTCTTTCTTTCTTTCTTTCTTTCTTTCTTCTTTCTTCTTCTTCTTTCTTTCTTTCTTTCTTTCTTTCTTTTCTTTCTTTCTTCTTTCTTTCTTTCTCTTTTTCTTTCTTTCTCTTTCTTTCTTTCTTTCTTTCTTTCTTCTTTCTTTCTTTTTCTTTCTTTCTTTTTCTTTCTTTCTTCTTTCTTTCTTTCTTTTCTTCCTTCCTTCCTTCCTTTCTTCTTTCTTTTTCTTTCTTTCTTTCTTCTTTCTTTCTTTCTTTCTTTCAGCGTGGATATACTAAAGAGGTTTATAGGGGGCAATAGATTGGCTTAGATTTCTATTATTAGCCCTTTGGCATTGTATTGTTGTTTGTTTTTTTTTATTTTTATTTTTTATTTATTTTTTATTTATTTTTTAAAGATTTTATTTATTATTTGAGAGAGAAGAGAATGAGAGATAGAAAGCACGAGAGGGAAGAGGTCAGAGGGAGAAGCAGACTCCCTGCTGAGCAGGGAGCCCAATGTGGGACTCGATCCTGGGACTCCAGGATCATGACCTGAGCCGAAGGCAGTCGCCTAACCAACTGAGCCACCCAGGCGCCCCGTATTGTGTTTTTTAATTTTCTTTTGAGTCTCTCTTCTGGACCACCATCTCCCTCACCTCCTTACATCCCATAGATACTCACCTTGATTGTGAGTTCTCAATGGTCAATAGAGAGTGCATTTATGTCTTATCCCCAGTTCCCGACTTTGGGATATGTCTAATAAATGTCTTTTAAGTGATTTCCTTTCTATATTCTGATCAGATTCTTGTCTTGCTGTTTTTATTAGAGTTCTACATTCTGAAAATTTTCTTGTTTTGGCAATGGAGTCTATGTTTGTAAGATATTCCTGTAAGACTTTGTCCTAAAACATTTCCCAAAGTACATATGACTTGCAGGACACTAGCCGAGTGGGAGATATCAGGAGAAAAGATTTCTATGGTTGTCTGTATCCTCTCTGGTGTTTTGTGAGGAGTGAACACTTATAAAGGATTATCTGGTGGGTGGGTGGGGGAATGACCTCTGACCTCCTAAATGTTTGTAAGCAAGGTTCAAATTTGGCCACCAGGATTAGTGCCATTTCTGCCACACCTTTTTCCACTTCTTCTCTTCCTTCTGATATCCAACAGTGTGATGCCTTCCCCCACCTTTTCCATCAGTAGCCTCCCCCTAAAAACATAATTTTTCATTGGCCACTCCACAAAGGTTTGTCATAGTAAATTCAGTCATTTTAAGCTAATCCCTTTAGTTAAGAGACGTTGGAAACACTGACCTAGGTAGTGATTCTTTTTTCCCCCAAATTTGAAATTTTATTTAAAAATATATTTTTTAAAGATTTTATTTATTTATTTATTTGACAGAGAGAGACACATGAGAGAGGGAACACAAGCAGGGAAGCGGGAGAGGGAGAAGCAGGCTTCCCACCGAGCAGGGAGCCTGATGCAGGGCTCGATCCCAGACCCTGGGACCATGACCTGAGTGAGCCGAAGGCAGACGCTTAACGACTTTTGATTTACAAAAAGTTATAAAGATAGTACAGAGAGTTTCCTATATATTCCTCATCCAGTTTCACCTTTTGTTGACATCTTACAGTACTACACTGCTCCAAATAAAGAACCAGCATTGGTAGATTACATTGCTATTAGTTAAATTGCATACTTTGTGTAGATGTGCTCAGTTTCCCCCCAAATGTGTCATTTCTGCTCCAGAATCCCACCCAGGATACCACATTACATTATTCATCATATCTCCTTAGTCTCTCCTGTTTTTTGACAGTTTCTCAGACTTTTCTTGCATTTAATGAAGTTGGCAGTTTTGAGGAGTACTGGTCAAATATTTTATGGACTGTTACTCAATTAAAAAATAGTAACTTTATTGAAAGATAGTTTATATACTAAAGAGTTCACCCAGTATTCATTTTTTAGTATAGTCACAGATGTTTGCAACTATCACCACAGTCAATTTTAGAATATTTTCATCACCTCAAAAAGAAACCCTTTGGCTATCACCTTTCCATATTGCCACTCTCCCTTGTCCTAAGCAACCACTAATCTACTTTCTATCATTATGGATTTGCCTCTTCTGGATATATCATATAAATGGAATCATATAATGTATGGTCTTCCAGGACTGGCTTCTTTCATTTAGCATAAGGGTTTCAAGATTCACCCATGTTGTAGACTATATCAATACTTCACTTTTTCATGGCCAAATAAAATGCCATTGTTTGGCTATACCATATTTTATTTATTCATTCATTGGTTGATGGACATTGGGTTGTTTTCACCTTTTTGGCTATTATGAATCATGATACTGTAAACGTTCATGTACAAATTTTTGTGTGGACATATGTTTCATTTCTCTTAGATATGTATCTAGGAGTGGAATTGCTGGGTCATATGGTTACTTTATATTTAATCATTTGACAAAGTGCCAGAATGTTTTCTAAAGTGATGCTTTAAATTCCTACTGCAGAGTATGAGGGTTCCAATGTATCCATATCCTCACGAGCACTTGTTATAACCCACCTTTTTGGTTGTAGCCATCCTAGTGGGTGTGAAATGGTGTCTTCTTGTGGTTTTGTTTTGTATTTCTCTGAGGACTAATGGTGTTGAGTATCTTTTATTGACCATTTGAGCATCCTCTTTGGAGAGATATCTATTCAAACTCTTTGCCTCTGATTTTAAAATTAGGTTATTTGTCTTTTTCTTAATCAGTTATAAGAGTTCTTTATATATTCAGGATACAAGTTCCTATCAGATATATGGTTTGTAAATTTTTTCTTCCATTCTGTGGGTTGTCTTTTCACCATCTTGATAGTGTCCTTTGAAGCACAGCTATTCTAAATTTGAAGTCCCATTTACCTATTTGTTTCTTTTGTTGCTCATGATTTTGTTGTCTGTCTTAAAATTACTTACCAAATCCCAAGTCATGCAGATTTGCTCCTATATTTTCTTTTAAAATTTTATTATTTTGGTTTTTTACATTTAGGACTTTGATCCATTTTGTGTTCATTTTCATATATGGTATAAGGTAAGGATACTATTGCATCCTTCTGCATGTATCTATTCAGTTGTCCCATTTGTTGAAAAGACTACTCTTTTCCCATTGAATGTTCTTGGCACCCTTTTCAAAAGTCAGTTGGCCAGCAACACAGGGGTTTATTTCTGGACTCTCACCTTTATTTTTTTATTTTTTAAGTTTCAAATTAATTAATTTTTTGTAGAGAGGGAGAGAGAGAGAGAGAAAAGGGGGGAGGGGCTAAGGGAGAGGGAGATAGAGAATCCCAAGCAGTCTCCATGCCCAGCATGGAGCTCCAGGCGGGGCTCCATCTCACAATCCTGAGATCATGACCCAAGCTGAAATCAAGAGTTGGACACTTTAACCGACTGAGCTACCCAGGTGCCCCTGGACTCTCAATTTTATTCCACTGATCTCTGTGTCTATCTACATGCCAGTATCACACTGTTTTGATTACTGTTGCTTTGTAATAAGTTTTGAAATTGGAGAGTGTGAGTCCTCCAACCGTTTTATTTTTTGAGGTAGATTTGACTATTCTGATCCCTTCCAATTCCCTGTGAATCTTAGGATCAGCTCGTCAATTTTTATGAGAAAGACAGATGGGAATCTGTTGGTATACAAATTAAACTGAAAATGTAGATCATTTGGGGTATATTGCCATCTTAATAATATTAAGTCGCCCTATTCATGAATGTGGGGTGATTTCCCACTTATTTAGATCTCAATTTCTTATAATAATGTTGTATAGCTTTTAGGTTATAAGTTTTTCACTTTTGTTATAGTTATTCTTAAATATTTTATTATTTTCTTTGAGAGAAGCTAATAGGATAAAGGGCAAGTATATTTGTATAGCCTTCGTTATATTAACCTTATTTTTTTATTTCTGATTTTTTGCATTTGTTCCTGTGAATCAGAGTTACCATCTGAAACTTTCCTTAGCCCCAAATAATTTTGCTCTCACCCACCTCCTTGGTGCTGTTATTGGCAAATATATTGCTTTTCTATATATTGCAGGCTTACCAATACACTACATGAATATTGTTTTATGCAATTGAGTTTAAAATCAGTTAAGAGAAGAAAGGACAAGAAATACACATGTATGGTATCTTTTATAATTACATAATTACTTTTACCAGTGCTCTTTATTTTCTAGTATGGATTTGAATGACTGTTTTGGGCCATTTGCTTTCAGCCTAAAAATGTCCTTTAGTATTTTTTGTAAGGCAAGTCTGCTAGCAACAAAATCTTTGCTTTTGTTTGTCTGGGAGTATCTTTATTTCACCACCACCCCCCCCCCTTTTTTAAGATTTTATTTACTTATTTGAGAGAGAGAGTGTATGAGCATGAGCAGGAGGGGAGGAACAGAGGGAGAGGGAGAAGCAATGAGGGCTAGATCCCAGGACCCTGAGATCATGACCTCAGCCAAAGGCAGATATTTAACTGATTGAGCCTACCAGGCGCTCCTGGATATAGGATTCTTGTTTGAAAGATTTTTATTTGAATACTCTAAATATGTTAGCCCATTGCCTTCTGGCTTCCAGGAACCCTTTTGAGAACTCACCTCTTCATCTTATTGGAGTTTCCTTATAAATGATGTGTTGATGTGTCATTTTTCTCTTGCTGATTTCAAGATTTGTCTTTAGCTTTCATCATTTTTACTATTTGTGGATCTCTTTGTGTTTATCCTAGGAGTTCACTGTGCTTTCTGGATGTGTATAGATTACATATTTTTCCTGCTCCTTTTCTCTACTCCACTTCTGGGACTCCCATTATGCATATGTTGGTGCAGTTAATGGTGTCCCACATTTCTCTGATGCTCAGCTCATTTTTCTTTCTTCTTCTTTCTAAAAATTTTCTTCAGATTGCATAAACTCTATCAATCCATCTCTAAGTTTGCTCATTCTTCTGCCAGTTCAAATCTGCCGTTGAGCCCCTCTAGGGAATTCATTTCAGTTATTATGCTTATCAACTCCAGAATTTTCATTTGATTCTTTTAAAAAAATAATTTCTCTTTTTTAATTGATATTCTCTATTTGATGCAACATTGTCAGTATATCTTTTACCTATTTAACCAGGGTTTCCTTGTTTTTTGAGCATATTTAGAATGGCTACTTTGAAATCTTTTTATATCCAACATCTGGTTACTTTCAGTCAATTTCTGTGCCTGCTTTGTAAAAAGCACTAAAGGTCATACTTTATTGTTTCTTTGCATATATCATAATTTTTTTAGAAACCGGGCATTTTAGATAATGGAGTGTAGCAATTCTAAGTGCTAGTCTCTCCAGGCATTGTTATGTTTATTTGCTTGTTTACTTGTTTAGTGACTGGCCACATTGTTTTAGTGAAATCTATTTCCCCTCACCATCTGACCCCTCGCACAGTGTCAAGTCTCTGATGCTGCTCTTCAGGGGTGCAGTGCTCACTGTCATCCTGGGATGACTGTGGTTTTGGCTGGGCTCTCCTTGACTCTTTTTCTGACTACACTTAGCTATTAAATTCAATTAATTGCTGGCTGATTGCTCTGTTGTTTTCAACAATGCCCTGAGGCATAAATCGCTTCACAGACTAATCCAATCAAATTCAGGCTCCTTTGAAGGGAAAATTCTGAGGTCAGGTGTTTGCAATTTGTTCTTACCCCAGGAGGGTAAGATGTCTCTTTCACCCATTTCTCTACAGTAAACTAGCTGTCCTGCAGTTTATTCTGTATCTCCAATGACTCTATCAATCTTCTTCCAGCTGCCTTTTGTCATAACTTCCACTATTTTGAGAGCAGCCTTAGGCTTGAATTTCTTCATACCCTATTTCAAATGTCTGTTTCTTTGGGGAAGGATTTGGAGCTCTCTGTTCTATGGTTTACTACTTCCCTCAGGCAAAATCTGTGAGCCACAGATCTGGTGCTGGAGGCAGGGACAATGGTGTGCTCCTTTTTGAGGGATACCCCTGCTTTAGGAGCTGAATGGTTGGTGACTGGGAAGAGTAGCAGCTCCAGGTCACCTCAACTTGCCTCTCTTGGCCTGGAACTGAGCCCGGCAAACATAACTGGGGACACAGTATTCTCAGCAGCACTGTGACCAAGGTAGAGCCTCTGTGCTATGAGTTGGGGCTGGGTAGAAGAAGGGTACTCACAAACTCTTGGCCACATTCACATGGTACTTAGCTTTATCAGTGGTGGCTGGGGGAAGGTGAGAAATGTCACTGTCTTGCCTGTCCCAGGGAAACAGTCTCTTGACTGGTAGCTGGAAGGAGAAGGAGTCCTGTGTTCTTGGCCACAGCAGTCTGGAATGGAGTCTACCTCACTGAGCCTGGAGATGGGAGGAAGCGTGTGGGTCTTGGTTCAAATACTACTACTTACAGTTCTTATGGAGTTTTAGTAGATTTTTGTGAATGATTTTTTCTTCCTTTGCTATATACAGGTAGAAACATTTCCACAAACTTTAAAACATGTTTTAAAAAATAGTTTTAACCAGTTTTGCCTGAGGAGTGGGTCTGCAGAACTCTTCATACTGTCATGCCTAAAGTGGAATTCCTTAACTCTAGGGAGTGATTATCAGTAGGAGAGCATATCAGAATGCCCTGTTCAGCAACAGAGAAAGTAACTTGTGCATGAGCTGTGAGTATCAGTGTGACATTTCCCATGGTTGTGTTGGGATGGAAAGAAGGCTAAATATGACTGGGATTCTTTCCTGCAATCAGGAAGGTGCTTGCAGAGAGAAACAGATATGCTGCCTATGCAGTGAATGGCCTTCGATCCCAAGTAGATGAAGAATATAGTTTTTTAGTTAATTTAAAGTTATGTAAGGAATTAAGAGTGCAGCTTCTGTGGTCTGACTGCCTGAGTTTTTCTTTTTGGCTTTACTCTTTGCTGTTTGACTTTAGGTAAGATACTTAACCTTCTGTACTTCTGTAAAATGGGATAATATAATAGTTTCCACTTTAATGGATGTCAGCCATCATGCAGGTCATACACATTGTAGGCTTTTGAGTTTTGTTAGATAAATGGAATCGTCTAATGATAAACATGGAATATCAGTTTTCAAAGAAATAATTAATAATGTATTCAATTATGATCAGTGTAGTTAAGTGTTTCTGGGGTGATTCAGAAAGCACTTAAGCATTTTACAGGAACCCAGCATCATGCCTTTGAGAGGAAGAGGTGAGGGAGATGGACTGAATCCAATCTGGCCCAGTGACATCCCCCAGAAGTTAATTTTGTAATGACATCTTAAAATCTACTTAGCTTACTTACCTTTTCTCCCTTTTCTAAAACAAGAATGTCAAATGTATGAAGAAAAAACCCTCTATTGTTTGGATGCTTTGTATATGGCATTTTGTTGTGTTACAAACACAACAGCAAATGTCAGAGCCTTTTCTGAGCAGTTGGATTAGAAGAGCTATAAGGTACCCTCCCATCCGAGAGTGTGCAGTGCTTTGTATCAGCCTCACCAATACTTCTCCCTCCTGTCTTATCACTGCACTGCCAAGAAACAGCCCACAGAGCCGCTTTAGTGAAGTAAAGCTTACTCTTACTCCTTCTGTGATCATCATAAATTCATCATTTCCAGCTGTTCCTGAACTCATTTCTACCTTTCTTTTTTGTGCCTTACAAATTGTGTAGCTTGGGGGTGGCAAGGGGATAACTTCAGTAAGGAAGCTATTGCCAAAAACATAAAATGAAAGAACCACTTTTCTTTGTTTCAAATACACCATCTCAGAGGATTTCTTTCTTTCTTTTAAATTACATCTCCTAATTAGGTCATGCCACTGGAGGTGACCTACATTTCAGAAGCCAACAAGCAACAACAGAGAAGCAGGGAAATGGGTGGGAGACAAAAAAGCATGGCTTCAAAATGGCTTCAAGTTCAGCTTTTCTCAAGTGATTTGCTTGTGATGGAAGTTTCCATAAACTTGATCTTTAAGTGAGAGATATGCTTGTTGGCTCAATGCAATATTCTGAAAGCTTATCTATCAGGGTACATGGTATTGAGATAAAATCATTGGGCATGGTTGAAGATACAAAGAAATAAGAAATGATACCTGCCCTCAAAAAGTTTGCAACCTAGTTGAGAAGTAAAGATTTTCCCAAGAAGAGTTAAGAAATATGAGCTAGTATCTGATAATAAGAGTTGTATTATTTATCTATTGCTGCTGAAAAAATTGCCCCATCACCTAGTGTGTAAAATAATAGATATTTATTATCTCATATAGTTTTTGTGGCTTTGGAATCTAGAAGTAGATTAGGTAGGTGGTTCTGGTTCAAGGACTCTTACAAGGTTACAGTCAAGATCTCAGCCAGGGCTACAGTCATCTGAAGGTTTGAGTAGGGTTGGAGGATATGGTTCCAAGTTGGCTCACTCTCATAAATGGGGAGTTGGTGATGACTGTTACCATGTGTACTTCTCCATAGGGTTTCCTGAATGTTCTAATGACATGGCACCTGGCTTCTCCAAGAGTGAATGGTCCAAGAGAGCAAGGCAGATGCTGCAGTCTTTTACAACCAGCCTGAGAAACCACACATCATTTCCATCATATGCTATTGGTAACAGAGATTAGCCTTCTCAATATGGGAGGGGGCTACACATACACAAGGGTATTAATATCATGAGGTGGGCAGCACTATGGGGAGGCTGGCTACTACAGGGGTCGAATGATTTGCTTAGAATTTAGGAGCTATAGAAATTGAGAAGTAAAAGAGAGTGACCGTGGATAGGAGTGGTGGAATTGTGTTTTAGGGCTGCCATAACAAATAACTACAAACTGGGTGATTTGAAACAACTGAAGTTTATTCTCTCATAGTTCTGGAGACTAGATATGTAAAGTCAAGGTGTTGCAGTGTTCACTCTGAAAATTCTAGGGGAGAAATTTGCTTGCTTCTTTCCTGGCTTCTGATGAATGCATCTCTGTGTCCATCTTTACATGGCATTCTTCTCCCTGTGTGTCTGTATGTCCTCACATGACCTTCTTATAAGGATGCCAGGCATTGGATTTAGTGCCCACCCTATTAGTATCATTTCATCTTTACTAATTACATCTGCAAAGACCCTGTTTCCAAATAAGTTCACCCATAAGTACCAAGGGTTAGGACTTCAACATATATTTTTGGAGAACACAATTCAACCCACAACAAGTGATCAGGAAAAGGAGTCATGAGGAAATAGGATGGGACTTTCACGTGTGGTTAAAATTTGGATGGAAAAAAAATAACATTCTAGGTGGGTGAGGTGTGATTGCAAAAGAAGATGAAAGAGAAGGGGAAGAGGAAGGTAAGAAACCATGAGTTTTATTCAATAAAATCAAACACAAGTAGGTCAGTCTGATTAGCAAGGAGTTTTTTGTTGTTGTTGTTGTTGTTTTTGGAAGGCTTCCAATGCAGGGCTTGAACTCATGACCCTGAGATTGAGACCTGAGCCAAGATCAACAGTCGTATGCTTAACAGACTGAGCCACCAAAACACCCCTAGAAAGGAGTTTTTATGTGAAGAAAGTGGTGGGACTTTAGTTTGAAAAATTAGGCTATGAATATATTGTGGAAAGTCTTACAAGATATGCTAAGAAATTTGAACTTTATCCTGCGGGCAATGATGATTTGAGATTTTTCTTTTTTTTTCTCTCCCCTCCTTCCCTTTCCTCCCTCCCTCCCTCCCTTCCTTCCTCCCTCCCTCCCTCCTTCCCTTCCTTCCTTCCTTCCTTCCTTCCTTCCTTCCTTCCTTCCTTCCTTCCTCCCTCCCTTCCTTCCTTCCTTCCTTCCTTCCTTCCTTCCTTCCTTCCTCCCTCCCTTCCTTCCTTTCTCTCTTTCAGAAGACTGTAACTGCACTTATTTATTTTTATTATATTTAATGAGGAATAACCTACATACATAAAAGTGCACAAATCTCAATAAATGTTTCTTTTTTTTAAAGTTTTTTTTTTAAAGATTTATTTATTATTTATTTTGAGAGAGTGAGAATGAGAGAGAGAGAGAGAGTACATGAGAGGGGGGAGGGTCAGAGGGAGAAGCAGGCTCCCCGCTGAGTAGGGAGCCCGATGTGGGACTCGATCCCGGGACTCCAGGATCATGACCTGAGCTGAAGGCAGTCGCTTAACCAACTGAGCCACCCAGGCGCCCTCAATAAATGTTTCTTAACACACATATGCACACATACACATCCATGTAAATACCTCCAAGATTAAACTATAGAACAATTCCGGCACTCCAGAAGGTGCCTTTGTGCTTCTGCCTAAGCCACTATTATGTCTACCACTGTAGCCTGTTCTTAAATTTCATATAAATGGAATCATCCTGTATATACTTTTATGTCTATTTCCTTTTGCTCATTATTGCCTGTGAGATTTATCCACATTGTTTTGTGTAGCAGTAGTTGGTTCCTTTTTTTACTGTATAGTAACCCATTGTATGAATACATCACATTTTATTTATACTTTCTACTATTGATGGACACCCTTAAGACTTTTTAAAGTATGGAATGGCTCAATGAAAAGAAAAACTGTTTGTGGCTCATGTTTTTGGATAAATGAATACACTGCAGGTGGGTTGAATTGATAGAGGAGGGTCTCTAAAACTTTACGGTATACAAGTATCACATGGGGGAAGCTTATTAAAAATTCAGATCCTGGAGAGCCAACACCAGATATTTTAAGATACAAGTCTGGGGTCTGGCAATTCTGTATTTTTAATAAGCTCACTTGGTGATTTTCTTGGGGGTGATCTTTGGACCATCCTTTGAGAAATACTGAGGAAGAGTTTGGAATTTAGGAGACAGGAATTGCACAGTCAAATTACTTTTTTTAACTTATGTGTCTAAGGATCACCTGAACTAGGATGTTGGCCCTAGGGATGGAAAGGAAGGGAGGGCTATGGGATGGAAAAGGCAGAAGGAAGACTCATCAGGCATTGTTGACAGACTGCCAGTGAGGAGCACGGGAAACAGATGAGTCTAAAATGACTCTGAAGTGTCATGCCAGGATCACTGGGAAAAAAAAAAAAAGGTGACATCATTTACAGAAATAGGAAAGTCAAGCTAAAGAACTTGTTTTATGGAGCTGATTGGTTCAGGGCAGCCGTGTTGTTTGAGAACATGATGTAGACCTGTGATGACATTTGGATGGTCATTGAGGAAGCTGTGTGGGGGGTCACTCTTATTTTCTGATCAGACTGCTGCCATCTTGTTGAGCTTAATGTAGTCAAGGCCCTAAAACTACAATTTTTAGTGGTACTCCTCAAAGTCCTTCTGGTCTTCTCTCTGCTGCTAACCAAACCAATCCAGAAAGGAAGACAGGTATAATTTTGCTCCAAAGTTTCCAGGTAGACCCAAGACTTCTTTTGGTATTTGTTAGAGATTGTTCTGAGTATCCCTGTAGCTTAAAAACTCAAAGATTTAAAATTTTTGTCAAAATGTAAGTAAGGTATATCCGGTTGTTCTTTAATGATCTTGCTTTTATTTCCAGTTATTTCATGGAACCCTTGGCTGCACATATTCCTTCACATATAGGGTTGAGAGCCCCCCTCTCCTACCAATCTTTTCCTCTTCTTGAGGATATATGAAGCCAATTCCATTAGTCTTTCTGTGTGGGTCCAATTACCCAACCCTTTAATCATTTTTTGTGCCTCTCATCTGGAAATATGTGATTACATGCTTGACTAAGAGAAGCATTTGTTTTCGCAATACTGCATTGGCATTACTGGAAGTGCTGGAGGAGTGTAATCTACAGGGGTAGCTCGCTTTCACCATAGATGTGTTCCTTAAAACGTGCATGTAAAATCACCCTTTTGGGGTGAAATTGAATGATACTTTCCCCTTTGCTTGAACTACAGTCTCAGCAATGCTTTCAGTTTATTTCTCATTGACCTTCTTTGAGCTCTAACTTCTAACACTTTAATTGTGAAATATGTTCCTCTTTCTAAATTGTTAGTTGGTCACAACTATCCTTCTGCTCCTACAAAAACATGATAAAAATAAGTATTAAAATTGTTCTTTTTATCATGATGTAGCAATTATTACTTCCTCAAAGCTTGGATTTATCTAACTGGGAATTTGTAAAGTCACTTTAAGTCAAGGCAAGGGAAAATACCAGAGGGTCAAAACTCTGGCAAGAGTCTGGGTAGCAGCTAGAGGTCACTAATTCAAAATGAAAGGATACTGAGAATGACCCAACTTCTCCTTACCTCAGGAGATTTGTATGCCCCACCCCACCTGTTATGGAAGGCAGGACTCAATCCACCTGTTGGACCTGGGCGGGCTTATACAAGGAGATGGGAAGGGGGGTGCACAGCAAGCAAGGCTGGCCTTCACGTTCACAGATCACTTAAATTTGTGAATGGTCAAAGGAACGTACAATCATCCTTTATCTTGCTCCTCTGAATATCTGAAGAATGATAAGGGCAATTTCAGTTGTCACAGTATTTGCAGCCCAGAGAGGTTAAATTAGCAGCGAAGATGACATTGCAGGTAAGTGATAGGGTTAGGAGAAGAACCAAAGATTACAGATCTAGTGTGTTCTTGCCAGAAACCAGAGGGTCACAATCATGGTAATGTCAGGTTTGATAAAGATGTTTCTCATCAGCACAGCACGGATACACACCAGAGTCTTGTCTTTCCTCACAACCATCAGCATTTCTCGCCTCCACTTGGAGAAAGCATTACATACCCATTTCTCAGGAGAGTACGATAATGTATATAGGATATAAAGAGACAGCAGAGCCAGAATTGAGAATGATATTCAGTTTTCCTACCTATTCCTGTCAGATGACAGTGTATTTATCTATTGCCTCTTCTGGTTGTCCATGTTTATATCAGTGTTTCCCCCCCCAACCCAATTTCAGCATTGGGCTTGGTTTCTCCATTTGTGAACTTCCCTGTCTTGCTCACCAAGGAGATTCTGGGTTCCAGGCAGAGCAACGGTCTGGGTGAAGATGGCAGAGCTCCACGCTTCCCAAGTGGAATCAGACCAGGATGCATCAGCTTTGGTGCCTTTCTTGAAGAAAGTTCAGGCCAAGTGAAAATGCTCCACTTCTTAATTCTGGCAGCAGAACGAGAATTTGCTTTTACAACATCCTCTCAAATCCGAGTCATGCTCAGAGGTAGTTGCAGAATGTGTTTTTTCCCCCAGCTAGGTTGTTTTGCCAAAAGACAGCACAGTCTCTTCTAGGGAGTGAGGCTGTCTACACTTTTGGCAAACAGTTCATCTAACTAGAACCATGGACATCTCCTCCGAGGGATCCCTGGCTCTGTGTGACTGGGTTATGGCTAAGCTGAATAAGCACACACTAAAGGATATTTGGCTCAGAGAAACCATGGGCTTCCCCCTTCTTTGAGTGACAATCTTTTGTTCACCACACAGCATGAGAAGATGAGGGCTCTTCTCCGATTGTGAGTGCTCATTTCCTTGAGGGCTCTGCTTTCCTGCTCCCCTACTTAAACCCTATGCAGCACTTTGGGTCAGCTGTGTTTGGGAGAGAGCTATCTTAGCTGTAGTTTTATTATTCTTTTTTTAAGTAAGATTTTTACTGAAGTATAGCTTACATACAGAAAAGTGCAGAAATTCTAAGTGTATAGCTGGATGAATTTTCACAAAGTGAGACCAGATTGTATAAATGGCCTATAGATGAAGAAAGAGAAGATACCAGGTTCTCCAGAAGACCCCTCATTCCTCCCCCTCCCGCCTCTTTCCCCCAAGGGTCATCTCTATCCTGACCTCCAACACCATAGATAATTTTTTTTTTTTTTAAACCTTACAGAAATGAAATAATATATTGTTCCTCACAAGTGTGGCTTCTTTTGCCAACATTATGGGTGTGACATTCATTCATGTTGTGAGGTTAGTAATAGTTCACACACTGTAATTTCTGCTTAGTATTCCATTGTCCATATACAGCACAATTTATTTAGCTAGTTCACTGTTCATGGGCATTTGGGTGGTTTTAGCTTAGGATTTTAGCTCTCTTTTAGTGTGCCTCTGTCTGTGTACACAGGGTGTACACAGCTGTCCCGTAAATGTGTGTGCACGATGTGTGACCTCATTCTTTGTAGAAATATAGGAGCCAGAGAGCATTGGTTGCAGGGCTTATACCGGATAGCAAATATTCTGCTTTCAGATATACCCACTGTCTATGCTTGAGCTCATCAAATTACTTATGCTAAGTTTAGGTTTGGAGAAAATGGTTTCTGCGAATATAAGACATATAAATATGCTTATTACAAAAAATATGCTCCTTATACCTGGATATTTTGATGTTTTGTGATTTTCAGCTGTGCATTAAGTATGTGTACTTAGAAAAAGGTTGAATTGCATATAAAACCAATCCAAGTTACTCACACAGAATTTGAGCACAGCATACTTTCAGATGGCTGGTATAGGAAACATTTTGACCTAAACTATGCTTTTTACCCATCTTAGTTGGGGGTCATCTTGCTAAAGTATATTATCTTTATTACGTATTGCTTATTTTATAAGATTAAGCATTTGCTTGCAAAAGTGAAGGGAAACATTTTTTGGAAAGAGCAGAACTAGATATAATGTATATGATTTGTTGTATGTTTATCTAACATGAGACTTTACCTTTCATATTGTCAGCCATTAGGAATGAAAAAAATAGTTCATCTTTCTTCTCAGTATATGTAAAAATAAAAATATTAAAATTTTAAGCTAGATTAATAACCACTCTTTTCTGACCCTGCTTAACTCCTAAAAAGTCCTCAATTATGTTAGCCAGTATCACATAAGTAGCTGTGATAAATTATCCTATACGCCAACTGGAAGACAAACATGATTCTTCCCAGGACAAAATGAGGCAAGCAGTGAAATTACCAAGAATACGTTTCCCCCTAAAATTACAAGCACTTTAATGGATTCAAAATATGTGAACAAACATTTGGAGAATAGTTGTGTGTATTTGTTTTGAGTAAAAGCATGTTTACAAGAGTCACCAATGAACTACTAATGTAGTAATTAATTTACTATGCAGCTCTAGTTGGGAAAATGGCTTGAAATTGTAAAAATGTCTTATAAAGAATGATTTAATTTAACGATTTAACATTGAGTATTATTCCCTTTAAACTCAAATTTATGGAAAACCCTTCTGTGTTGTCACCACGTGCCTCGCATGGTAATGTAGTGAGGAAAGGAGCAACTTGAGGGGAGAGCCAGACCCCTCCATTTGGGAGGGAAACCACTCTGCTTTGTCACTGCTGTCCCCATTTGCCTTCTCAAGGGTTGTCCTCGCTCGTCCATCCCCATCCCCTACAAGAAACTGAAAAGGTGGCTGGAGGAATGCAGGCATATGTCTACACATAACTTCCTTCCACGTGGGCCCCCGTGGAATCAAAGCAAAGGGCCATTTATAAGTGCGTGTTTTCATTTGGGTCAATGACCAGCTCTTATGCAGAAAATTCTAGTGGAAAAATCCTGATCTACTTCCATTTTCTTGGATTAGTCAGGTAATTGGCCATGGGCAGCCTGAGTTCCCTCCACCAGTGACCATGACCTTGGACAAGTCACTTAATGGGTTTGAGACTGGAAATGGGGATTACCACTCCTCCCTTCATTGCCTTGTGAAGCTCAAACAAAATAATGTCACTGGAAAGCTCTTTATAAGAATAAATCATTATCATTTTTATTATACTTGAGTGAAAACGAGATTTTTTTTTTTCCCCAGCCTGAATTATGCCAACTCTTCTGGCTCGCTTGCCTCAGGTCCTTCATTCAGTTTGTGGAGTGTCGATTTAGCCTATTTGTATTCTGATATTTTGCCTGTTTTTGGAATGGTAAAGATTGTGTTTTCTATGGATTATACACGGTTTTTATCCAGGCACTGTGGAAAAGCTTCATGTATTTTTAAATAAACAATAACAAAAAAATTACTATTTTAATGAGCCAACACATGGTCTTTATGTGCCTACTATGGATTCAGCTTTGTAAGGTTTCTTTTTCTTTTTTAGAAGCAATAACAAAATAAGAGAAAGGCTTCACAGTTTTGCTTCTATAAAATATAATAGGAATTTCACCTGGCCTTCAGCCAAAGGATGTAGTTAGGTGCAAATTAAGAGTGAAATAGCTAGTCTGTGTTTGATCCCATTCAGGTTCTCTTCTGTGGCTTCAAAAAAAAAGGTGTATATGGATGCAAGGAGAAAGACTTTGTAGGAGTTGTCAATGTTTTCTCCCTAAGGTTCCCATGCGCTCCATGTAATTCCCATATGATTCCAGCTGATTATCCCTGGAGGACTTACCCAGCTCTGTTTGGAGGCCTGGCTTGGGTTCTCAACAAGGTTGGAAGGATCTAGATGCAGCTGGAAGTTCATGTTTTCAGCTTGGGTAGGAATGATTGCTGCTGGGATGTGACTGTGGTTTGCTGTTCTCCCTCATGTCCAGCGAGAGGAGGGTGTCTTGCACCACTTACAAGGCTATATGGGGCTTCTCCCAGGACAGGAGCACAGGCCAACTGCTAAACCAATCAGTTTGCTTGTTTTTAAAAACGAAGCCACGATATCATCCACCTTGAGTGTTGTTCTGACCATTGAGTGAGATAACACTTATCAAATGATTACTGCACTGTCTGGCCAAGGTTAGCTTTTTACGTTGCTTTGCCTGCCTCCTGTTTTTGCCTGTAACTCCAAGTTCCAGCACCCTGCTCAAGCAGCACCAGCCTCTCTCCTGAAGCTGCGGAGGACTGGTCCCACTGGGGAGTCAGGGGAGAGGGAGAAGGCACCCCCCACACCCCACCAAGTTTGCATGATTCCCATCTTTGTCTTACTTCTGCTCATCTAGACCCATCCTCCGTCTCTATTAACAGATTCACTTTTGTGAGCAGATGGTAGTTTCCAAGAGGCATGTGCATAATCTCCTGTAGAAACCAGCAGCCCCATTCTTTGAAGGGATGACTGGGAGCATAGTTTAAAAATAAACAGCAACAATTACAACCATTATAGCAATAAATATTGGTTGGCCTGGATTGGGTTCTTCTTGTACATTTGACAAGGAAGGGGAAGCGGGTGAAAGAAAGAAAGCAAACCTTTGCTTGGGCCTCTCCTGTGTGGGGAACAGGGGGACCCTTTCCCAATTGAAAGGAGCAATGCTACTTGATCCTGGGTGAGACACAATGTGAGAGTAACATGCCCCCAAATTCATAAATGTTGGAAGAAGTTGACAGCTGGTATTTTAAGGGAAGCTGATTTAGTGGCTAATTTTATTTATCTTGCTCCCTTTGCCAAGATCAGCTGCCTCTTTGCCCTGTGCCATTAAGTCCCAGGGGGTCCATAGGCAGCAATTTACAAATCTTCTCTTCCCGTGGCTAAGGTTCTCTCTACCACCATGGATTTTTCATAGACAAAATAGAGAATCTAGAAGCCATACACTAGAGCCATCTTTAATGTTTCATCAAAAGCTGTCCTACATGAGTATTTATTTATATTTAGCCCTGAGTGAAAGGCCCCAGGAGGCTGCAGCTGAGCAGATTTGGTTCAATATCTGCAAAGGAGTTTAAATAGGCTTACCAATGAAGAAACCTTCCTACATGAAGACAAAAGTGAAGCTTGTTTTTGGTTGACCTTGGGACAAAGACAGGCTGGAAACCACTCAACAGTCAATAACACAGCCAAGCAGCATGTATGCATGTCTTTGGGAGCGTGGCCATGTGTATAAACTGGGCCAGAGGTGGACAGAAGGAAACAATGTGCTCATGCAGTCTCCATGGTTATATTAGATTGAAAGGAGGACGTGATGTTTTGTTATAAGAGCAGATTTTTTAAAAATCAACATTTCAGGGACACCTGGGTGGTTCAGTCGATGAAGTGGCCAACTCTTGGTTTCAGCTCAGGTCATGATCTCAGGGTCCTAAGACTGAACCCTGCATTGAGCTCCACACTCAGCATGGAGTCTGCTTGTCCCTCCCCCTCCCCCTGTTGGCATGTGGGCTCTCTCTCTCAAATAAATAAATAAAATCTTTTTTTAAAAAAATCACCTTTCAAAAATTTTTGACAGTCCAGTTTACATGAAATAATGACAGATGAATATGAAAATGATATTGCTAGGGATTAACAGTTGTGTAATGGATATCTTGCTGTACAGCATTTATGAATAATGCGCCATTATCTATTATCTTTAAATCTATCCAGGATTAGCAGCTTTGCAGATTATTTAGCATCCAAGACTGAAGGGTTAAAATCAATACATATATGTTGCGATGATCAATGATAACCAATTCATTAAAAACAAACATGTAGCCAACTTTAGTTCAACACTTAGAGAGTGTCCTTATTCTCCAGTGGTGCTGGTCTATTTTCCAAACTGGTGCTGCCACGCTTGCATTTTAGGATGATGCCTTCATAATCTATGTCAGTGTTGGGGGGTGGGGAAGAGAGAAAGAAGAAAAGAAGAAAAAAAAAAAAAAACCCTGGGGATCTAAGCAGGGAAAAAATGAAAAACCTTCTCCAGGAGTTTCAACCTAAAGGAACAGAGCTTTCTATTGTCCTTGGGGTTTTGCTACTGCATCTCCCGGCGCTGTGGGCTGGACAGTGATTGGTTTCCTTTGATAAAAAGTTCTATGGAAAAAGAACAGCTGAGTCAGAGAAGGCCACCAGGCTGTGTGACCCAGCAGTGCAGGCTTGGGCAGCGCTGGAGAAGTACAAAGAAAAGCCACTGCCTCTGCTTCCTGCTGTCCAGAGGGAAAGCAGCTGGCCTGGAAAAGGTGGCTAGGCTACCCGCTCCTCTCACATTTGGAACAATGGCTAGTTCTCTCCCTTGCAACACGCAGGGCAGGGTAGAAAGGGGTTTAGCTTAGCTTAGTGACAGTGTGGGAGTCAGGAGAGATCGCCCATCCCCAAACCCTGTCCTGTGCTTCTTTGTCCTTGAGTTCTTCTTCTCAAGGGGACACTACCCCCTAATTTCAGACTGTTGCTTTATCTTCCTCCCCTCCACCTTTCCCTCCTGTTCTCTTTCTCTGTATTGCTGTGCTTTTGGCAAATATAACAAATATACAATCCATTTGCAGCCAGAAGGCACAGAGTTTATGTGCATGTTGATTGTTTCTGAGGAATGGATTGAAACCTCAGCTTCTCGGTGCCCTTGAGCAAAAAGCTGAGCAAGGGGTGTGTTTCCACATTACATATTGTCGCAAGAGCTAATTCCTAAGTTGCAGGATATTGTCATAATACTGGATTCCGGGTCTGCAGCTTAATTCACTCTCCTTCATAAGCATCACACACACTGTTCTGACCATGTCTCAGCTTTTTGTTTAGACCGATAGCTGGTTTCACAGGGGTTAGGAGCTTGTGTTTGAGAAATGTGTTTTGCATCGATTAAAATTTCTTAAAGGACATGCTGCAATTGAATGACAGGCTATTTTTAAATTATTTACAAGCTCGACATTTTACTCAAAGCAAATTGTCAACTAAATCTAGTTATCATTTTATCTGCTGGACCCATTCCCCCTGAGCATACCAACCACGAAAAAGATTATCCCCTCAATTTATTGCGTTAGCAATTCAGTGACATCTTCTTGGCACCCCCCTCCTAGTACTAAATGGTGATAGAGAGGCATTGATGAGTTTGGGGGCATTTGTTCCCAGAATTTCCCCAAACACAAATTTTTCAATTACATTATTGAAGAAGGTCATAATATGAGGGCTTTTCCTGGATTTAAATTTTAGCATAGTTCACTCTATTATGGAAAAATTAGAGATTACTTTTCCACTTACCTTTTCCTTACCTTACCTTTACTCTTGTTAAGAGTAAAAGTTGACACTCTTTCCTTTGTACGCTTTTATTGGGTTCATACTGCTATTATTGTATCATGAATACAGTTCCATGTTCTTCTTCATCTCACTACTTTTGCACTTCCATTCCTTCTGCTGAGGACATTCTTCCCACTGATTTTTGCTTGGCTGTGTCCTTATTATCATTCAGGTCTTTGTTCAAGTATCAACTCCGGGGATCTTCCCGGGCCTTCCTACCTAATGTCCCCAACATCTTTCCTGTGGCTACCGTTACCACATAACCTACTTTATGTCATTCATCACTATGAAAATACTGCCATTTATTAATTTATGATTATGCTTTATTTTTCTCATCAGAAGGTAAGTTCCATGAAAGCACGGATCTCATTTTCTCCTTTATTACTCTTTCCTAATGCCTATAACAGTGCCTGGGATATAGTAGGCACTCAATAAATATTTGTCACACAAATGAAGGATAAGTGTATGATTCTAATCAGGAGACCGAGCTACATTTCTGTCTGTACTTTTGGTTTTCTGCATGACTCTGGACCAATCACTTTCCCTTTGGACCAACTGATTTTCTGCAAGCCCACAAAACTCTAGATTTCAGGACCAAAGATACCTTAAAGTTAATGTAGACATTCTGTTGATGAGGAAGCGGAAGCCCAGAAAGATTGAATCTCTCAGCTACTAAGTGGCAAACATGGGGTTTTCTTAGAGTAGTCTTCTCAACCAGGGCAGTTTAGCCCTCAGAGGACATGTGGCAATGTCTGGGGACATTTTTGGATGTCATAACTCAGCGGGAACGGAATGGTGTGTTACTAGTATTTCATGGGCAGAGGCCAGGGATGCTGCTAACTATCTTTGAAGACACATGACACTCTTTCCCAACAATGAGTTTTCCAGTCCCAATGTCAACAGTACGGACGTTGAGAAACTCCGATATATGCAGCAGTAAGGAGACTTCTCCTTTTTAAGTGAGGATGGATGAAGGTCCATAGAGGTTGTTTTTTCAGGATTTCTTAATACAGGATTATCAGTCGGCATTTATTTTTGCAATTTTTTTGAATAGTTGCCACTATCTTTTGATTATAGAAATAATACATGTTTACTATAAAAGAATTCAGATAAAACACAAAGGTATTCAAAAGAAAGTCATCCATAATTCTAACACTTGGAGAGAAACATATGAACATATTGGTGTATATTTTTCAAGACTTTTCTATGCATGCATACATCCAGTTACATACATTTTTGACAGAAGTGGAATAAATATTTAATATATAATATTTTGTAATTGCTTTATCCATTTAACAATATTTTGCGGGCATCTTATAAATATGTAACTATGAAGCTACATTGTAATTCCTAAAGATTTCATAATATTTTGTTCTATGCCTGATCAAATCTCATACTGATGAGTTTCTGATGTTTTAATATTATAAACCAGTGAATATGCTTGTTCATTCATTCTTTGTTCATGCTCAGTTGTTTCCTTAGGATGAATTAGTAGAGAGGGATTGCTGGGGCCAAGGAAGCGGGATACATGTTGCCAAGTTGCTTGCCTGAAGGTTTGCCCAATCACTAACGGGAAGCAAATAATTAGAAATCTTGGTATGCTAGAAATCTCTGTGTCACCTCACTTTCAGATGAAAGAAGCAATTCACAAGGCAAAAAAAATCATATTAGCTTTTAATTTTTTTCTTTTACATCTTAGTATCGGAAAAATTTGTTCCTGTCTCCTACACTCATTTACATTTGATTCCAGAAAAAAATTGTTTCAGAGAAAGGAAAGGAATATTCACTGGGTTCTGCTGTGTGCCATGCACTGTATACTAGGAACTTGCATTCTTCCAACAACCCGAGTGCTTGCAGATGGGAGCACTGAGAATCAGGCACTCTCCCTCAAAACCACAAACCTTATGCCTAATAGAATCAGAATTTGAATGTTGTCCTTGCCTTTAAAAAATTTATGGTCTACTATAAGGCATAATGTTCCAGGGGCACTTTCTTTCATCAATGTCGTGTTTGATAAGATTCATGTTCAAATTATGGTCCTAAGGATCCTAAGATTTTATACCTATAAAGAAATAATCAGCTATATTCAGGATATTGGATTTACCAAAGCAAGAAAGTAAACTAATATATATTTGAAAAATACTTTCAATAAATAATGTTGAAAATGAGAGATGTCTGATCTTTCTTTAGTAACCAAAAAATTAATCAATTAATTGAAGGTTGTACTTGATAAATTTCTTATTTTAAAAGACCTCAGGATGCTTGCTTACCATCCACATGCAAGACATACTGCTCAAGTCAATAACTATGACATAAATATAATTTCTTTTAGAAAACTGAGAAGCTGGGTGCCTGGGTGGCTCAGTCAGTTAAGTGTCTGCCTTTGGCTCAGGTCATGATCCTGGGGTCCTGGGATCCAGTACCGTGTAGAGCTCTCTGCTCAGTGGGGAGCCTGCTTTTTCCTCTCCCTCTGCCCCTCCCCCCTCTCCCTCAGCCCTACCCCTCTGCTCGTGCACGCATGCGTGCTCTCTCTCTCTCAAATAAATGAAATCTTAAAAAAAAAAAGAAAGAAAGAAAGCTGAGAAGCCAAGAAGAAAATCTTTGAGAGAATATTAGAGAGTTTTCTTGTCTAAACATTTTCTTATGTCCTTTAATTCCTCCTCATCAAAATTCTTAAGGCTTCTCTGTAAACCGGTGTATTCTGGTTAAGCTATGCTAGGGTGTTCACAAAAAGGAAAATTGGTAAGTCTCAGGCAAAGAAAGTGCAGACAATTAGTTTCAGAATGAGATTTGCAAGATGGGAGAAAACCCATCTGAGAAAAAAAAAAAATCTTTCCATGGCCTTTGTGGTTTGAAACTCTCTATTTTATCCCATGAATGCACTTCTGGGTAATTTATTAGGAAACACTCAAAGATGTACAAGTGTGTTTTCATTACCACATTGCTTTAGATAGTAAAGAGAAATAGTAAATCGTCATCACTAGGGGTTAGACATAAGCTATGATATATAATACTATGGAATAATATGCAGGAATTGAAAGACTCTGTTCTGGATATGAGTCTTTTGTTAAATGTATGAATTGTAAGTATCTTTTATGATTTTTCCTTTTCACTCTCTTAATGGTTGGTGCCCTTTGACAAACAGAAATTTAAAGTACTATAATTTATAACTTGTTTTACTTTATATTTAGTGCTTTTTTGTATTTTGTTTATGAAATCATTTTCCTCCTCATGGTCATTAAGATGTTATTCTTTGTTTTCTTATTTTTTTTTAAGATTTTATTTATTTATTTGAGAGAGAGAATGAGAGAGAGCACATGAGAGGGGGGAGGGTCAGAGGGAGAAGCAGACTCCCTGCTGAGCAGGGAGCCCGATGTGGGACTCGATCCTGGGACTCCAGGATCATGACCTGAGCCAAAGGCAGTCGTTTAACCAACTGAGCCACCCAGGCGCCCAAGATATTATTCTTTGTTTTCTTAAAAACTTTTTATTGTTTTACTTTTTGCATTGCTATGGTGTGAGATAGGGGTTACAATGTATTTTTTCCCATATGAATATCCTTTTGGCCCAGCATGATTTACTGTAAAGGCATTTTCTTCCCACTGTTCCTCACTTTTAACATTATCACAAATCAAGTGATCATATATGTGTGGAATTTATATCCTTTTCCATTGGTCTATTTGTCTATCCTTATGCCAATAATACATTGTCTTAATCTACTGAAGCTTTAAAATAGGCAGACCACTTAACAGTCTTCATAAAAGAGGATATTCAAATGTTCAATAAACTTATTAAAAAGTGTTCAACCTTATTGATAATTAAGGAAAATATATATTAAAACCATAATGAGATACTACTGCTTACCTACCAGAATGGTTAGAATAAAAACAAAGACTGACAAAAAAATACCAAGTGCTGATGAGGATGTGGAGCAACTGGAACTCTCATATATACACCTATACACATTGGTGCAATCATTTTAGGAAGGTGTTTGGCAGTATCTGCCAAGCTGAATGTATGTGTATCTTATCACTTAGCAATTCCATTCCTAGACATCTACTCAGTAGAAATGCTTGCATGCACATACTAAAGGATATATACAAGAGTGTGCATAGCGATTCTATCAATAATAGAGCCCCCCAACCAAACACCCATCAGTAACACAATGGATAATTTGTGTTGTATTCAATCAATGAAAATAGCAAACTATTCCTACGTATAAATCATGTATGAATCTTATAAGGATAATGTTAAAAGGAAGTAGACACCAAAGAGCACACATTATAATTCCGTTGACATAAAGTAGGCAAACAAGCAAAACTAATACATAATATAGAAATTAGGTTAGTGATCAGGGGCTAGAAACAGGAAGAGGACATGAGGGGGCATTTTTTGGTGCTGGTAATGTTCTTTTTCTTGATTTTGGTGCTGGTTACTGGGGGAATGTTCACCTTGTAAAAATTCTTTGAGTTTTACACTTAGGATTTGTGCTCTTCTCTTAATGTATATTATACTTCAATAAATATTTATTTAAAAAACAAAAAGATATGTATAGGCTGTTGAGTACAAATAATAAAAGGCTTTATATAGTACCCACAAAATAATACCACATATTCTTCATGAACTTATGCATAAATGCATATACATCTTTGGGGAGGATATTAGGTGTTCAGCATATGTTGGCTCTATAGAATCAAAGCCATTTTCCTCGACTATCACAAGTCTTCTGGCATCAGTGTTGTAATCAAATTGGAGATGAGATCATTGAGTATATCCAAGTTTCCTAAGAGAGGGACTCTTAGCAACGGGGGTGATCAGGAAGCTACTATTTTTGCAGCACCAAATGGAGTTGAAATTATAAGTTGACCAAGAACTGAAGGATCCTTGAATACCAGTTGACCATGAATAATCTCAAACATTGTGTACAATACTTTAACACTAGCTATCAACTTTGACCAAAAAAAAAAGCAAAATCAAATATTTGAGAGGGCCTCTACAGAGAGAACCAATAAAATTCTAAAAAAAATGTGTTTTTTTTTTCCTTACAGGTAACTAGAGAAAATACAATCATACTAATTTTCAAGTAGTTGGGGGCTAGACAGACTAAACATGGGGCCAGCATATATATTTAAGAACTACCTAAATCCTAGCTCTTTCCTCTATTGATAAGATATAGAAAATGAAAATTTCCTATAAAAAAGTTGACAGGCAGGACAACCAATTGAGAAGGGCTCTTTTTTCATCCTTCTCCAGCTTCAGAAGGTAGAAGGAAAACTATGCAATGTAACTATTCAGATAGGCATTGGCTAACAGCAAAGCCAGGTATCCTACTGAAGTCTGCTGTGGAAACCCAGGTAAGGTCAGTGTAGCATCTTCCCACATTAAACAGCCTCTTTTCTTAGTGGGAACTTTGGGGCCAGTCTAGGAGATTTGGCAGCAGAGGAGAATTGGGATCCAAGAGCAGGAAAAGAAACCCTTAAATACTGGGCATAAGGGACATCAAAGGGGATTTGAGCTCACCTGTAATTTCTTTTGTTTGATTTTTGAAGGAAAATATAGCCAATGCTATCACAGGAGTGATTAATAAATAAATCCCTCTGTTAGTGTAAAGGTTTGGAGTTGGTTCTTTAGTCTTGGGTGGTGGAGGCCCTGTTCTAAATGTCGATATTGGGGAAAGGGCAATCTTGTGTTAGGAACCAGTGCAGTGCCTTAGAGCTCGTGAGTTCTCAGGTCAAGCCCTCTATTAGATTCACCCGAAGGACTTTTACAATGTTGACACTGAATCTCCGGGGTGAGGGCCAGACATCTGTATTTTTGAAATGCCCCAAGCATTCCGATGCCTGACCTATTCGGTCCATTGACTTTCATTTCTCTGTGACTCTGTGGTGTTTCAACTGAGATGCTCCACTTTATTCTGCTTTATGTTTTTGCAAAGGTCTTATTTGAAGACAGGGTTCCACTTCTTAAGGCTTAAATATTAAGGACCACTGATGTAGTCTAATTGGCTTCCAGACATTCCTCTCCCTTCACTTGAATTTATTTGTCGGGTTGATCATTTGGTTGTAGTCTCATGAAGACATCGAAATATGTAACAGCTGTCCCGGGACTCTCTAGAAACAGAAACTGAGCTAGAGTTTCTGGAACAACATGCTCATCGGATCCAACACCCGTGAAGAGAAGGAACCAGAAGCAGAACCTGGCAGGGGAAGAAGCTGAGCCATGATTCACGTACCGAAAGGCCTTGGCCAGCATGGCCAGGAGTGCTGCAGTGAATGCTGCCATTGAAGCTGTGCCCAGTGGGCACCTCCCTCAGCAAGGGCAAGAGTGTGACCTCAGGTGAGGAGGTTCTCTGTAGCTGAGACAGACCCTGAATAGCTGGAGGAGGATTATGGCCAGCACTCCTCCCTTCAGATCCTCCCTTGAAGGAGAAGCTGGGCAGAAGGGCCGTGGGTCTTAGGGAAAGGTATGTGAATGCGGGGGTGGACTGATTCTCTCTGATTCAGGAAGAGGAAGGCATTAATGGGGCAGGGCAAGTATCCCAAGCCATGCTCATGGCACTGGGACTTGGGAAAGGCTCCTGAAAGAGCAGAGAAAGGTGTGACCCGATTTAGAGAAGAAACAACGTACCTGTCCTCTTCTTGGGACATTTCAGATAGAAGACTTCCTTCTCGCAGCTTCCTCTTGAGGATAGAGTGGGAATTTTTGGCCTGGGGTGGGTAGATAACACTCCAGAGAGTACCCTTGGCATCTTGACCTTTGTCTGCTACCTCTGTCTCTAGAAATGGGCTGACTACCTTTAGTAGAAAGGAACTTCAATTGTCGTGAATCAGATTCAAAGTGGGTTTATTGATCACCTCTCATACACCACCTTCTAAACTAGGTAGTTTTGTGTAGAGTTCCACAGCCCGTGTTCTCGTCTTCATCAGGTTGTCATGAAAATTACCCTTTGAGTGACTTTTTTTTCATTATTCAGCTTGCCCACTTGTTTATTTAAAAACTCCATGTAGAGGACATCCTTTTCTGAACTGAAAATGGTGGAATCCCTAGAATCTTGTTACTAACGTGGCAAATCATGTTCTCATTGTGTTTAAAAGATGCACGGTTATCAACACTTTAATTATACTTGTAAAATAAATCTTTATGAGCAGGAATGCCTTTAGCTATGTTCTTAGTTTTAAGAGATGCCGCACAGCCCCTTTATAGTGGTTAAGTAGATTAGATCTAAAGCGGTGAACTAATACTGAGGTAATTATCACAAGATTGGTGGTTCCTATCAAGCTCCCATGACAAACTTAGAATGAGTAAACACACATTGTTTTTGACTACAAACCACAAAGTTCAACAACACATTTCTACAACAAACTTCAATATGTGTGGTTTCCCATAACGAACAGTTATCGTTCTAAGGCCATAGGACAGTTCTGAGAACTATCAGAACATGCCTTTGAATACCATATGAAATCTCCTTGCACAAAGTGAGAAACAGGCCTAGAAACCCCGCTTTAAGATAAAGTACAGGCACTGCATTGATGCAGCTTAAGTTACGGTAACTGGTATGTAACTATTCCATAATAATTTTCTCAACCATTTATCAAGATGTAATTTCTAAGTGAAAGATTTGTCTATGCAAACACCTGTGTTGATTATCTCCCAAAAGTTCAAGGTTTCTCATTAATCTGCTCACTGAAGCTTGTAACTTCTGGCTTCAGTTATAATTTCCATCCAGAGGTATGTTAAAGGAGAGAATATGAAGCATATGATGCCTATCAATTTCTTTTTTTTTAAAGATTTATTTATTTATTTTTGAGAGAGTGAGAATGAGAGAGAGAGAGAGTACATGAGAGGGGGGAGGGTTAGAGGGAGAAGCAGGCTCCTCACTGAGCGGGGAGCCTGATGCAGGACTCGATCTCGGGACTCCGGGATCATGACCTGAACCGAAGGCAGTCGCTTAACCAACTGAGCCACCCAGGTGCCCTGATGCCTATTAATTTCTATTGCTACACTAACTAGACTTTGGGTTTTGAATAAGTTATCTGTTATGCATATTTTCATTTTGGCACAAACGTGAGAATATGCATCAGGTCCTGTGGCAGTGGCCTTCAGGAGGGGTGGATGCTAAAAAAGGCATGTGGGTGGATGGGCACCCCCAAAACTGATGGACTTCCTAAAACTGACAGGCACCCCAAAGCTGACCACTACCCTGTATTTCTGATCAACTGGTGTAAAGAGAGGGTCAGGAGCGGAGTTAGACAGATGGTGGCATAAAATGACAGAGGGGGACTTTCTTAGAGCTATTTCAGATGTCACTGGGCCACCCTACTCCTGTGGCCCCCCCCCCCAGTTATAGACAGTATGCAGTATGAAAGGCCTGGGTGTTAGGGATTCCACTTCCTGTGCACATGTGGGAGCTAGAGCATGGAGGCATGTGGACACACACCATGGGCCACAATATGACTATTTTGGGCCCTGCACCTGCTGTCAGTGCGTGGAGATGGCTGCCTAGATGTGGTTTCAGAGTTCTGAGTTGCACATCCGGGTTCCACACATTCAAAATCACAGGAGCAGTGCCAAGTACTCCAGTCGACAGTGAGTCTGGCCCCTTCAGCTTCGGCGGGGAAAAGCCTCTGCAGAGACATGGGTGAGAGTAGTGTCTGGTGGAAAAGTCCATCATCGTCGTAGTTGTTGGCAAGGTTTTCTGGATGACTGAGGTGAAGGCCAGGGTGGAAGGTTCTAGGGAGCTAGCGTTCTGGACAACCTGCGGCTTTAGTCAACTGGAGACCTCAGAGGGAGACACATAAAGGGAAGGGGCTGGACAGGGGCTGAAACTGGTGCTTACCCACCATGTCACTGGTAAGCACCAGATTTCTGGAGGGTAAGGCCTTCCAGTCCTCTGCTTCCCGTTCACATCCTTTTGTTAAGATAGTTTCCTTGTGAGGCTGGCCCTTTAACATCTTTTTTGACAGTACCACTGAGTAAACAAAAGCCGGCATAAGAAGCCTCCTTTGGACCTTGAGGAATCTATTTAATTTGTGATGGTTTGCATTTTGTTTGTGGGAGGAATAAAAACACAACTAGTCCTAGAAAATAACTACTTCATCACATCTTATAATTTATTCCACCAGGAGGTTGGAAGCATGCCTCTAAACTTCCCTAGCACAATCTTGGAGGATTTGGTGGTTTATAATAGTAAAACTGAAGGCAGTGGAAAATTTCCACATGCAAGAATTATAGTATTGGGTCCTTTAAAACAGCGACACGTGCGCACGTAGTCCCCAGCATTTCTGAATGCCTGGAAATCCTGATCAGGAATCTGAAAAGCAGGAAGTCAGGATCTACTGCATCAAGTACGTTCCCAAGTATTTATTCAGCGTGTGTTTTAATACCAAAAGATGGTTTGGTTAGACTTAGCATTCTCAGCCTCATTCCCTGAGAGGATTTCTTCTTAACTGTTGCTTCAGTGAAGTCCTGCCCTAAATCATAGAGTAACATAAAGGAGGTTGATGGCTTGGATTCTTTTCAAAAGTTAGGTAGATTGTGTAGAATGTGATAATAACCCATTGCTGGATTTTGTAAGATAGCTAACAGGAAAAAGCCAGTCTTTCTTTCTTTCTTTTTTTAATTTTTGTTCCTTCTTCTTTTTTCCTCCCTTCTTCCTTTCTTTGTTGCCTAAACAATCCTAACTAGGACTAACAATTTGCAAGAGATGCTATCTTTAGATATCTATTCTTGATCTCAGATGCCCACTGGATAGATCTCATTTGGACCTAGAGCGTCTTGAAATCTGGAAACAGGTGTTGGATAGGAAGCTGGAAAGGTGCTAATTTTCAACATCTGGCCTTGCTGTTCTTATCATCTCAGTGCTACAATATGTGGCCCAATGCCTCCCCTTCATCGATAACCTGGCTTGGAATCACGCTCCCCACTAGGACCCATTTTCATTTGGGTAAAGCTTTTTCTTCCTTCAAAACCCATAGTTCCCATCCTTGTGAGAATCTAAGTGCAAGTGGGGAGGCGTAGAAATGGAGGGTTGATAGGATGGGCCCTGGGTGGGGCTTGAGAAAAAGGCTGAGGAGTCAGTAGAGGGTGTAGGGATGGAGTGACCATTGATCCAAATCACATTTACTGGGGGGAGGGGAGCAGGAACTGGTGGTTCTAGAAGGATCCCCATTCAAACTGGGCTAGCAGTCAGTTAAGTGAGGTCCCTCAGCAGAAGATGCCGTACAGCATTGCCAGGACTGATACCAGGGATACTTGGTGATGGGCATCTCTTTATCCAAACCCCACATCCGGACCATCAGCAAATCCTATTGGCTCTACTCAAAGATATTTAAAAATCTAAATATTTCACTCCCCTTGCCACTAACCCCTGGGTGGAGCTACCAGTCTCTCTCACTTTGATTATCAAAATACCTAACTGGTTTCCCTGCTTTTGCCTTTGCCACTCCGACTTCTCAGTCTGAATCTAGCAGCCAGATTAATCCTGCTAAAACCTACATCAGGTCATATGACCCCTAAGGGCTCAGAGTAAAAACCAAAATCCTTACTGGGGCCGACAGGACCCTCTATCACTCCCTTCCTCTCATCTCTCTGACATCATATCCTGCTTTTCTCTCCCTCCAAGCCTCTGTCCTGATGCAATCATCTGTCTACTGTTGTCCTTTCCATTCCAGGCATGCTCCCACCTCAGAATTTCGCTCTTCTCTCTGGTTGGGGAATCCTACCCCCCCCCCCCCCCCCGCGAGTGGCATGGGCCGTCCCTCCATCATCTTCAGATCTTTGCGTCTCAGGTCACCTTCCTGGTGAGTCTTCCCTGACCACACCATTAAACATGGCAGCCCTGACTCTGGTCTGCTCTATCCCTCTTCCCTGCCTTACTTTGCTCCACAACACTTTTCATTGTCTGATGTACCATATATTTTATATTTTGGTTTATTTTCTGTTTCTTCCCAGCAGCATGTAAGCATGTTTGCTTTCTAATGTATCCCCAGAACTTAGGACGATGCATAGCATATAGTGAGCACTTAATAAATATTTGTTGAATGACTGACTGAATGAATGAAAGAATGAGTTTATCAAATAGGCTCCCGGTCATGACAAGGGGACTAGAACCACTCAGACAATGTGGGCAAGAGTCAATGCGACTGGCAGGGTCCCACGTCAGGGAGGCAAAATAGGCTTTTGGGAAAAGAAATGTAAATAAGATAGTCCATGTTTCTCAGGTGCTCATAGTGGAGGAGGCAAGACTGGGGTATTGTCATTTGTCAGAGGATGGTCAGTACCTACGGTTAAATAGGCTGAACACAGCCAGAGGCTGCACTGCAGGACTCAAGCCCTTCTGGAGCCTCTGTAACAATCACTATTTTATCCATCCATCCGTTCCTCCATCCCTCCACCCATCCCTCTGTCCATCCAGTCTTATGGCAGTTATCCATCGAATGTCTTTCCAAACCCACCTTTGTGTTGCTCAGATTTTCGGAGCCTCGCTCCTACAGAGCTGTACATTTTTGCGAGCAGGAACCCCACGTCGTCAAATCTGAAGTCGTCCCATTCTTAGGTGGTGCCTCGAATGAGTGAACCTTAGACAAGAGATTGTTCCTTGCTCTTTTTCTTTGTAACCCAAGCAAAAGAAAAATGAGAACGGATAAAATAATAAATCAAAGGTCTCAGAATTTTTTCATATATTTTTAAAATACGGAGTTCGTATCTTTCCAATTCGTGCTGCATACTCTCCTGGCGCTGCCCATCTGCCTTTGCTAATTCAATGTGTGTGCTCTAAGTGAGATGTCTCATCTCCCGTGATGAAGTCCTTTTGTTTGGGACTTGGTAAAACCAAGGCTGGTCCTGACACGGGAAAAGAGGCTTTGTTCCTAGTTATTTATTCCGTTAACTCTGAGGTTGTTTTTGTCCACCCTTCTCTTTCTTGTTCCATAGTCTACTTGATATTAAGTAACTATAGCCTTTTTACATAATAAAGCTCTTAAAACCAGCGAGTCAAGGCTCCTGTAAACAGATTTTGATTCCCCACTGTCTGTCTTAGTCTCCTCAGGCTGCCATAACAATGTGCCACAGACTGGGTGGGTGGAACAACAGAAATTTGTCTCGCAGTTCTGAGGGCTGGAAGTCTGGGATCAGGGTACCAGCAAGGTCAGGTTCCAGTGAAAGCTGTCTTCCCGGCTTGCAGCCAGCCAGCCACCTTCTTGCTGGGTCCTCACATGCAGGTACATGCATGTGGGGCGAAGGAGCTCTTTCTCTTCCTCTTCTTATAAGAGGTCCCATTGGATTAGGATCCCACCCTTATGACCGCATTTAACCTTAATGACCTCCTAAAGGTCCTATCTCTAAATACAGTTACAATGAGGGTTAAAGGCTTCAACATAGGAATCCGAGGAGGGAAACAATTCAGTTCGTAGCAGTGCCCTACTTCAAGATACACAGTATCAGGTATCGATGGAGTTGATTTTGTTGTAACGTTAACTTGATCATAACTCCAAGCTGTGCTTATGCCCAGTCTTTATATTTTCTTCCTCACTTAGCATGCACTTCAGCTCGCCACCTAAATCAACTTCAGGGAACGTGATTTATAGATTAGTTTTGCTTTGCCCCAAATGTCAAGTTTTCACTTTACTCTAAATCTGGTTTCTTTTATTGTTGTTAAAAAACAGGTCAGTATGGAATCCTCTGTCCCCATTAAACATTTCGACCGTGCTGTCCCCTCTGGGCCTCATCCTCTCTGGCTTATCTGTAGGTGCTCAGACACACATACCCTCTCTCTCTGCACATGGCTGCTTTCTTCTAATCATTCAGGTTTCTGCTTAAGAGGTTCAGGGTCTCTTGGCTGGCTCAGTCGGTTGAGCGTCCGACTCTTGATTTTGGCTCAGGTCATGATCTCAGGGTCATGAGATCCTCTGTGCTCAGCACTGAGTGTGCTTGAGATTCTCTCTCCCTCTCCCTCTGCTCCTCCCCCTGCTCTCGCTCTCTCATTCTCTAAAAAAGTAAATTGATAAATGAATAAAATCTTAAAAAAAAAAAAAAAGAGGTTCAGAGTGGTCTGGACCAGCCAGCATGCCCCCAGAAGTCAGTAACGTCACATCACCGGTTTCATTTCCTTTCTAGCTTCTGTGATGACTGCTATTTTGCAGAGGGGGAAACTGAGGCTGGAGATTGCAAGGGATTTGCCACGTTGTTCAGTTTCTGAGCAGCAGACAGAAGGCCCAAGAGGCCAAGGTGGGGTTCAAACATGTCTGAAGGTGAACTTAACCTATTTCAAAATGCTTCTCACAGTGGTCCTGATCCCTCCTTCAGGAACAGGAGGATGAGAGTCATTTTTCTTTTATTGCTTCAGAGTCTTTACAAAGTGTCCCTCTCTCCCTTCTTTTCTCTGTCCTTATTGCCTGGATAAAACCTGTCTGGCAGAGCAAGGGGATGCGCCCAGGAAGGGTGAGGGAGCATTTGACTAGGTGTGGGGTTGCCGGACTTAACAAATAAAATGCGGAAGCACAGCTAGTTTTGAATTTTAGATAAACAGTAAATATTTAAAGGTAAGTATGTCCCATGCAATGTTTGAGACATATATATGTGAAACCATTATTTATGTTTTATCTGGAGTTCAAATTGAGCAGGACATCCTGCATTTTATCTGGCAGCCCTAGCCAGATGGCTACTCTACAGCTACACGTATCCTGAGAGTAATGGTTATAAGCCTCTTGTGAGTATGCTTAGAAAAGGAAACAAACAATAAAATCACTTTGAACTCGGTTGTTATATCGACTTTAGTGACATTTTGATGTTCTTTGACAATAAAAACAACAACACAAATATTCCCAAACAAATGTGTATTTTACTTTGGAAACCTTGACTTAACGTTTGTCCGTATCAGCTCAGTTCCTTTGATTTTCTATGAATTCCTAATTTTCTGTGAATCCATGATATTGAGCACCAAAGACCTGGCAAACTGTATGGGCTCATCATGCTGAACTCATGTCTGGGTAAATGTGGACAAGTTATTTAGCCTCTCTCTCTCTCTCTCTTTTTTAAAAAAGATATATTTGAGAGAGAGAGAGAGAGAGAGTGCACGTGCGAGCAAGTCGGGGAGGGGCACAGGGAGAGGGAGAGAGAGAATCTTAAGCAGACTCTGAGCCAAGCTTGGAGCCTGACGCAGGGCTTGATCGCATGACCCTGAGACCATGACCTGAGCCAAAACCAAGAGTGAGGCCCAACCAACTGCACCACCCAGGTGCCCCAGCCTCTCTTTTTGCCTCAGTTTCTCCATCTGCAAAATGGAGATAATAGTAGCCCCTATCTTATAAGTTATGAGGAGTGAGGAAACGTATATGAAAGTGGCTAGTTCAGTACTTGCCCTGTAGTAGACACGCAAAAGTATTAGCTCCCCTTTTCTTGCCCACCACTCCATTCCCGAGAGTGGACAGCATCACTCCCCAGACCACTGCAAATACTGGGCTACAGAAACAACAGCTGGGTCTCAAAGAAATTTTGATTCTTACACTTTATTAATACACAGGTGCCAGCACAGCTATGCTCCCTGTTGTAACCCCTGATGGTAATTAATAGATCCATTGATTTGTTTTCCAAGCATTCATTTAACAGGCTTTTACTGAGGACGAAATGTGCCAGGCACAGTGTTCTAGGAGCTGGGGATGTCTGGTAAAGAGATCAAGTTTGCTGTTTTCCCCTGAGAACAGCTTATATATCACGGTGGGGTAGGGGAGATAATGAACAGATAAGCAAGAGAATATGTTATGTTATTATATTATATTATTTCGTTAATATTTTACATGGAACAACCAATCAGGGAAAATGTTATGAAACTGAGCGTTGGATTTGGTTATGTGGAGATCATTGTAACCTTGATAACAACTTTTTATTCCCTGAGCGTTGTTCAACAGAATGGGAGGAGGAAGAAGCCGAGAAAGGAACCTTGCTAGAAAGCAAGCCGAAAAATGGGTGGCAAGTAAAGGGGAAACGGGGTTCAGAGGCTTTTTGGTTTTTTAATGGGAGCGCTTCAGCACGTTTGTAAGCTGAAGGAAGGAGCGAGTAAGTGATGATGGAGAAGGCAGGGGATGACGTAGGAGTGAGTGTGTGACAGGGCAGGAGGGGAAGAGACGGCAGTGGGCAGGAGGATTTGGTCTTCGGTTGCACCCAGGACACTGTCGCTGCAGGAAGGCTGGGTGGGGGGTGGTCCAAGTATATGCAGCCAAGGGAGTGGGTGGTGCAGGGGGCTTAGTTAATTTGCCAATAGGAAAATGTGGTCTTCTTTTCTGCTTTCTCAGTGAAATAAGGCACAAAATATTGTCTTTCATTTCTATCAATAATTATCGATTACTGATAAGTTGAAAACAACGGATGAGAAATGACTGCTCCCTCATTTATATCAGGCTCTTGCCAGGCACCCCCAAATAGTCCTGGATATGCACTGTTGTCTCCCTGCTGTCCCTGGGCTGAGGGGATTGAGACTCTGACTTATTTTAACTTCTTCCCAGATAGCTCTTTCAGCTCCCTGTGCTGTTCCCAGGACGAAGCGCCAGTATTTGGATGTTTTTCACCCATCACGTGCTTCTCTCCATTGAGATAAACTTCTTCCAGAAGAAGCTGCCCATCTTGACAAGCCTGTTTCGCATCTGTGCTCCACCACACAGCCAGACCTGAAAGTGACGGGAACTGACAAAATCTCTGAACTTGT